>NC_137138.1:17686179-18121179 GCF_949319135.1 Squalius cephalus | reverse complement strand
AATAAGAAGACCTTTTTTCATCATATATGCCTGCTGATAAAGTCATTCATTTATTAATTAATCTGTTATCTTTCCACTGTGTGCACAGCTAGAAATGGAAATCATATTAAAATTCAGACACTTCAATAATGAGTCTAATTTGATAGGGATCACTGCAATATTCCAGACAATTAACCACCTGTTTGTTGTTAAACTGTACCCCCCAGATCTCTCTCTGGTCGTATAGTTGGAGGTGTGTGGTGGTTCTTCACTCTGATTATCATCTCCTCGTACACAGCCAATTTGGCTGCCTTCCTCACTGTGGAAAGGATGGTGTCACCCATTGAGAGTGCCGAGGATCTAGCCAAGCAAACAGAGATTGCTTATGGAACTCTGGATGGAGGATCCACCAAAGAGTTCTTCAGGGTAAGAGAAAAAGTATGTTACTATACTCTTATTCAAAATGTGCAAAAATTTTGCTTTTATCAGTACTCTCAAAGATTGTGCCTTAGCTTTGTACCTTATCTACCATTAAAAGGTGCATATTAATATTTCAATGTACCAATATTCACCTCTAAGGTATTATTATGCACCCTTTGGAGAAGATAAGGTACAAATATGAGGGTACTACCATGGTGAGAAGCTTTTGTTGCCCTAAAGGTAAAATTTTTGCACATTTTATCCATACACCAAGAATACAAACAGAATGAATCTAAATGTCCTGAATTGACACGCTGAAGGACCACGATATCAGGTACTTCGTGTATTTTAAATTCAAGTTTAGAAATGTAAAAAAAAGTCTGTGTTTCACGTGGTATATTTGCTATCTTCAGTTCTGTGTGGGAGTATATAGACAGACTGTTTGTGGCAGAGTTATGTGAGGAAAAGCCAGAAATTGATGTTTTAAAGGGATAGTTCAGGATTTTAGACATGAATCTCTATAGCTTCCCCATAAGCAGTGTGGTGCATTGACCATGACTTACCCCCGACAGCGTCCTGTGAGCCGAGCTCCGGTCCAGTTTTGGTCAAGATGAAATTAGTCCGGCAAGTTTGCTGGGGTCACGGCAATAAAGCTTTTTTCTTCTCAAATCAATATGTGTTCAAAAGAGTGATATATTTGCAGCACAAAACCGCTGTCTATGGAGAGGTCAGACCTCGTAATGGCTTGGCACTATTTTCTTCCCCGTAATATCACTGCGCGCTGCCGCTACCTACAGCCAGCTGGGAGCTGCGCAGGCGCACACCACTTTTTCAGTTGTTCGGCAGTGTTTACAGCAGTGTTTACGTGCTCAGAACAGCTACACGAACGAGCTAACATAGCTACTCACCAAGAGCGATCAGTTTGTACAAGCTTTGTAGAAAATGGTGCGGACTCCAGCTTCAACTTGTTCAACTTCTCTGTCCATCCTCTCTCTTTCTGTCCTTTCTAACTCCATCTGGCGTAACTCGTCATCTGTGTATTCAGGTTCGTAAAGATATTCTTTTGGCTGTGTGTCGAAGTCAATGTTGTCATCGTCGCTGCTGTAGTCAGACATGTTATCGTTCTCTTTACGAGCTGTAAACAAAGTGACACGTGCGCGGCTCCCAGCTGGCTGTAGGTAGCGGCAGCGCGCAGTGATATGACGGGGGAAGAAAATAGTGCCAAGCCATTACGAGGTCTGACCTCTCCATAGACAGCGGTTTTGTGCTGCAAATATATCACTCTTTTGAACACATATTGATTTGAGAAGAAAAAAGCTTTATTGCCGTGACCCCAGCAAACTTGCCGGACTAATTTCATCTTGACCAAAACTGGACCGGAGCTCGGCTCACAGGACGCTGTCGGGGGTAAGTCATGGTCAATGCACCACACTGCTTATGGGGAAGCTATAGAGATTCATGTCTAAAATCCTGAACTATCCCTTTAAGATGTTATTCAATTATAATCGACATCTTTCAAACTTTATTCATGTACACTAGGTTTAAAAGTTTGGGGTTAAAGATTTTTTAGTCTCTTATGTTCACCAAGGCTGCACATATTTTATCAAGAATACAGTAAAAACAGTGATATAGTGAAATATTATTACAATTTAAAATAACTGTTTTTTATTTTTATATATTTTAAAATGCAATTTATTCCTCTCATGGCAAAACTGAATTTTCTGCATTTGCTGCTCAAGAAACATTTCTTATTATTATCAGTGTTAAAAACAGTGTTGCTTTACATTATTGTGGAAATCATGATACTTTTTTCAGAATTCTTTGAGGTATGGAAAGTTTAAAAAAGAAGCTTTTATTTAAAATAGAAAAAGTTATAGTTATAAAGTTATGAAAGTCTTTACTGTCACTTTTGATCAATTTAATGCATCCTTGTAGAATAAAAGTAATAATTTATTTAAAACAAAAATACCCCAAACTGTAGTGTATTTTTAAACATGGTACAAAACAGCAGTTCTTTTGAACTATTACCTTTGATCAATGCATCGTGTACACCAAACATATTGAGGCAAACACAGAAATCTGACTTCTTAACCTGACTTCATTATTACCCCCTTCCTCAGAGATCAAAGATCGCAGTATTTGAGAAGATGTGGTCCTACATGAAGTCTGCAGAGCCTTCTGTATTTGTGAAGACGACAGACGACGGTGTCGTGCGGGTGAGGAAGTCCAAAGGGAAGTATGCTTATCTGCTGGAATCCACTATGAATGAATACATTGAACAGCGCAAACCATGTGACACCATGAAGGTGGGAGGAAACCTGGACTCAAAGGGCTATGGAGTAGCCACACCCAAAGGATCCGCCTTGAGGTACACCTGAGCCCCCTAATACTTCAACCAAAAATGATTTCTTTTTTGACAATGATTATGAACCGTTAAAAGTATGAGAGTTTACATTGGAGAGATTTCTGAAGGCATTGCAAGTGTGTAAGGGCTTCTCCTACAACTTAAAATGTTTATCCTTACTCAGTTTAATATGCATAGACAATTCTAAGTATCCAAAGTATTTAATATCCAAAAAATTGGACACTTCAGCTTTAAAATTAATATAGAATTTTTTTAATGTCTATTTTTAAATTAATGTAATAAAGTAGCCACAACTAATGTTAAATAAGACTTAGCTTAAGCTTATCATTTTTCAAAGAAGCATCTCCTCTGTAACCTCTGATTTTATGTGTTGACTGAAATTAGTTATAATTGTCTGTTTGTGTTCTGTACCATCAACTCTCATTACCACAAAATGTATACTCCTGCTTATCATAATTCCATCATCAAGATCGCTATATTTAATGTTTATGTGTTATTATCACGTCTCATACTTGCATCTCACCACATTGACTAAATGCATTTCAATACTTCTGTTCTTTTATACATACATCAAAGAACACATCCTTGAGAATAATGACCACAGCGGCCCACAAAGCCCACTGTGCTTTTTTAAATGCTAAACTCTGATTTGAATAAGAGCTGTGTGCCTGTTCAGTAGCATTCAAATATAGAAAACATTTCGTAAGAGTTGATTTCAACATCTGGACTCCATTTAACAATGTCAATACATTACCGTTCAAAGTTTGGGGTCGGTAAGATTTTTAAAATGTTTTTGACTGTACCAAGACTTATTTAATCAAAAACACAGTAAAACAGTAATACTATTGCAATATAAAATAATCGTTTTCTTTTTTATTTATTCTGTGATGGCAAAGCTGGATTTTCAGCATCATTACTCCAGTCTTCAGTGTCACATGATCCTTCAGAAATCATTCTAATCTGCTGATTTGCTGCTCAAGAAACATTTCAGGGGCCGTATTCACAAAGCATTTTATCTTACCACTAGGAGTACTCCTAAATCGCACTAAAAGATTTTACCTAGGAGGTTTCTCTTAAAAGTTATTCACAACGCCTTTCAGACCTACTCTTAGTAAAGAAAAATGACAACTCCTAAACTAAGAGTGAGTCTTCGTTGCTATGGATGACGTCATTACTCATGCACGAGCTTGACTGAAGTGACCACTTTGATTGGCTGATGATTGTAACGCGGGAATGATTCCAAACACCTCCCCTACGATGATGAGTGACAGGTGACAGGTCTGAGAATGCGTGGCGCTACACAAGTAGTGCTGATGTAGAAGATGATGAATAACTGAATAAATAGCCTAAATGAATAAAGAGTAAGGCAAAACAAATAGCCTAGTAGCCTAATGAAACATATGGATTGATGCAATATCTTTGCAACATTATTGAATTAATCTGTCACTATATGCCTCTGCCTACGTTTGCAAAGAGAAGAACATTTTAATTTGATTCACAATGATACGTTACAATTAGTTTACATGCAATGAGTAGCCTAGTTTTGGTTGTTGTTGGTGGCGTTATTGCATCCCTAGTTATGCCTACAATGCAAAATTGTTCCCTCGCGATTGGAAGCTCCTGTAGCCGCCGCATACGCATTTCAAAACACCGCAACGTGAAATGCCACAAAAAACGGTTTGTGAATAGGTCTTAGTGAGTTAGGAGTCCTCTCGACTTCTTTTAAGCTGTCCCAGACTTTGGTGCTACTTTTAGGGCTAAAATGCTTTGTGAATTACTCTTAGTGAAAAAAAATTAGGAGTCCTAAAGTTAGGAGTGACACGCCCATTATTTTTAGCAGTTGCTCCTAAATTCGCCAGTTAGGAGCTACTTTTAGCCTTAAAATTCTTTGTGAATACGGCCCCTGATTATTATCAATGTTGAAAACCAGTTATGCTGCTTAATATTTTTGTGGAAACTGTGATACTTTTTCAGGATTCTTTGATAAATAGAAAAAAGCAGTTTATTTTGAACATTTATCCGTTTTAATGTATCCCATACACCTAAAATATTGTCTCACAGACACTTAAATTGCATTCTTATGACTCATAAAGGCCTTTCAAACAGTAACACAAATGTTTCTCTCCTACTAGTCCAAAGCTGATGAACGTAAATGTTGACCATCAACTTGTGGCATTTTCACCATCTTTCTCTCAAATTCTCCTCTCATGTGCTCCATTTTAGATGTTGTGATGGTTTTACCTATCATTATCCTCCCTGACATCCTTGTTGTCTTGTGTACTCTGCCGATTTCAGATTAACGTTCATGGATGAAGTCTGGCTTTGTTTTAGTCATCCATAAGCACATCGGCCTCTTTCTCCCCCTGTCTCGAGGGGTACAGAAAGAAGTCAGGGATTTTACAGAGAAAGACACCGCCACACATATGAGAATGGGCCGCATTAAGAGCGCTCTGGATTTGATTGCAGTGTTGGGATTTCCCAAAATATGGAACGCAACCACGGCGTATTCGATTTTCCAGAGCTAATCTACAGTAATATTGACTTTATCTGGGAATCCTCTTACGCAGACCACGCTGTGACAAAGGGCTTAAATCCAGAGCATTGCTAATTCGTCCCGTTTCCTCTCCCACAATACGAGGTCTTGCTCAGTAAAATCTCTCATAATTTGGTCACAGTACTTTTTTTTTTTTTTTTTTTTTAACACTTTAGCACAACACAAGACAACTAATATTACATCAACAAGCCCAGCAGAGCCAGGCACACAGTCAGATCAGTTTTATGTTCTGTTCACTTCCTCTACGACTTAATAGACTCACTTTTATTTGACACAACCTCTGCCTCGCCGTATCATATCACCAATGCTGACCCAGCTTATTTTATTATCATTTCAAGAAACCCAGTAAACCTGGCAGTGTTAAAACTGAACGAGCAGGGCCTGTTGGACAAATTGAAAAACAAATGGTGGTACGACAAGGGAGAGTGTGGCAGCGGAGGAGGTGATTCCAAGGTCAGCCCCAATATGAGCTATCCAGCGGGTAACCACCACCTTGGGGGGGTAACCGGCAACCTCAGTTAACAAACACCTCGGCTGCAGTTGTACACCAATTGAACATATTCCAACTCGTTTTTTGTTTAATGCAACTGAGGCGTTTAAACGATTGACAGTCAATTATAACATTGAGTATCATGCTCAAAATTGTGCAAATCCGAGTGTTTTCGATCTCTTTTGCCGGTTACCCAAAGTGATATAGTAATACACATCTTGCAGTAGGGAGAAAGGTCACAAAAGCTAGATGGAGTATTAATGCATATCACTTTGGCAGTGACAGTTTTCAAACTCTGTGACTGTGCTGTTCTTTCCTTTTTTTCTGCTTTTGTTTTGTTTCTTTTCTTTTCTATTTATCTGTAGACATGTAGAACACATCAAAAAGTAATTATGGGTGTATGTTTGCTTAAATGCTGAATAACATAAGATAACATGGGTAATGTTATTTATGTTATTTTCCTGGTTGAAGAATCCCCGTAAACCTAGCGGTGTTGAAACTCAATGAGCAAGCCGTCTTAGACAAACTGAAAAACAAATGGTGGTACGATAAGGGGGAGTGTGGAAGCAAGGACTCCGCCAGAAAGGTCAGTTCACTCATTGGTCCTTTCCCTCACTTAGAGATACAGCTTTAGTGCTTTACTAAAGGCCCTGTCCTCCTCTCTCTCAAACACGCACCACAGCCAACGCTCTGTCTCCAATCTGCCATTTACCAAGAGACTTGTGCGCACTGTCATCATGTTGCTGTCTGGCCCCTATTACTTCCCACATTACAAAATAGATGTGATGCTTGTGGTGTATTTATAGAAATAGGCAACATAGTTTTTTTTCTTCTTCACTCACTTCAGTGCTTGGTTCTGAGCTTGCCTCATTTACAAATTATTGAGCTTTTCCTGCTCATTTGGTCGTATTCTCTAACCGTGCGTACGTACATATTCATGTGTAAAACTCAAACCTCTTCACTCATAAATCATGTGTTCATCAATAAATTCACTTGCTTAAGGATAAAATCAGACTCTGGGTTCAAGAGTTATATTGTATTATATTATATTATATTATATTACATTATATATATATATATATATATATATATATATATAAACGTAACTGTAAAAAATATATATTAGCAGTCACATCTGTTTTAAACTATTATTCAGATATAACATTAATAAACTATTATACTTCAGAAAAGAGAGGTCAGAATAATGTGTTTTAACCTATAGTGGCAAAAATATTAATATTAAAGAATAGCTAATCTTAATTAGTTTACATTACATCAGAATACTACTATTATAGTCTTGAATTATGCTAATTTCATAAGTATATTAAAGGGATGGTTTGGAGTAAAATCAACCTAGGCTCTTTGCACCATGACCTCAAGCCATTATTAAACATTATTAAAGTTAGAGCTTATTTAGATATATCAGCCGAATGGCCTGCAGGCGCTAATGGATCCAAGTTTGTATCTCGTAAATTACTCCACTAATAATGCCCAGAATGGTACCAAACTTCTACAGTAGTGCAAATAGGTTCTGTACTCATAAAACGAGGCATTGGGAAGTTTGTAAGTACATCAGGAGTTTATTTAAATAACACTTGCCTGATGGCTCATGCTACTGCTAACCCGGTCGTCGACGACACTTCAGTGATTTGGGAAAAGCACGTAAAAGTCCTGGCAGAAAGTGATGCATAAGGATGTAGTGTAACAACTCCCAGTTCCAGGAATGCACTAATATTTTGTTGGTAGTGCCAGTTTGCAACAATTATTAGTTAACACTAAGTTGATAACACTTCGGAAAAAATTATAATTCGTTGTTACACTACATCCTTATGCATCGCTTTCTGCCAGGACTTTTATGTGCTTTTCCCAAACCACTGAAGTGACCTCGACGACCGGGTTAGCAGTAGCATGAGCCGTCAGGCAAGTGTTATTTAAATAAACTCCTGATGTACTTACAAACTTTGGCTTTGGGGTGTTTGGCTCGAGGTCATGGTGCAAAGGACCATCCCGAACCATCCCTTTAATCAGCTCCATTACTCCAGTGAATTTATACATGAAGCCATACAAGTAATAAACAAAGAGATATTCCGACCTTGCCTTTATTCTAGAGGAATTATATCAATAGGCCTACATGTTAAATGGACAATACATTAAATGGACAATATGAAACACTGAGGTGCTCAGTATAGTTGCTGTTCGGTATTTTTATTTTTTTCCCCCATGGTATCTGCTTCTTCCTAAACTCCTCCTCATAACAACAGCGACATATAAAGCCTAAAGCCACCCATTCATCTCAGCATGAGTAAATGGCAGTCTGGAGAGAAAAGCGTTGCCATGGAATGCCCTCTAACAGGATTGCTCTTCCCCTTAGAGTCCTTCAATGCTGTCTTGTCTCTGTCCAAAGACAATGTGCATGCCAATGGATGAGACCTCAATACGGTCACCAAACAGATGCATGTCACTGACTCCCACCACCCCTGACGTGACGTCTCTGCCACCAGAGACAGAGAGAGACGCCAAAGGGTCTCAGTTATGACCTTTGGGCAAGAAATCTTAATACAGAAGCCAAGAAATTCTATAAACAAGACGAAAAACTTGGTTTATACCTGCATGTTTTTAAATAATAAGGACTATTATTTTATATCAGAGGTATAGATATAGTTCAAATGTAAACAGGGAGATATCTTTGGTTTTATTCATATTTTATTATTAAATATTAATATTATTTATTTATTTATTTATAATTATTTGTTCAAATTGAAACCACTATGCCAAGACAGTCAGAAATTCCTGAAAGATTGTTTGTTCCAAGCTGACGCATGCGTTTGCATGATTTAGGCAGCTCTTTTTATTGCTGATTCATTTTAAATACTGTGACAGAATGAATACCATAGTTATCATAATATAAATATATAGCGAATGTATAAGTGTCTAGATTTGGTTGTGTACATTAAGTGTACGTTATATCTTATAGCTGTAAATATCATGTGGTGTGTTTATTCAATAGCTGTAATAGAAAGAGATGATTTATGTTTGTTGCTGTCCTGTAGATTTGTGTGTTAATGTGTTTGTGTGACAGATCACAGTTCGAGTGTTTGATTGTCGTCTCTACTCTGCAGGATAAGACCAGCGCTCTGAGCCTCAGTAATGTGGCTGGAGTTTTCTACATTCTGATTGGCGGGCTTGGGCTTGCCATGCTGGTGGCCCTTGTTGAGTTCTGTTACAAATCCAGAATCGAGTCTCGAAGGATGAAGGTGTGTAAAAACCATTATAACCCATTTAGCATCTCCAGCCCAGTATAGTGCCGTATTTAGATCCATCCACATTTAATTATGGGCTTTGCATTTGGCACTTATATTGTTTTATAACTTCTATCGTATACTGACCTCACTTCCTCTTGGGGATCTGGCAGAGGAACGTGTTGGCATTTAAGAGGTAATTGTGGGTGGGTGTAAACATCATACCACCCACTGCGCCTCTCTCTAATCCTGGAGCACATTGCTCTCAAATGCTTACAAAATTAAGAAGAATACAGTGACTTATATAGATTTAATTACCCACAAACCCATGTGGTGACTCATAATTTTCATTTAAGGTCTTTCAAAGGGAAATCTGAGAGGTAATTTTAAGACATGGTTTACGAAACACACAGCGTTGCCTAAATATATATTTCAGACAGCATGTAGGAACCGCAATTTTGGTCACACTTTACATTAAGTAGCCTTAACCTCTATGTAATAGCATTAAATACCTACAAGATTATGGATTTACATGTTGTTCTGAAAATTCCCACATTTACTGCTAATGAGTTTGAGGTATGGTTAGGTTTAGGAGTAGGGCAGGGTTAAGGTTAGGTTTTGGAGTAATGGTTGTGTTACGGTTCGGGGTAAAGTTAACAGTGTAACTACAAACCTTATTTAAATGTAAGTACTTTAAATGTAATTACAATGCAACAACATGTATGTACATGCGTAAATTGTATCAAATGGTTAAGTAAGGCCACCTAATATAAAGTGTGACCGCAATTTTAAAATGATTAGATTGCCATGATAACTTGAGTACGTTTTCTTTTCCTGTGTTTATGTATTTCTTACTGAAACAATACATTTTGGTGGGACATATCAAAATAGACTTAATATAACTTATTTTCTTCAGTGGAACACAAAAGAAGATATTTAGAAAAATCTCTCTTTCTTTTTTTTTTTTTGCCCATACATTAAAAGTCATTGAAAGTCACTTTCACTGTATGGACAAAAAGAATCTTCAAAATATGTGTTCTGCATAAAAAAAGTTTACAAACATGAGAACGGCATGAGAGAGAGTAAACGATGACAGAATTTGAGTTTTTGGGTCAACTATCCCTTTAAGTTGAACACTGTTATGTATTTCACCTTGTTTTTTTTGTCTTCTTCCGCTATGTGACATTCTTCTTCATTCTTCAAGTGTTAAGACATTACAATCGCATAACAGCCACATTTAAAATATCACAGCAACAAATCGCTGTTGCTTGCAGGCCAATTAGTCTGCATGAGCCTGAGCAACATAATCCCCAGCAATCCACTGAAGTGTGCTGGATTTAAATCATTTATTCGTCAAGGATGTGCAAGCCAACATCCACATCATTAGCTCCAGTTTCAAGCCTACAGGGTTTCATTATGTAAAATTGCTACATGAGAGAGTGGCTTTAAGTTAGTGTGGCACTGGTCTCATCCTTGCCGCACTTGATGGCTGTTATTTTTCACCATTTCTTATCATGAATCATTGCCTGTACCGACTGGAGCAAATCCTTAGATCAAATGAAATATGTTTACGCGTAATTGAGGTCAGAGCTGGTGAGTACCAGTTAGCCGGCTTTAAAAAAGCTCTCTCTTGTCGTTTGTGCTGCAATGCCTGTGCAATGTGCTGAGCAGCTTCTTTGTGTTTTTTTTTTTTTTGTCCTAGCAAATCATTGACGCAGCCATGCTCAGCTCCACACTGACCAGGATGGGCAGCGGAGGTGAGAACGGACGCGTGATGGCCCATGACTTCCCCAAAGCGGCACAGACTCTGCCATGTATGGGCCAGGCGGCCGCCATGGGCCTCAGCACCACTGGGATGTAAACGGCCATCAGCCTCTCTGAGATCAGGGGACATCAGGAGACCAAGAGTGGGAGAGGATGTGAGAGACACTGCAGCGTACAGCTCACCTGCCACTATAGTACTGCCAAATGGATTCATGGACACACTTTGAGCTCCAAATGAATTTAGATAAGGATGGAGGAAAATTACTTTTCTAATAATAAGATGTGTTTTTTTTTTGGGGGGGGGGGGGGGGGACTTTTCTGGTGCAGGAGAAGGAGACCATGCGTGAGGTGTTTTTGTATGCATCATTTTTTGAGAAAACTGAGTTGTCCCTCAATCTCATAAATAACTGACAATTTAACTGCAATGTTTCTTTATTGTCTCGTTTCCCCCAAATCACAATTTTCCAGTTGTGCTCATTTTACTCTTTTCCTCTGCCTTATGATATATCTTTGACTCCATCTCTGTAAGAGGAACATTTTTACACAACATTTTTCTTCAACCATAGTTACACATCATTATTTATCAAATAGTTCAGGTGAAGTGTGTAATTTCTGTGCCACTAGCATCACCAAGCAGCAATTGCAAAATAATAACCCTTGTCTGCCATTGGTCAGACAAACAGATCCCACCCCATTCAGGTCGGTTAGGATGCACTATTAATCTGGGAAAGGAAAAAGTATCATAAAGGTATAGCTCACCCAAAAATGAAAATTCTGTCATTATTTACTCACCCTTGTGTCGTCTCAAACCTGTATGACTTTCTATTTCTTCTGTGGAACCCCCCCCCCCACACACACACCCCACACTTAACTGTATGTTTCTTTTTTGAAGTGATTCGAATCATATTTCAAACAATTCAAAACCATAATGGCAAACAGTGTGCATCTGAAGTGTCTCAGCTGAAGGAAATCATCTATTATTTATCAGCTTTAATACATTGGCCAAATTTTCAAATCAGGCTGATAACGCTAACATTAAAAATGAACATATATTAGCCCATATATTGTGCATCCCTAGTTTTTGTCTCTCCATTGACTGTCATTGCATGGACTTAATTTGAAACATTCTTCAAAATATCTTCTCTCATGTTCCACATAAGAAAGAAAGCCATACTGGTTTGAAACAACATGAGGTTGAGTAAATGATGACACAATTAAAAATTTTGAGTGAACTATCACTTTAAGATTGAAAAATATTATACACTTCACCTTTAAGTAAAAATTATGAATGAAATGAACGTTTGTTTGATGTCGTCCCAGGAAAAACTAGGAAGTGTGCTACATCAGTGTGTCAGCTTCATTGCACAGTCTACAAATGTCTTCCTTTCCAACGGGTTTGATTGACAAGCCTCTCTAGGGAAGGTGAGTTCTTCCATAGGTGCGGAGAGGCTGATTACCAGTCCTGTCATTGTTACTGCTGTAGCTCACAGTCTCACCCTTTACTTATGAACACTTTGGATCAATCACCGCTTCCCCTATCCATGCCGCTCAATAGAGCCTGAGAGTTAAAGACGTCAGAGAGAGAAAAGGGGCTGTAGACTACGCTTTTTGTATTTATTGCTTTTTGTGTTATTGTTATTGTGCCACTTCCGTTCGGTCTTCCTTTCCTGGTTTACATGACATTTTTCTTTTGAAGTAGCTGATGATATGTATAGTACATCATTCCCACACTGAACGGCTAATAAGTTGTGACAGTATTAACGGATTCAAGGGCAGCATGAGCACCCAGCAGACCGTCTACCTAGAAACCCTAAAACTTCTGTTTGTAATAATATTGTCATTGTAATAACAGTTTAAATATTGTCACGTAGACAACGATTCCATGAAAAGAATTTTATGGAAATCTGCCTAATAGCGGACACAGGGACAACAACATAAATGGCTCGTGCTGTGAGATTAATAGCCTGACTCTAACGGTCCATTTGAGAGGAACAAAGCACACTGGCGACGGCTTGTTTGCTACAATCATTGCTTTATGCTCCAATAAAATGAACACTTTTGGATACATAGACATGATAGAAACGATGTCATTAGCAAATGATGATACTCAAACCTATTGCATCTTAAACTGAATTTCAGAATTTTGAGGTGCCACATCAGGCCTTGTGTTTCTCTACCAGACTGGACGCACTGATTCAAGCACAGACACAGAACAGGATGCGAGGAGCTCTAATGGACCTGATTATCAGATACTATGAACGAGCACAGGTAAAACTGAATGTCAATACCCTAAGCACAAGATCTTCATTCAGCCATACAGGAGAACTTTCTCGGAGGCTCAGTGGTGGAGCTTTTCTCTGTTTGTATTCTTCCTCGATACTTTGCCAGTGGACTTTCCGCAGTCCTTACGTCGTCTGTCCGTTTGTACAAAGTAGAGAGAATCAACCATGACATGACGTGGAACATTTGTGCTGACAAAACGGCACTTTGTGGCCTTTGTTTTTCATTATATGGGTTATTTGTTTCGTTGATTATATTTTGAATTATTTCTGGTCTTGTATTTAAAGTGAAATTCTGTATTTTAGATGTTTTTTGTTGGTTTCGCACTTAAAGTTTTAAATAGGGCTGTCAATCGATTAAACATTTTAATCGACTGAATTACGATATGCTGATTAATTGATCAAATTAATAGCATACTGTGTATTTCCATGTGTGCTGAGAAATAAAAAGTATTTTAGATTCATTAATTGTTTACAAATACAACATTGTTGTGGCATGGCAGCGTTAAGAATTTACAAAAAGTAATTATATATTGTCAATAAGTCAGTATATTGTTTCTTTCCATATCATTGAACATAAGCGATCAGTCCATAATTCATTTTGCAATTGATTTGTCAATCAGGAAACAAGTTTTTTCATTGTGTTTATTTTATTATTGCTTATTTTAATCACACTAAATCAATGTATCACATTGACAGCCCTAGTTATACGAAAATCTCCTCTTTTTCACATTCACCTCACAAAATACCTTTTAAAAACAGCAGCAAGATGTAATGACAAGAACCAACATGTTGATGAGGAGTATTCGGAAATAAACTTTTCTTACTGAACACTTTTTTGTATTCTATCAGTTTTTTTGCTTTTTTAATATACAGTATGTCTATCTTTTCTCTTGTTTCTCTCTTCTTAGCTAATGTTTGCATATGTTTTAAGAACGAATGATAGCCTACCTGAATCTACAGCCAAGTGATCTATCTGATCTATCTCTGTCTTTCTGCTCAACGTCACCAGATGAATTCATGTTCACGACTGAGCTGCACTGATTCAGAACATCTTATTTGAGCTCTGTTGGCTCTCAGAGTGCTGTATTGATCTCGATAAATGCCACATTTGTTCTCTTCCTTCTGTTTCCCCCATAGGCCTGGCCTTTCACTCACTCACTCCCAGCTCATGTTCAAGACATATAAAGTGCCAGAGGCTTTTGTGCTTTTGCATTTGCAAGTGTTTAGAAATTCAGCACTATCTGAACTCAGCTAATTGTGTGCCTACAGGTATGCATTCATCTCTGAGAGCTGAAGCGGAGAATTTTTGTATGGCTACTGAGGAGGTGTCTAAATTTAAGACCCAGCTTGAGCTGCAGTTCTGTTTGGTGCAGCTGAAACGATAATTGGCATACGAAACACTTGCGAAACAAAAGACTTGGACATGTCTGCAATCCATTTGTTCAAACTCTACAAAACAGATATGAAGTCATTATAGACCTTATTGTGAGCAGCGCCATGGGTATGAAAGCGAGGCAGTGAGGGATAGACTTATACCGTGTTTTCAATGGCATCCGCTGTAAAAAAGCTGTATAATATTCCACAGCTCATGTTGTCTGGAGTTTTTCGTCTACTGAAATTTCTTAGAAAGATATTTTTGCAGTGATTCATCAGCAGAACAATCCAAAAACACATTAAATAACAGTACAACCCACTGCAGATATGTATCCCTCACAGGCTCGCTTTCATTCCCGTTAAAAATCAAAGATGGTGCTGCTGTGAATAAAATCTATTAGACTTATGGAAAAACTTGAATTTCACATATTCACAAACTGCTCTCAATCACTCAATCATGTCCTGCTCTCAAAGTTTCTTAAATGCATCAGAATAGAAAAAAATTACACAAATTCCCCAAATGTTCTAAACACGACAATCCACAGTCACTTACAATAACAGAACAGCGTATCACAATCATAAGCGGACTCGCCTCCTCAGAAACCATGTGTCTGTGCAGGAGTGAGCTTTAATTATGCTATTCACTCATGTATTTACAAAGGGAAGCATAATTAAGGGTCAAGGTTTGGCTTGTTAGTATGACACAGTTAGCCCTTGCTGGTAGATGCTGTAACTACACCATTCTGGTGTAGCCTCAAGGTTTGTAATTTGAATAATTTTAAAGTGAATATTCTGAAATGGTGTGTCACATTTATTGGGCTCAACACAGTTCAGCCCTTATGGACTTGACGTAGCTTCACACATTATGTTTGCTTTTCCACAACCTTCCTAGTTAGCTAAAACTTGCTTTACCACTTCTGTTTCAGGGCGAATTTAGCATCCCCAAAATTCCCATCCATTTCCTTTTAAAATCAAACGTGAGATCGTGTTTAAATCGTAAATATCATTTAGGTGGATATGTTTGAAACACACTTGTCATTGTCAAAGAAGTTAGGGTAAGCAATTTTCGGAGCGGCTAGCAATAGCAAGTTAGCTTTGAAAGCATGAGATACCACCCTCACTTCAGAGCGTCTCCAAAGCCACGCCTTCTTCAAAACACATGAACGCACACAGCAGAGTTTTCAATGGCGTTAAACTACCTCATGCCTCAAAGCACATAACATTTCAATAATAATGAATTTCGGTTGCAGTGCACGGTGATTGACCTCTGTCTAACTCTCCATAGCATGAAACGGGGCAGGGTGCGTGCATATATATATTATCAAATCAAATCAAATCAATTTTATTTATAGAGCACGTTTAAAATCAACCTTGGTTGGCCAAAGTGCTGTACAGGAAGATAAGAAAAACAAACAAACAAGACAAAAAACATACAAGTTATGGTACATTAAACGCTTTAGAGAAAAAATGTGTTTTCAGCAAAGATTTGAATTCAGCTATTGTGGAGGCTGATTTAACATGCAGTGGTAGGGTGTTCCACAGCTTAGGGCCGACTACTGCAAATGCCCGGTCACCTCTTCGTTTTAAACGAGATCGTGGAACAGCCAGGAGATGATGATCTCTTGATCTGAGTGATCTGGATGTATTATGAATGATAATTAAATCGGAAAGGTATTTGGGGGCCTGGTTATTAAGAGATTTGTAAACAAATAATACAATTTTAAAATCAATTCTAAATCGAACCGGTAACCAATGCAGAGAACGTAGGATTGGGGTGATGTGATCTCGTTTTCGGCTGCCAGTGAGCAGACGGGCAGCCGCGTTTTGGACCATCTGAAGACGAGAGATGGAAGTGAGAGGTAACCCAACATATAGTGAGTTGCAATAGTCAAGTCGTGTTGAAATAAAAGCGTGAATGATTGTTTCGAAACTATTCCTGTTTAAAAATGGCTTGACTTTGGCTAACCGTCGTAAATGATAAAAGCTGGCTCTAACTGTGGCGTTAATTTGCTTGGTCAGTTTAAGACTACTGTCAAGGTAAAAACCTAAGTTTTTAATTTCAGAAGTGAGGTGTGGCGTGAGGGTACCAAGATCAGTGCAGTGTCGGTCAAAGAGCTCATTTGGACCAAATTGGATGATTTGGGTTTTGTCGTCATTTAGCAGCATGAAGTTGTTGGTGAGCCATAGCTTGAGTTCGTGGAGGCAGTCTTGTAGTCTCTTATATGTAGTGTTATGTTCATTAGGTTTTATAGGTATGTAGAGTTGGGTATCGTCCGCATAACAATGGTAAGACACACCAAATCTACTCATAATTGATCCCAGAGGAAGCATGTACAATGAAAAAAGTAGGGGTGCCAGAACCGATCCCTGAGGTACCCCACAATTGAGGTGAGTCACAGAAGATAGATGAGTGCCTAATCTAACAGAAAAACTTCTGTTAGATAGGAAAGACTGGAACCATTTGAGTACCATACCTGAGATACCGATCGAATGTTCTAGCCGAGATAGGAGAATCTGGTGATCTACAAAGTCAAAAGCTGAACTCAAGTCTAGTAACACTAAAGCCATGGTATCGCCAGCGTCTGTCGTTGTTAAGATGTCATTAAGGACTTTTAAAAGAGCGGACTCAGTGCTGTGAAGGGGTTTAAAACCAGATTGAAAAATATCCGAAATATCCATGCACCCTACCACTGTTAATTAATGTGCAGATAGTGTTGCAGCTGTATAAAGACCGTTTTTTCTACAATTTTTGATATATATATCGCATATTATATATTAAACTATTTAAAAGCCAAACTCAATATTATCATTGTAAAGTTTTATAAGATTGGACATTTTTGTAAGATTTTATTTTATCTCTAATGCAAATGATAGCAACATATCATGGCTTGAATACCATTTTTAAATGTCTATATTACAAAGGTTGCAACACAGGGCTGTTATAAGACTGATGCCTCACTCAGAACTTCATCATTCTGTAAGCAAAACCTCACCCCCCATACCCCCTCAGTTCTCCTAAAACGGTTGCCATGCCAACCCATGCAATTCCATGCCTTAACTTGGGAAAGAGCCTCAGTGTTACCAACTTCTGTCCGTAAGCTGTTTTTCATGTCATTTATTTCTCCCTCTCCCATATTCAAACAAACAGATTGCCTTCAGATCATTTGAGCTAAGTGAAAACAAAAACATGAATGCTAATATCAAAGTGTCCAACTTCAGCGCGTTTAGTAATGATCACTCATGGATGCATAGCGTTTAAAGATACATGACTTGATTATCTAACCCAAGAGCTGCATGCGATTCATAAGAGGGCGTTTATGCATAATAAAGTCACCTATACAGACATCAGACCTCCAATGGATGACAAGCACACTGAGGTCTGATATCTAACGACCATAATTTGTCAAGTGCCCTTGTCATTAATGATGTTAATTCATGTTGATTGACATTGCCATCTGACCTGCTAATAATAACCTCATCCAGTGCTGTTCTGTTATTGAAATGATGTTTGCTATACCTATCTGTCCTATAAAAGAGTAGATGTCATCTGTGCATCTGTCTGTGTGGCAGTATGATTTGTTTTTCAGAGCTCGTGTGGGAGGCTGCAAGCAAGAGTAGTGCTGCGTTTTGAATGATCATGGTAATTAGTGCAACGCACACACTGAACAAAAGCCATCTTGAAAATAGAGCATGCACCGACAAATTAAAGCAGTGTATTACTATGAGTGACATGTTTTTTCATTCTCTATCTCTGGCTAATCTGACATTTTATCTTGTACTGCATGAGCATTAATAGATGGACAGGAGAGAAAAGGTATGATGGGACCACGCCAACAACTATGTCACAGGATTGCGTTGTTTGTCAAAGAGGAGAAATAAAATGACAGGTTTATAGGCTCAAGCATCTATCATTTGGAGTATTGATTTGACAGACTCTACAGCTGGAGAATGAAACTGAACTGACGTTGGCCCTTTTAACTCAAACAGCATAAACATAGCTTTTTTATCCCCGGTCTGGATTCTAATGAATTTAAAATGTTTTTTCCAGCACCTTCTTTTATTCATGTAATCACACTAAACATTCTGTTTAGATGGAGCCGCAGAGCAGAACAAAACCCTATTCCACCCCATGTGACCTTTAAAATAGATAGTTTAAAGATGATCTCTCAACAACAAGACAATTCTATCACCTGGTTTGACTTTAGATGATTTTCTCTTCGACAGTAGTTGAATAGCAAGGCTGAAGCAGTGTTTTCTGTCATTTAGTCTGCAGTGACATCAGCTGGGCATTTACAGAATTGACCATAATATTTTGTCCTTTTTTTTTTCTTCTTTTTTTGCATTTTGCAACTGGGAATGTTGTTGTCTTGTGTTGTGTTAAAAAACACCTTGTGAAATTCAGAGGAACATGAGGTTATCATGTCAGTGTCTAGGGACTTTTGTATGAGCACACTTGCTCTAGGTAACCAGTCTCCAGGCGGTCTGCAACGGCCCCATGTGCTCTATTTAAAAAGAAGAAGAAGATTTAGACACACCAGAGGCAACAGCATAACTGCAAATCTCGTTCTAACAGGTTACATCAATCGTGTTCCTGAAATGTTGGAGGGACAACGAGTGTCTAAATTGATTTGTATGACTTGCAACAACCAGAGATCAAGCATATCACGATCCTTCTCTAAACGGAATGAGGAACATTGCAAAACAACAAACAACATATCAAATAGCACAGAGAGAGAGATTCAAGTTTAATGAGTTTAGGCCATGCAGTGATCAAAATAAGCCTGCTAAACTGTCTCTTTAATATATAAACAACACTTCACTGTGAATACAAGAATGTCTTTCTTCATCTCTGCTCAAACCCGTTATAAGCCAAACTGGTTCTCCAGCTTTAAGGGAGAAACTTCTTGTCAGCCAACGCAATCACCGTAGTATCAGGTGTCTGCAGTTAAGTGTATTATAGGATAGGCTATATATAAGGGAATGTATGATTACAACAACATTGAGATGAAAGGTTAAATTAATGAATAAATCAATAAATGAATGATGAATGAATGAATGAATTCAAAACATAGGCCTATAATCTCAATTTAATATCTATTATTTATCCTACAATAATGTTTTACATTGTAAAATTTAGGCAGCTTGTGACAAAACATCATGTCTTCCCCCTATATTAATGTCATGTTTAAATAGGAAGTTGTACGTGTTTGAGTTCCGTTTATTGTATTACAAGGAAGGTTATTACTGTGTACTCCTATCGACAAGCCTCGCGCGTTATTACGTGAGACGAGGCGCTGCTCGGGCGTGGCAGTAGATACCTGTTTTGCTCGTGTCCGTGTGTGCGTGCGCGCGCATCTCAGGTGTCATATCTTCCATGAATTTACGCACGCGGATGGTAGCGATGGGGAAAGTTTATTCTGGCGAATTAAAATGAACCGAGGCGAAATACGAAAAAAATATGTTCCTTTCGTAGTTTATTCTGATAAGAAATAGTGGTTTTGTTTTATTTTTAAATGGCTTAATTTCGATAAGTTTTAACCCGTCGTTTAAATGAGCAATACAATGAAAGACATACACCTGCCACCCGAATCATGTATCAACGGTAAGAGAGTTTGTTGTTTGTTTAGTAACTACCTTAAAGTAATATAACTTAAATTGCAAAGATTGCATGCAGGGTATTTGTGTGATTGTGCATATTGATAGAGCTCAAAGCTGCTTTGGTGACACTTTAAATATTGTTCTATCATTAATGAATAACTACGCAGGAACAAACGAGTAAAGCACTATTAACATAGTTACTATTATTAACTAACAAGAAACTCTGATTAACAAATTAGTAAGTAATAGTGCTTAGCTGAATGTGGTAGTTCACTATTAGCTAATCAATAGGCTACTATTTATTGTGATACATCCCGGAAAACTACAGGTTTATAATTAATGTGAATAATTACTAAGTCCTTCAGAAGGATTTGCTTATTATTTGGATCAGTACTCTAAAGTAGAATAACATGATAAATCTCTAATGACTGAAGTCATTGTAAACTGTTGAGGTTTTTGTAAGGTTTTGGATAGTAATGACACAAGTGTTACTACATCCTTCTAAAGGAACTATCAATTATCGTGGTTTTAAAGCGAAGATCATGGTAACCCACTGGTAATGACTCAAGTGTTGCCAAATCCATTGGTAATTACTATCCAAAAACTTACAAAAACCTTGAAAGCTTGCAATGACTTCAGTCAATATTAGGGAGTTAACACGCTTTTTTCCTTTCTGAACCTGTATAGTAGTTCTTAGTAGTCCTCTGGGAGGTATGAAAAAAAAGTAGTAGTTATTGATGAGCTAATAGTGAACTAACTCGTTCAACTAAGCACTATTACTTACTAATTTGTTACTCAGAGTTAGTTGATAGTAGTTACTAGAGTGTTAATATTCTCATTTGTTCCTGTGTAGTTTTTGATTAATGATGGAACAATATTCTAAAGTGTTACCGCTGAATGACATCCTCTTTATTAACATATGATATAATTTGTTTAAAGGACAAACATTCTTTATTGCATGTATGATGTCAGCCTTTCACTCAATGACGCCCGGAAATTTGGTTGCTTTGTTACCTATAAAACACTACGTCTTTAAAAAAGTGCTTTATAAATGTAGATGCTTTAGAAATCAGATGACGATGATTATTGTTGTCATTAAAGTAGCTGTTGTCATGGGTTGAGTGGCTGCAATGAAGTGCATAACGATAAGGATATAATAAAAAACTCTTACATACATATATATTATATATACATACATAAATACATACACTTTAAAATGTGAAATAAAAATGAACAAAATGACAAACTGTAGCACGTTCATTGCCCTATTTTGCCATGCTGTCAAGGACAAAATGCTGTTGTTTGAGCAATGTTGATTTAGCTGTTTCATGTCATTAAAATATATATGTAATGTGAATAAGCTGTTGTGAAAGTTAACTAATCAATTTAGCCTATTGTTGTAACATTCAGTTCCTCTTTCTTCTTTTGATCAGGTTCAGTAATAAGGATCTTCTGTCCCACGTCTGCTTCTGTTTGTGTGTTTGACTCGGGTGTTGGCAACACGTCTTTTAGTGTTGACAACTCCAATAAAAACTCTACAGTCAACACAGTAGTTCTTGCCATTGACAAATGGAACAACTTCAATTTCTGGATGGGCTTGACACTGGCCGTGCTCTCAGCTTTCCTCATAGGTGGAAGTATTATCCTGAAAAAGAAAGCATTGCTGCGTTTGGCCGGTACTGGGGAGACGAGAGCAGGTCGGGTCATTTACATCAGTATTTACATAATACAAAGACATTTAAAGCTCCATCAAATTCTGACAAAATGAAGCTTGTTTGATGTTTATGCTTCAATGTTCAGACCGTTAGAGTGACTAATTATGTATATGAGGGTATTTGGTTTAATGCCAATTATTTTACTTGACTGAATAGCAATTGCGAAATTGGTTGAAACCGGTTCCTTCTTTGTTTGTGCTTAGCTAATACTCCAGCTGGCTCTGTTTCATGATCCTTAATAAATGTTTTTTGATGCCTGTTCAGCTGAAGGAGGTCATGGGTACCTGAAGGACTGGATGTGGTGGGGAGGCCTTTTGACAAGTAAGTCCAATGCAAAGCAACTGTAAATCATTTTCATTTCATGATTTCTGACAGACTCAGGTAACATCCTGCTTTTCTTTTGAAGTGGGTGGAGGTGAAGCAGCAAACTTCGCAGCGTACATGTTTGCTCCAGCCACAGTGGTGACCCCTTTAGGAGCTCTCAGTGTTCTTATCAGGTAACGGCACACCCTTATTTACACTCGCCAACAAACCGTGTAGATAATGGTAAACATCATGAAGTGCAATATTTTTTGTGCAATTCATTGAGCTAGGGCCCAGCTGAGACCCAAGTCATGCTATAGTACTGACGCTTGTGGGATTTGGGAGTTATGAATATTAAATGTCATTTTTCAACAATTTGGGGCTAAAATAAGATAGTTTCATATTGTCTTCGAAACATTGCTTTTGTTTTCGATTTGGGGTCTGTAAGAATTTGCAATATTTTTTTAAAGAAGCATCTTATGCTCATAAAGGCTGCATTTATTTGATCAAAAATACAGTAAGAAAGTAATATAGTGAATTATTATTACAATATGAAATATATTATAATGTTTTCTATTTGAATATATTTAAAAAATGTAATTTATTCTGATGGCAAAGCTGAATTGTCAGCATGATCCTTCAGATTTGCTGCTCAAGAAACATTTCTTATTATTATCATCAATGTTGAAAACAGTTATACGTTTTTTTTTCCGGATTCTTTGATAAATAGAAAGTTCAAAACAGCAGCATTTATCAAAATCTTTGGTAAAATAATAATTGTCTTCACTGTCTCTTTTGAAATAAACATTTAAGGGTTAACAGAGTCAGAGGTCCAAGTGATGGCAAATCATTTCCAATTCTCTGGCAAATGTCATTTTAGCAGATACTATCTATATGTGTTTAAAGAACATGTCAATTGACTGTCAATAACAAACAGTCAGTTCATCATGAGATTATCATTATTATAAACATATATTAAGAATATCTCATGCACTGATCTTTTACCTACTGAAGTCACAAGATCATAGTTGAATCCCTCGAATGTCCCTCTCTCAGTGTGAGTGAATTCTAGTAATGGCCTTTTGTGTTTCTTTCTGGTGTTTTCATTGGAACTAAATGGAAAGGTATTAATGTTAATGTTTATTTACTCTCTTCAGTGCAGTGCTGTCCTCCCACTTGTTCGGAGAAACAATGAATCTGCTAGGAAAACTTGGCTGCATGCTCAGCATACTGGGAAGCACTATAATGGTCATACATGCACCTGAAGAAGAAGAAGTGACGACGCTTGCAGAAATGACAGAGAAACTGCTAGATCCTGGTTAGTGTTACGATACCTGTAGTTACTGAACCGAAAACACGTTGTCATGTATATAACAACGGCTTTTCCTGCTTCTCCTGAAGGTTTTCTGGTGTTTGCTAGCATCCTGCTGGTCGCCTGTACGATCCTAATCTTCTACGTCTCTCCTCGCTTCGGTCAATCCAACATATTAGTCTACATCAGCATCTGCTCTCTGCTCGGAGCGTTCACCGTGTCCTCGGTCAAGGGCCTCGGCATTGCGATCCGCACCATGTTCTCCGACCTCTCGGTGGTCCGTCACCCTCTCACCTGGATTCTTTTGCTGACTTTAATCGGATCCATCGTCATCCAGATCAACTATCTGAATAAGTCGCTAGACACCTTCAATACGCTCTTGGTGTACCCCATCTACTACGTCTTCTTCACCACCGTGGTCCTGAGCACCTCTGTGATTCTGTTTAAAGAGTGGGGAGCCATGTCAGGAGTGGATGTGGTGGGCACCATCGGGGGCTTCTTGGTGATCGTGGTCGGGGTGAGCATGCTGCACCTCTTCAAAGACTTGAACATATCTTTTGAAGATCTGAGGAGCAATCTCTGTCAGCCGAGCCCGTCGAAGAGGGAGGACAAGCACATCCTCATAGAGAACATAGACATCCTGCCGCCCATGAGAGAGGAAGGGCCCAGAGTCTTCATCATCAGCTGAGATTGTATCAAATATATTTGGAACATGCAGTTTAGTAATATCCTCACTGTTTTAATCGTTCATTTCCTCTGCTGAAGGCTGTTATACCATGACACAGTAGTTTGGATTGGCTGCTGCCGAGTACAGTGATGACGCAGACATTTTCTTCAAAAAAAAATATTATTTTGCTGTTGTGATTGAATGAACTTGGAAATATTTAAAGATTGAAACAGCATATGACGCAGCAGATTTTATTGTAGTTTGACTTGAAAGAAGGTGTAAAGTTCAAAACATTTTTTTTAAACTATTATTTTGGCTAATTTGATAATGCTTTTTTGATTCTACTATAAAGCAGTATCACATTCAGCGCCTGACTTTCCATATTATATTTATTCAGATTTGAAAACAGACATCCTCTGCATTGTGGGTTATTTGAGACTGTGTTGCCAGTGTTCCTCGGATAGCTCCAAACATCAAGAGAGACAAGTTGAGAAGACTGTATTTACCTTTTAAATCATTGACCTGAAGAACACTGGGTCAAATGACTCTGTCAACAGAACTGGAGCCTGTGTGACTGTTGGCGTCTGTGTCTCTAAAGTACCATTTGGTTTGAACTGAAAAGATCAAAGTCTTTTAGATAACGATTTTTTAAGTTTTTATTTGTATTTATTTTTTAAAAACCTTTACACTTAGTGATCACTGTTTGAATTAATCATTATAATGACATTTCTCTGAGAAATCCTAGTCAAATGCATTAAAATCTATTTGCATATTAGAAGTTCAGGTTATTATTATATACTCAGGAAGAAGAACATTAAGAAAAATATTGAAGAATGTTAAAGAAATATATTTGAAAGTAAAGTATACAGAATTCTTATTATTTTCACTCTGTGCTCTAGTATTCATTCACGGTCAAAGGAGTTGGAGAACCACACATGCAGATTTCTCACCTAAAATCTGAATCTCCTATAGGTCATTGCAAGAACAACAGCTCATAGTGCAAAATTGTCTTTCTCGGTTTCACCAGTAGATGGCAAACTCTACACACCAGACAGTCCCACATCATCACCCAGGCATTCAGGTCTCCAAACTGCCTAAACAACCTATTACACAGAGCTTTGCATAGGTGTGCCTGAAAGTTTGCCTCTTTTAGCCAATCAAATTGCTCACTGTGCTTAGTGCTGTTATGATAGTAAAATGCCGGGCAAAGATGCTTAAAGTGATAGTTCACACATAAAGAAAAATTCTGTCATCATATACTCAGCTTAAGTTGTTCCAAACCTGTATACATTTCTTTCTTCTGACAGGGACTTCTTTTGTAACATCCTACAAAAGAAAAAGAAAAAAGAATGGCATCTAGTCGAGAAGACTAGTAATAATATTCACGTTAATCAGATAGCCTATTGGTTGTGTCCGAAATCGCCCCATACCCTCATATCAATATCAAACTTATGTCTAGAACACAGTTCCAGTTGTGGGATTGAATGTGAGATTGAATAAGTGCACTCAATAACGTCCACAATGGTTTCGGACACCCAAATGTTCCTCAAATAGTGCCCTATTTAAAGTTTCTATGAAAAGTTTTTTTTTGCTTTTAGTATGATTATGTTAGCCTTACTGTTATCTATAAGCTAGTGTGCTCCAAAACAATGACAAAATTCGGATTTAGAAGACCAAAATTCCAACGTGGGTTCTGACGTCAATCCGACTTTATTTTCAAACCAAAATCTGTAATTTACTTGAGTATTATTTTTTCTGGAAACTTTTTACTTTAACTTCACTACATTTGAAAGACAAATATCGTACTTTTTACTCCACTACAATTCTGTCAAGGTCCTTGAGTAGAAAGTAACGTCAGTCAGGGGATGGTTTTGGCTGGAACCGATCAACGTCAAACCGATTTTCATTTTCAACGACAATACAACGTCTGTTCAACGTTGGAGATTAATGTCAATCTGGCGTTGGATTCTGACATCAACCTGATTTTCATTTTTCAACGTTGGGTTTGGTCTTCTAAATGCGAATTTTGTCTTTGTTTTGCTAACATATTAACATTGTAAGGCTAACATATTCATACTAAGCATTATTATTATTTTTTAAATAGGCCACTATTTGAGGGAACCATTGTGGACGTTATTGAGAGCACTTATTCAATCTCACATTCAATCCCACTACTGGAACTGTGTTCTAGAAATAAATTTGATATTGATATGAGGGTAGGCAAGCATAGATTCAGAGGCATAAGGTAGGCCTACTGTAAGTATTACATACAACAATGCAACAATAATAAAACAGTACATTGACATTTACTTTTTACTTTTGATACTTAAGTAGGCCTACTTTTAACGGAGTAATATTTGACCAGTAGTATGTACTTTCACTCAAGTAAGGAAGGTGTGTACTTTGTCAATCTCTGGTGGTTTCCGACATTTTTCAAAATATCTTCTTTTGTGTCCAACAGAAGAAAGAAATTTATACAGGTTTGGAACAACTTGAGCTGAGTGTATGATGACAGTATTTTCATTTTGGGGTGGCCTATCCCTTTAAATCCTCAGGATTAAGGTTAGACCTCAGTCTGAACTGTTTAAACATTTAAGTTACTTCTGATAAAAAGTAACGTTTTTTTGTTGTTGTTGTTGTTGCATAATTTGTTCTCAGATGCCACTTGGTTTTGGCATTTTGCATCTAATGCAGTGACATTTAAACCTTTATGTGGGACTAAAGTGTCCCAAATGATGCCCAAATACTTTTGGGGCCACTTTATATGACATTGAGCACAATGTTAAGTCAAATTCATCAAACATTTGTCCAGTAAACATGGATTGAGTTATGGCAGAGTTTTTATCCCATACCACAACTGACACAACAAAGTGTTTTATGTAAGCCATTCCTCCCTGTTGTGACAGTGTGAGTGAAGTCATTTGATCCAGCTGCAGGACAGAGGCCATTTCTTTTATTAGGGACAGCAGTATGACTGTGAGTTTAAATGGCTTCTATTGTTCTATTGTGTTCCCACACACACACACACACACACACACACACACACACACACACACACACACACACTTGACACAACTGCATCACTGCAAGCACAGAACATTTTTCCTGGATTGTGGAATACAGGGAGATGGACACAGAAAGTTCAAGGGAAAGAGATATAACCAAAATTTCCTGTTGCAACTGTACCACAGATATATTCATCATCAGCCAATCAGTTTTGAACAAACAGGTAGTGACAGATACCACACCTATGACAGGCACCGGCACGTGGAGAAAAGAGCGAGAAGGTGGAGAATAGATACAAAGAGCCTGAGACTCGAGGAAAAAGTGGAAGAAAACGGGCGCCGCTTCAAGAATCTGACTGCAATTAATGTGGACGCTGTTGGAAAGGGCACAGAAAGTTTAGATCAGCAAGGGAACAGCACAACAAGGACTCGTTGTCCGAGAAAGGGAGAGGCACAGGACAAAGTGTGGAGGATGGACACATGGCTGAATGAAGTACAGAAGCATCCAGCCCTGTATGTCTTGTGCTGTTCTGTAACTTTCAGGATTCTTCACAAGTTCCTGCAGACTGTGCCCTGCCCCGGCATTGTGGACACAGACCCCTGGAAGACGTGGAAATGGAGGAACCTCTCAGTGTCACTCGTCCACTCAATGCTTACCGGCATCTGGGCCGTCGCCTGGTGAGCTGCACTTTTAGTTTTCATTCATTTTTTTTTTCATTGAATTGTTTTACAATAAGAGCAACAAAGCACCACACAACTTAAATGCAGTTTAGCATCTAAATAACTCTGTAAAGCAAAAAAGACAACACATCTTCACTTTCAATATATATATATATATATATATATATATATATATATATATATATATATATATATATATATATATATATATATATATATATATATATATATTGATATATTCTTCAAAACAAGTTTTATTATTTAGAATCTAGAATTTTGAACAATTTAGTGAATTTTTTTTTTTTTTATATCTAATTGTCGTAGTACATTTAGTGTATTTTAAGGATGTTTAAATATTTTTACAAGGCAAAATATTGAATAAGACACGGCACAGGTTCAGCACAGTACATACAGAATCAAAGCATATTATATATTGTTAGACATTTTTGTCTAGTTTGTACTAATAGCACTGTGTAAGTATAAACACAAGTTTTTGAATGTTTATGAACAGCACTTAACCTTTAGTTACAGATCTTTCGGTTTAGAAACAGGAAGAACCTGCTGGACCGGCATGGATTGAGAGAATGAGTGATTGACAATAATGGTGTTGTAATTTTGTACAGAGTATATGAATCACTTCATACCACAACCCAAGCAAGAGTTTCTATCAGCAACAGCTTTTTTATGATGTTTTATTAACAATGTTCAGGAGAAACAAGTTCAAATGATCTATCCAATCATATATACATACATAGCCGACTCACCTATGTTCCTCGACAGTTTTTTGCATCCCTCTGCCATTCCGACTCCTCTCTATTGGCTGGTTCCTATCCCAGCCAGGGATGCGGGGGAGTACTCTGGGTTCGAGCCAAATTGCGAGCTCGGGGCCCTCCCCTCGGAGAGCACGCCACATGCTCTTTTACTCTATCTGATTATTTGTGTGAACTCATGTGAACTGTGTCTGTTACTGAGCACATGTCTGTTGTATCTTGATCCTGCATGAATCTGTGTGTGTGTGCCGACAGTATTATTCAGCATCCTGTGATGGTGCATGAAATCCACTCAACCTACACCCCTTCAGCCTACATGCTAGTCATCGTCTCATCTGGTCAGTAAACACGTCATCATATCAGGAACACATGGCACTAACATACAGTAAAATGCAGCTCACATCTTATTTATCTGATAGGCCTACTCATGTTCTCCTGTGTGTTCAAGCATATAGAACATAATGTCCTGCCTCTGATCTAATGAAAAGAGTTTAAGCTGTTCTGCGACTCATGTCTTTGGAATAATGGTGTAGAAAATTATTAACACCTTAAAGCTGTGCATATACAGTATATATACAGTGTATATTATATATACTGTACATGTGAGAATGTGAGAATTGATGTGTATGTATGCATATATTATACATAACCATTCAAACATTTGGGGTCAGTTTTTAAAAAAAAAAAAAGTTTTTGAAAGACATATCTCATGTTCACCAAGGCTATTTCAGTATAGGCCACAAACAGTAATATTGTGAAATATTAAAATAATGTATTCCTGTGATGGCAAAGCTGAATTTTCAGCATCATTACTCCAGTCTTCAGTGTCACATGATCCTACAGAAATCATTCTAATATGCTGATTTGGTGCTCAAGAAACATTTTATATATTAACAGTTAATGATTAATATTTTTGTGGAAACTGTGAAACAATTCCCCCCCCCCCCATATTTTTTTGTGAATAGAACGTTTAAAAGAACAGGTCTTTACTAACACTGACTGTTGATCTGTTTGATGTATCCTTGCTGAATAAAAGTATTATTATAAAACGGATAGTTCCGGTCCTTGATTCTGATTGGTTGAGCCGCCTTCGAACTCGTTGTAAATTACACAATTTACACATATTACACAACAAACATACCTGTGACCGCATTACATTAGTATTACTGTGCAACTGCCGTTTGTGATTCGCACGTGTTGCTTGGCAACCTCTTTGGAACTACATTGCTTGGCGGAGGAATACATGTGTTATAACGTTATATTTTTTGTTGCTGCATGTGTTTATTTTATGAATAAATTAAATATTAAAATGAATATTTTTTATGGAGTAACCGTTTTATAGAAGCATATATATATTTTATTTTATTTATAAAAGCCGCTCCGCGTCGTGCCTAACAACGCCCCATTAACTGTTCTAAATTCACTCTAAATCACGGCTTCAAGGGGCTTATTGCTTTAATTTCTTTCAAACTGACCCCAAACTTTTATTAATTAAAAGATAATTATAGTCAAATAAAAGTTTTGCATAAATAATGTTGAAAGGACTGAAACCCCAGAGATTCATCTGAGAAGAAACTGTGCCAAACGTTGACACTGATTGAGGGACACTACAGTGAACCTGATTCACACACAGCGACACAGGGGCTGGAAATTGTAATTTCAATTGAAATGTAAAAGCCTCTTACAACAAAAAATATAGATATTTTAAGGGTTTTGTCAATTAATTCAGCATTCATCTCTTTCAACAGGGTACTTCATTCAGGATGCTGGTGACATTATTTTTAGTGGGTACGCAAAAGCATCTTGGGAGTTTTTACTTCACCACGTTATGGTAAGTCAATACACCGGTACAATACAAGGCCATGAAAAATGTTTTAAGTGCTATAGGCAAAGTCATAAAAAGTCTATTAGTTAGACCCGGATAATGTCACAACTTGTTCCAGATGAAGAAACTTGAGATTCAGAACAAAGCGATGGAGTTATTGATTTTGAACACAGATTAGAGGGGGCTCAAACTTAATCCTGAAGTTGTGTGTGTGTGTATACAGACACAATGATTGATTACACATCATTCCCAGTATACTCCAAGGAAATTGGCCTTTTGTACTTTGAACATACAGTATTGTTTCTTTTACTTTTTGTACTTGATTCCTTATTTGGCAAGGCCTCATCCTGAATAAATAAATCCATGCCATTGTAGCAAGTTGAAACAATGTTCAATAATGACAAACAATCCTGCCAGAAAGACACCATAAGCACTATAAGCAACAAATAAGAATTTAAAACACTTTGAAAGTGTTACTCAGTTATCACTGAGATTGGCTTAATTCATACATATAGCTATATATTTACTACAGTAAACTAGGTTGAAAGGCACTACAGGCAAAAACATTGTTTTTCCATGTACTTGTATATTTTGGCATAATGGCTTTCCACAACGTGTTGTTTCAGACTAGGCGAATAGAAAACACCTAAAATACACTCCCTCTACATAAATACCACAAAATACTACATTAAATACATTCCCTCATATATATATGGCTTTATCCAATGTTCAGATTTCTGTTGTGGAAATATATTCAAATGAGTATCTAATTCGATAATTGCATATTTAAACATTTCCATTAACGTATAAAATGTTCACAATTCTTAATGTAATCAAGCAACTGGGGAAATCTATTGGTTTGATTTTTACCCCTATTCACCTGGGGTGTCTCTTGTATCTTTTCCTGTAGGTGATCTGGTGTTTCCTGTACGCCGTGTTCACACATCAGTATGTGGCGGGTGCAGTGGTGGCTTTATTTGTGGAGGTGAACAGCGTGTTCCTGCACACACGTTTACTGCTCAAACTGGCCAAGGTGGCCCAAAACTCTTTAATCTACACCGTCAACAAACTGTTGAATGTGGTGACCTACGTGACCTTCCGGCTTGGAGCACAGTTTTACCTCACCTGGTACCTCATATATCACTTCTCGTCGTTGGATCATGCTCTCTACTTCCTGATGACCATGATGCTCATGAACATTATGATTCTCATCTATTTCTACCGCCTCCTCCGAACAGACTTCTTCAACAAGAGGCGTCCTCACAACAGCGTTCCTAAATTTGCTGAGGACTAAACTAACAGATGCTGATGTCTATCGGTCCATAAACCAAAGGCTGCATTCAACATTTATCCATAGGATATCTGTACTGAACAGACAGACCTCACCAGACACAGTCTGTGGCCAACCAGGGACATTTAAAACATGTTAGAATAAAATATATATTTAGAATAAAAAATGTTTAAAACACTCAATAAACAAATTTAAACTCAACAAGATTCATGGTAGCCAATTGTTTAAGTATCTGTTACAAATGGGTTTTACACTGCAAAATGTGATTTTCTTAGCATTTTTGCCTTTTTTTTCCAGTACAAATATTACAAAAGAAGCATTTCCTTGAGAAACAGAGAAAAGTCTGATATTTTCTTAAAAAATAAAATAAAATTTGTGTTTATGCAAAAAACAAGAAAGAAATTCTGCCAATGGGTTAAGAAAAAAATAAACTTCTTTCTTTCCCCACTGCCAGATTTTTCTCAGAAAACAGGACTATATTATATATGAATATATAATGTAATAATCTTGATTTATGATCGTTGAGCTGTTTATACTGGGAAACTAAACAATACTAAGAAAATATATTTTTGTAGTGTATCCAAGGCAAGGGTCATCTTAATTTAAACTGGCTAATTCAAATAATTTGTCGTTTAACAGTTTAAAGCATTTTCCCAAAATGGTAGCTGTAGCTGCCAGATTCTAATCTGAAGTAATACTGACATCAAGCTTTGCACCCAAATGCAGAAATTTAAACCAGCTTTTTAAATTCCTTCTGAGAGAGCACTGAAGGGGAATTCAACCTTCAAAGACAATGATCAAATGACAAAGTATTTGTCCTATTAAATTATGTATTAGGCATGAAGCGCTCTCAGCAAACACAGTTCTGCAGAAATCGCAATAATGGAGCACCATTTCATATTTCTCTGAACACATGGTGGTAGGAATGTTCATTCAGTCAAATAATAGATATTCATTTTTTTCTATCAAGAATTTAACATGCAAAAGCAAAATGTTGAAAATGCTTTACATTAAAACAGAAGAGTTAACCTTTCCCAGGCTGTTAAGAATATATTTAAGAAAATGCAAATAATGTTCAACAATAAAAAAAGTTTGGAATGGGACAGCGAATTACTATTTGCAAAAATCATTTGAGTTTGCATTTCATATTTAATTCAGGAGTCAACCATTTTCAGGCTTGTTGCATTGAAATAACTGAAATATTTTGTAACCTCTCCATTTCTCCTCACATCAAGGAAAACTTAAGGTAAGTCACTGTGCCATTTTTAATTTCTCCCCTAAAGATCAACCTAAAAACTTTGCCCTGCACTCAATAGGCTGCACTAATAATTCTGAACCTAACTGGGTAGGATGAATCGAACAGTAATTCTGACATTTAATACATATTGAATGATTAAATTATGATAGCAGATTAAAGAACTCCGGTCAATTTTAACATTGAGCTCATTTTTTTGTAAATTTGGAGTGCTGTCAGTACAGAGAACGACAAAAATCGGTGTTGCCTACACCGTGTTATCCTCTTTTTAAAATTTGCACCCTGTTGACTTCAATGGGGCAAGTTTTAAACCTGCTTTTAGCCTCTTAACATCCTTGATGTGTCATTACAAGTGCCCAGCCATGTGAGTGATTCCTTCAGAGTGAACGCGGGTGAATCTGACTGCAGTAGATGTGAAAGATATGAATAAAAGTGATGTTAATTCAGCCAGCGCACATACCTGTATTTATTTCCTGTTTTCGGTCTGACAGCACTCCAAATTTACAAAAAAATGAGCTCAATGTTAAAATTGACCGGAGTTCTCCTTTAACCTGCTGATGCTCTAGCTTACATAAACACAAACGAACATTTTTGGATAAAAAAAAAAAAAAAAACTATTCTCAAACCACAGATTAATTCTAAACTCGTTTTAAAGGCAAACAAATGAAGCCACGACAACAAAAATAGTTTTTACAAACATTTATTCTTCTGTACATCTGCCCAAGAGCACTTTAGATGATGCCGATCTGTAAGAAAAGAAGATGACAATCAGCACAGTTCAGAGCACAAACATTTCACAAAAGAAAGACGACAAAGCATCAGTGGTTCCTTTGAATGCATCAGAATTATTCAGGCAAAAACAAAGTTTACATCATTTGCAGAGATTGACAGTCTAGCTACATGAAACTGACAATACATCTATTGTTTGATACACATGTGAACATCACATTTACAAATTCACCTTGTTTGCAACATCCAAAGCATCGTAATCTGGCGCAAGACGAACGTATGCCTTCTTTTCGCCATCAGGCCTGCAGGGAGTAATAAAGCATTTAGAACATTTCATCGCATCTTCACAAATCTGACAATGCTCTTCCTGTGCATCAGAGGTTCCTTTGATAACATCAAATTTCAGAGTAATGATTATCTTTACATCATTGCACAGCAGGGCTTCTCCCACAATGACTATCATTCTAGCAGACTTCATTGGCCAGAAAAGCATTGATTTAAAACAGTGGTTCTCAAACTTTTTGACTCAAAGCCCCTCTCTATTAGCAACAATATTCAAAGGCTTCCAGATATTGGCTATTTCCTGCATTTCTGCTGTAATTGACCAAACTCTTTCGTTTTTTTTTTTAAACTATATGCCCAGAAATTGGGAGGATTGATATTTTAACCCCTGGTTTCACAGCCTTGGGAGTTCACGGAGGTCCACGGACCCCTGGTTGAGAACCACTGCTTTAAAAGACTTGAAAAACAAACCTACCTGATCAGTGTGTTGACTTTAGCCACATCGATGTCGTACAGTTTCTTGACGGCGTGTTTAATCTGATGCTTGTTAGCTTTGACGTCAACAATGAACACCAGAGTGTTGTTGTCCTCAATCTTCTTCATGGCGGACTCAGTGGTCAGGGGGAACTTGATGATGGCATAATGGTCGAGCCTGGCAGAATGAGAGAGATGTCAAACTCATGCAAGCTCTGCGCTGTATTTATGCTTTAATTTCAACTTTTTCAATGTTGAAATGAGGATGCATCAGTGTTTTAAAAATTTGTAATCACATAATTTCATGCTTTGATCGCAATTCCCATCATTTGCATCCTAAAACATCTGGTTTTAAGACAATCTGACATTCGTCAACTATAATTCAACACAGTAAAGTAAAAAATGCACTCTGGACTTAAGGGAGTCACAAAGCAGAAAATAGCTTGCGGGTCTCACTTGTTTCTGCGTGGAGCGCTCTTCCTAGGGTACTTAGGCTGCCTCCTCAGACGCAGGGTCTTGGGCCGGCGGAAGGTTGGGGTGGTCCTGATCTTCTTCTTCCTCTGGCTGTGGACACCCTTCAGCACAGCTTTCTTGGCTTTAAGGGCCTTGGACTTGGCCTCAGTCTTGGCCGGGACAGCTGTAGAAAGAAAGACAAATTATTACCATACAATATTACCAAATATGACGCACCTTAAATGAGTACAATATTCCAACCTGCGTTTACATCCCTTATAAGCATTACATTAATTTATTATTAAAGGTAATGGACTTTTAGAGTCACAACAGTGTAACGTTACATTAATAAAGGTAGCAGCTATAAAATGCATCAATACATAAAATTGCTGATATTTAACAATGATTTAGTTTACGAGGTTGAGTGAATGACTCTTTAAATCACTAAACTGGCTGATAATGAATAAGAAATGGATGTATATGTGTAGCCACGTGTGTTTACTAGCTAACGATGACAAGCTAATGAGGTGTCATACTTGTGTTTTACTCCGTTCAATTCAAATGGAAGGTAAATAACCAGTTTATACCAACTGGATAATAGTTTTAACACGCGGCCAGTCTGACAGATTGACGCACTAAGAGCGCATGCAGCTCAATTATGTTAGCTTGCTAACCGCCAACCCGACTAAGGACGTCTCACTCCGGCACTTATTGAATTAAAACCAATGTTATTTCACTCCATTCGCCCAATAAAACCACTAGACACAAACATAACTATATCAACTACATCTAGGCGAAAATGTAGATGTATATATCAGAATAAACTTTATTTTTATAATGTAAAACCTATAAAACGAACGCACCTTCCTTCTTCGCCTTCGGGGCCATGTTGGGAAAGGAAGAACGATAAGGGTTTCCTTCAGTATATCACAGGGGTTCGCGTTAACAGATGCAATCATCGCGAGAACACCGCTAGGCATTATGGGTTCTGTAGTTTAATTGCGCACTGTAAATATCGAGCACCGCCACAACAGTATACAGGGGCGAGAGTGCTTGTGTTGAGCACAGTCACGCAGTAAAACTTTAATACGACTAGCCTACTTGTTTATATATTTCATGCATTTGCGTCAAAATAATAGTTGCCTTAACAACAAAAATGTGTCGACTAACTAATAGCCTAATGCGAATTTAGAAAAGTCTAAAATAGGCTACTTGTAGAATGTAAAAAAAAGCCGTCTGCCTTTAGGTAAGTTGTAAAAAAATTTTTTTATTTGTATTTATTAATATGTTTATGTTTTATGTTTGTTTATCCTACTAGTCACAGGACAGAATGGTTCAGTGTTTGTATTGGTGTTGTTAAAGCTCTCACATGATGAGCTCTCTACCCCCTGTGAAAGGAGACAGGATCATCTGTGAACTCCCTTTGGTAACACTTTCTGTATTTTTAGTTAGTTTTAAATGTTGTCTCAATGCACATCTATTTACTTTCACATCTTTATACTTCTCCCTAGTTTTCTCTCTCTCAGAATTACAACACTTAACAAGTAGAGGATTATTGTGTTGAATTACCCACAGAGTGTAATTCTATAAACCAGACTCAACTGGACCAGATTATTATGTAAAACGATCTTTATTGCTGTTTTGTTTTGTTTACGTTTTTAAAGCCTTACCTAACTAATTTATATCGGTTTATTTATTCAGTACTTTACAAGGGACGCTGCAGTGCACACCAAAGATGGCTTTAATATTACTGTTAGAGAGGCATGTCAAGGACAGAAATCAGGGTAAGTTACTCTTTTTCTCTTTCACACACACACATGCAATTATTTTTTGCTATTATGGTGGAGGCTTTCCATTAACCCAGTTGTTTTGATATTTTCCGTTAACATTTATTAAGCCCTTTTCCCCACAATGTAGGCAAAACCTCACACACAAACCCGCTAGATTGGTTTAGATTGTATATGTGATACAAATGTGCAGTGCAGCATGAATGAACGTTATTTTATTGTAAATGTTCACTATATTTTCAGACTGAATGTAGCCAAGGTCATTGTAGTTGGTGATGTAGCAGTTGGGAAAACCTCTTTAATAAATAGGTAAGAGTCTGTAATGTTAATTTACTATTCTCTATTCAGATCGCTTAGTGCTTTTACTGATACATTTAAATTTTACTAAATGAATCCCAACAGTGCGTAAAAATAAATTACAAACAGCTTGATTAACTATAATTGTTAATATTTCTGACCTGAAGATTCTGCAAAGACACATTTGACAAGACGTACAAGGCGACTATTGGAGTGGATTTTGAGATGGAGAGATTTGAGGTCCTCGGGGTGCCCTTCAGTTTGCAGTTGTGAGTTTTCTGTTTTTTGTAGTTTAACAGTCATTCGTATGGTTGCATCCTTCGATCATGGACATCTTTCCCTTTGCAGGTGGGACACAGCAGGTCAAGAAAGATTTAGATGTATTGCATCCACATACTACAGAGGAGCTCAAGGTAATAAAACAGACTATATTAAAGGGGTGGTATAATGCCCTTTTCACAAGATCGTAAATAAGTCTTTGATGTCCCCAGAGTGTGTATGTGAAGTTTTAGCTCAAAATACCCCACAGAAAATTTTTAAATAGCATGTTAAAATTGACACTTTTTGAGGGTGAGCAAAAAATGCACCGTTTTTGTGTCTGTCCCTTTAAAAGCAAATGAGCTGCTGCTCCCGGCACAGAGGGCGGGGCTTCAACAGCTTGTGTCCTTTTACCTCACACAGACATGCACTGAAAACTTGCCTTGCCTTGCCTAGTCATTGATTAGCATATTCGGTCATGATAATCTATAGTCGCGTTCCCGGGGGCGGGTTTATGTAAATTCTAGGGTTAATGATGTCACTAACCCGGGAGGAATGTCGTGTAGTCCCTACCAGCCGTTTGTTGTAGTCCTTAAAAAATGATTTTTAACCAAATATCTCCCTTTGCTTTGAACTTTTAGCATCGTATCTTTGCAGATGTTGTTTATGTTCAGACAGCAACATTACACACTAACTAAAGTTAGAAAAGTGAAATCATAATCAACCACCCCTTTAAGTATACGCTTGCTGTGGATTGTGCTAAAACCATTTGTCTTTTGTTTCCAGCCATCATCGTTGTGTTTGACCTGAGCAATTATAACTCTTTGGATAATGCGAGGTACAGTATGATCACTTATTTGGTTTGAAACACATGTCTAATTAGTCATGAATCATGTCTGTTTTCTCTCACCTGTCTGTTTATTCAGAGAGTGGCTTGAAGATGCCATGAGAGACAATGACCCTTCTAGTGTTCTCCTCTTCCTCGTGGGAACCAAGAAGGATCTTAGTGTGAGTTATCAAATGATCACCTGTAAGATATTAAAAAGCCATGGCCACACTGCGACTTTCACACTATGTTGGCATAGAGGGGTCTCATTAACCTTTTAAAGAAAAACTGGATGTGGATGCATGAAATTGTACTGATAATCCCAAAATAGTGTTTCCTTGAGTCTAGGTGAGTATTTCTCTCCATAGCACCCAGATCAGTTGGCCCAAATGGAGCAAGAGGCTGTTAGACTCTCTGAAGAGATCAGAGCAGAATATTGGGCCGTCTCTGCCCTGTCAGGTACAGTAAAGTGTTAAAGACTTTTAACAGCAGGGGTTTTGAATGCCATCAAACTAGTTGGTATGTCTGAGCTGATGCCAGAAATATGTGAGGTTGCAATACTATCTAGATGAAGTGTTGTAATAAATGCAATAATCTCACTAAACATCTTTGTCTGTATAAAACCACCACTGCAGTGCTCAATCCAAGAGAGGGTTTGTAGCACCATAACCTACTGAATATATTATCATGTCATTTATATTATGTTTTCTGTTTTAATATATTTTAAAATGTACTTTTTTCCTGTGATGGAAAAGCTGCATTTTTACTCTAGTCTTAATAACTTATTAATAACTGAGCACCAATAATTGATAATTGAGCAGCAAATCAGCATATTAGAATGATTTCTGAGTAATGATGCTTACAATTCAGCTATGCCATAACAGGAATATGGCAATATACATTTAACATTTTTATTAAAATAGAAAACACTCATTTTAAATTATAATAATATTTCACAATATTGTTGTTTTTAATGTATTTTGATCAAATAAATGCAGTCTTGGTGAACATAAGAGATTTCTTTTTCTTTCCACAATTCCAAAATGATTCCATACTTTTGATGACATCAGATGTATCATTTCTGTCGTCCTTCATAGGGGAAAGTGTGAGAGACTTCTTCCTCCGGGTTGCATCACTTACGTTTGAGGCGACTGTATTATCTGAGCTGGAGAGGAACCATTCTAGACAAGTTGGCGATATTGTCAGTAAGTTCTTTTTCAATAAAGTCCCCCCCCCCCCCCCCCCCCCCCCAAAAAAAGAAAATTGTCATTTCAAACATGTATGACATTTATGACTTTTTTTCTTATATATATTTCTGAGATGATATTTTGAATAATGTTGGTAACCAAACAGTTTCGGTTCCCATTGACTTCCATTTTATTTTTTGACCATATAATTGACTTCAATTGGAACCAAAACTGTTTGCTTGCCAACATTCTTCAAAATATGATATATTATTTTCCCCAGAAGTGAGAAAGTCATACATGTTTGGAAAGGCTGAGGGTGAGTAAATAATGGCAGAATTTTCATTTTTTGGGTGGACTATTCCTTAACAAGTTTGGTCCATAACAAGTTTAACATTCACCCTTTGGGCTTATTTCAAACATTTTATTTCAGTTTTACCAAGAAAATATTTGGTCCATGGTCATATTGTCTTACAGTTGGAAATATTTTGTTCACTCCACAGAAATTTCTAATAATTGTGATGGAAATTTGAAGAAGAGGCAATCAAACTGCTGTCATTGACTGAACATATGCAACATGTTTCAATGGATCTGATCAAATGGGAACTGAAGTGATCCTTGAATACAGAATGCAGTGTAGTTAAGAGGTCCCTAAACGCCCTCCTGGTGGTTCTGAATGGATTTTTTTGTAAATGCAGCCCTTGTTTTCATTGCATCATGCGTTTCTTTGGCTAATATGATACATATGCCAAGACTCATGACCACAGGCTCTGCTGCCGTCTGCTCGGACACAAGACTCCCACTGTGAGCTAAATGGAAGGATTGTTGGACGTAAATGGAGAAGTATCGCTCAAGCAAAGATTGCGAATCAAAAATGAGCAACTCGACAAACATATATACAGCGTTGTATTCTGTTCTGAAGTGTTGATTCATGAGACAATAAAGGCTAACATTTAAAAAAAAGTCTTATTTTAAGTATGGATTGTGTCAAAATAAATTAGAAATTGTTGGTAGTCTCAAGCATCAGAGGCATTCAAATTCCAACAAATGTCACATGGAAAAGGGAATAACGCCACCTCTTTAGCCATATCTTAAAATCACAGATGCCTGAAATGAATTATTTAAGTTCTGAAGCTTGAATACAAACACTCAAACCTCTTCTTTACTAACTGAAATAAATAAGTATAGACGGATAAGAAACCGACTACTTAAATAAAAACACTTGAATCAGAAGTTTAATTTTGACAACTTTATCAAGAAAGAAATGAAATGGATGTCAGCAGTGGAATTACACTGAACAGAACAGACACTTGGAGCTCACTTCCTGACCTAAAGGCATAGTGCAGCCTCGGTGCTAAAAGAACACATGATCAGGTCAGACACTCTTCCCAGAGCTTGGAAGGTTCACTAAATGGGTTGTGTGGGTTGGGAAGTCATAATACGAATAACTGTTTGGTGTGTGAAAATATTTTCACAGTATAAGGAGCCCGTTCATAAAGTTCTCTTTGCTTAAATGTCACACTTTTTGTCTATAGTGATACATAGGATTGTACATAAAGGAAAGACAAAGCAAACAGCATGTGTGCAAACACCTTCAGGAGGTCTGGCCAGCAAAGATGCATTTACATACACACAAACAGCATCCAAACTGAAAAAAGCTCAATACCTTATAGCACAATAGTTCAGTTTACTTGTGTAAGCACATTATTAGCAGTGACATCTGATTCTGTAGCTTCAAAAATGAACAGCAAAATTAATGGGTTCAGCAAACCTTAAAAACATCATTTTTCAAAGTTTAGAATTTAAAATGCATACGTTTTGATCACTGTAATGGTCCACAAAAACATGGCATTTACAAGATGTCTTTTGAAGTCACATACTTCATTTTAGAGTAGCTAAACAGCTTTACAAATCTCTTGAGTGCTTTATTCTCAGAGTTTTGTGTAACAGCTCAACAGAACACAGATTTTAAATCATTACAGTGCTCTGGTTCATACTGAAACAGGGTTTTATTTAGATGTTTAAGCCAGATACAAAAAGAAAAGCTCTCTGAGTGGGCCTGAACTAATGATCTTACGATGAATTGAATACCAACTCCCATGGGCACAATCATGCAGCGTCTCATGCTTTAAGCCTTTCCTTTTAAATTTAGTTAAAAAACAAAATGAAAAAGGGGGTGCATTCTGCACACACTTAAAGAAAAGAAAACCCTTGTGACAAACTTATATTGTAGGTCCATTTCCTAAATCTGTTTGTCATCATGTTTCAAGTGTTTGTCATTGTATCAGTAGCTCTGAATGACTCAAAGAAATACTTCTAGCAGCGAAAGAGCAAGACTTAGGGTGAGAGATGGGACGTGGATGGATTGGGTTTTATATTTAGATGTCTGAGCACCCTCCTTCTCTCCTCCTATCGGTCCATCTCGTCCAAGAGGGGAGTGGCGTCTCCGGCAATGGACATGGGCGTGCTTTCGATCATGGGACTGGGCGAAGGTCGGGGTGTCATGCGGGGTGTCTTTTGCTTTCGCCGCTCAGCTTCTTTCTCCTGCAGCCACTGTTCAGCCATCTTACCCCAATCCACGGCAGTGTGGGAACTTGTCCTGCAGGGAACACAGATGAGTTTTACTACATCGTACCCCATATTATCATAATTACCCAAAAAAAAAATCTTGTGAAATGCCCATTGTTAATTGCATAGCAATGTATGAAGCACTTCTCACACAGAAGTCTCTTTCAAACCAAGCAGCTTTCTATTGGTCAGCACAGCAAATTGACGTGACAAACTTAAACATTAGCAAAATCTGTGTGGGAAACGTTTTTGCGCAAAAACCTTGAACATGCGGATTCCTATTGAAATGAAATTTCCAATGCATAAAAAATGTCACAGGCTTAAAGAAAATGCTAATTCATACTCTGAAAGTAGATGGTGCTTATGGAAATGCAGAAATATAGTTAATCTGGTACACAAAGCATTGCATTACGCCCGTTTCACACATACTCCGTTTGCAGTGCGTATGCGGTGCGTATTTTTTTCCGTACCCATGTTAACAGGTTAGAGCTTTCACACTGCACGCGGTTGCAGTCCGTCGATCCGTTCCAGTTGCGGTGCGTATACAGCAGTGCAGAGATCGTTTCCGCACCGAGTCTATTTTTGCTGTGCTGCACGCGCTGAATTAAAGTGACAGCGCATGTTTCGTGGTCAAAATGAACACCGATTGAACTGAAAATGTAGCAATTTCACCATAAATGCGATTAATTAAATAAAATGTAGTAATCTCAACATAAATGTATTTAAATGTATTTTTTTCACTTTAAGACCGGGGTAAAGCAAGGAAAGCTAAATTTACCTCAACAAGGTGACATAATGAACAACACTTGTCTCATTCGTGGAGGTGGAAAAACAAGTTATTTGTGATATGCAAGATTTATTGTAAAATTTAAATGAAAAAGAAAAGGCATGAGAGTCGGCTGTTTTTGTCAATTTTAAGTTTTAATTTAAAATGTTTGCGATTTAATATAAGTAGGCTACATGGTTAAATATTTGCCCACTTGCTTGAGCAACTTAATATAAGTAGAAGTAATGCATTGAATAATAGGCTGACGTTGTTTAAATTGTGTTTAAACGTGCATACGTCTGTTAAAAGAGTGTATATGCGTACAAAGAGAATCGCAATGCTGAGACGTTAAGACCGGGGTAAATCAAGGGAAAATACCATTTACTTCAACAAGACAACATAATGAACAACACTCGTCTCATTCGTGGAGGTGGAAAAACAAGTTCTTTGTGACATGCAAGATTTATTGTATAAAGATTTAAATTATGCAAAAGAAAGGCAAGGGTATGAGTCTGCTGTTTTTGTCAATTTTAAGTTTTAATTTAAAATGTAGGCTATGTGATTTTAATATAAGTACCCTACATGGTAAAATATTTTTACCACTTGCTTGAGCAACTTAATATATAATTATAGAAGTAATGCATTTAATAATATGTTGTTTAAATTGTGTTTAAACGTGAATACGTCTATTAAACAGTGTATAGCCTATGTGTACAAAGAGAATCGCAATGCTGACAAAAAACTTTTTTTAAATAAAAGTTGCTGTTAACTTCTGTATTTGAAATACAAATAGTGAGTATGTATTTGTGGTATAGCCTACAACAGCGGATCAGTTACGCACTGCAAACGCAGCATATGTGAAAGCACTATTGCGCGTGCTGCTCCTGCACTGCATACGCACTGCAACACGCACCGCATATGCACTGCACACGGAGTATGTGTGAAACGGGCGTTACTTTGATTCAAAACGGAAGTCAAACAGTATTTACGCTTTCAAATGCCATTCGGTTTTTTGTATTTGATATGGTGTTTATCAAACCACACCAAATACATGAGTGCGGAGACAAGAGAGCCTGTTCCAGATTCTTTCTCTGTCATTCACTATCACTTAGCCAAATACTCATGAGCGCCACAAACTTGTAGTTGCAAGTAACAGCTCTGGTCATGCGACAAAACCTGAATCTTATTGGTAGGACAATTGTCTTTGAAGTGCGATGGAAGAGAGATTGGAACACCTCTCCATAAAAGAAACTTTGTGTGAGAAACTTGAGTGATGTGGCTAACAAGGTTCTGTGTATTGAAGAAAGCAGTAGCACTCACTTGGGCTGTGGCGTCCGCACTCTCGATGACGAGGACGATGGAGTGGAGGACGAATGCTGATGGTGTCCGTGTGAGGACTGTGGTGTACTGCTGGGATACTGGGGCGTGGTCATGGCCTGCTGTTGGCCTGGTGTGGTGTAAGAGTAGCTGGGCGTCATCAAGGGTGTGGCCATTGGCTGCTGGGGCGTTGCAAATACCTTGAAAATATGGAAAGGCAAGGAAAGAATATTAAATATTAGCATGCTCTAATTTGACTCAGTAGGATAATGAAGCAAATAGGTACAGGTCTCGTACATAAGCGCTGCTGCTGCCACCTCCTCCTGCACTGCTGCCGCCGCTGTAACCATACTGACTGGAGGCCCACTGGGCCGGCGTTGTGTTGGGATTCTGGCCCTGCCCTGTAACCGCCGCTATGGCGTTGAACATCTGGGATGTCATGTTTCGTGGAAGAGCGTTGACGGCTCGAGTCAAGTCTGAGAGTGAGGGGACAGGTATGCGTTTTAAAATACATTCATGAGAAGAATCATTTGAGAAGCTTTAGATGTTTTCAGGTGAGAAGTTAGCATGTCTGACATACCCGCAATGTTAATGTTGGCAGGTGTGGCGTTCACTGATGCTGGTGTACGCGTTCTGCTGCTGGTTGGTGTAACACCTTTAGAAAGACAACAACGCTGCATTAAAAGGAATAATAATGATGCTAGGCCAGAGCTGGGGTTTAGATAGAGAATCCTAACCTGGCACAGGATCCTGGTAGTGGTCCTTGAACCAGCGGAAGAGACCATTGACCGTAGAGAATACCTGAGACCGATACCTAAAGCCATCTGGAGTGATGGTTACATATTCTATCCTGCAAAACAAAAGCAAAGCGCTATTAAAAAAAATTGACGTGTCTAGTGCTCTGTTCTGGTTGGGTAGTGAGCGTTACCTCGGCTTCCCTCTAGGCTGGTAACCCAGGAGAAATTTGCCCGGTAGGTCTCTACAAGCTGAAATGTAGTAGGGGATGAATGTCGGCTTCTCTTTCTTGGACCTTATGAGAAGCTCCTCCATTTTCTGTACAAACGCAAGAAAGGATAAATAAACAACTCCTCATCTACAATTTGCAGAGGCCATTTCAAAATATATATCTAGATGAAGAGAACAGAAAAATGGTAGTTCCTCAGAATCATAACATACCTTCCTATCACCTCCATTGCAGTCGTGGAAGTACTTGTGGCCGAGCAGATCTCGTGCAAACGCAGCCATGGGCTGGACATATCTGGCTGTTATTTCATCCAGATCCTCAAATTCCTGCAGATAACCACGACTACCATTAGATTTCAGATATACTGCATGAACGAACTGTGCTTCTCCACTATAGTTCAAAAGTTCGGGGTCAAGATGAAAAAAAAAAAAAAAAAAAAAAAGGTTTACTCTTATTTAGCAAGAATGCAGAATAATTATCAAAAGTGGCAGTAATGACGTTTATAATATTACAAATGTTTTCTGTTCTTTTGAACTTTCAATGTATCAAATAATCCTGAAACCAATGTATCAGTTTCCACAAAAAAAGTTACTCTTTCACATCTTCCTGAGCTTGAACAGACATATTCACACAAAATTATTCACGTCGAGTAATATCGTAAACCTAGTCGGTTATGTCATAAATGAACATAAATACATGATAAATAAAATGCATGTTTAACAGTGTATTGGATCCGTGCAACTCTTAAAGTGACAGCAGCCTAATAATTCTGCTGCTGTCTGTTTTTATATTTTAATCAAACAGACAGGGAGAAAAAAATAAACCTCACTGCTCTTGACTGAATAACTTTAATAAGGGTTAATCTATATTTATACAGATATTTTACATTTGATTACTATTTCTGCACCTGAAAATCTAGTTTAGACCCCAAACCTTTCAATGGTGATGTATGTGCAAGATGTAGCAACAGCTCACCTCATTGTTGATCCAGAGAGTATGTCCAAGGCTGAAGGCATTCTCTTTTCCCTCCTCACGCACATCCACATGCTGATAGATCCCATCAGCCACCTTCCACGTGACCGTCAGGTGGTTCTCCCCTTTACTGCTGGGTCTAATAACTACGTCACCCTGGTCCATGGATTCCATCATCTTCTCCGCTTGTTTGAAGTTGATGTTGTGGAAGGACGGGTGAGCGATCACACGCTTAATGTAAGCTAGTGAAAAGAAAACGAAAGTCATACCTCCATCACTTGAAAATATGGTAAATGCTCTCAAAAAGACGTTTTGTCAATACTGACTGGTTCTCTGCTGTTTCTTCTTAAGCTCCTCTTCCTGTTTGACATCATCTGTCTCAGCATCAAAGTCATAGTAGGTGTCTTTGGGAAGCTTCCATTCATTGTTCTTGTCGCTCAGATCAGATGTTCTACAAGTGAGGTCCACATTGAACTTTTCGATGTCAATCTTCATGATGCGGCAGTGCACAGTCATGCCAACCTATAAGTGGAGATCCAGGCATAAGTATGTCAAAAGGAGATTCAGAATTATTTAATGTATATTGCATATAAATGAATGACAGATAAAGTAAAGAAAGGAAATTTGAGATTAGCTCACCTTGACCCTCTCCTCAGGGTGTTTGACCACCTTGTCACTAAGAAACTTGGTTGGGATAAAGCCCATGACGGCGTTATCTAACCTGGTTCTCACGCCGATGGCTTGACCAGGACAGGAGCCGCTGTCAAAGTGATTCCACACCTGAGAAATACAACATCATGATATGAGCATTTGGCAAAATGTGCAAAAGCTAAAAATTTCAATGATCTCAATCCATTGAAAGGTAACAAAAGATTCCCACCTCACTGAGCTCAGGAAAGTTGTCCTGCTGGCAAAAAGGACACTGCCAGAGTCCCGTCTCATCATTACGAATGGCCTGGTCGTAACTCTCACCCTGTGGCCTTCTGTGAGCGATGCCAGTCACCACACAGGTGATGAGTTTACCTATATGTGCAATAAGATTCAAACATATTTTTTGTGCCAACAGTATCAGGACAGAGAACATCACAGAACACTATAAAATATGTAAATCTGTAGGTTTATAATTATATTTTACTCTATGATCAAAACGTTCAGGTAGTATTTACCAATATAGAAGGTCTCAGGCGTCTCCTTGGTAAGCATGTTATAGACCTCTTCAGTGTTGGGAGGTCTGTAAGGGGCTCTTAAATCTTTATATCTACAACTGAGCTCCGCTCGGATATCATACAGCGTAATTCCCTTATTGCCATAACCCTGAAAGAAAGAAAAAAAAAATTATATGGTTACAGGAAAAAGGTTTAGTTCAGTCAAGTATATGGGTGAACAGCTTATGCTGTATTCCTCGATTGTCGCTTTGGATAAATGCGCCTGCAAACAGAACAAACATAAGCATACTATCCAAAATTAAGACCAAAACAAAGCTCACCTGTCTCTCCAGCTCCTCAGCAAAGGCATCCAGATCCAGGTCCTTCAGTCTCTCTGGGTTCTCAAGGATCTCCTCTAACGCTCCGGCTGGGTTGGCATCTTCTGCCGACTCGTCGTACTCTAGAGCATCCACTGCCATTTTACGCGCCCACTCATACGTTTCAGGGTGCACTCGGGAACCGTCCAGAACCTCAATGTAGGAGTCAGTGCTGCAGAGTGAAAGAAGACATTTTTTCATCTCGTCTGGCAGTATGCAGCATAATTCAGAGTGAGCTGGTGGTCATTCACACACATTATGTTTAGCATCTTACCTGTCACCAAGAGAGGCAGTGTCGATCTTGATAAAGCCAGCACAGTTTATAAAAACTTTGGGTCCCATATGACACATGGTGACCAACTGGGTACGGTTCTCTAACCTAGTGTTGTTCTGTTTAAGAATCTGAGGAACATTGGGAAGGTGCAGAAGATAACATCAACATTTAGTTCAAGCAAAATATTTTACAAATAGAGAACAGCGAACACCAAAAGTGAGTGTTCTCACCTTGAGCAGGTGTGAGCCTTTCCTAGATCCAAGGCCACAGATGTACTGGACTAGGCTCTGGGTGTAAGGGTGAGCAATGGCACGGTTCACATCAACACCAACCTCGTTCACCCGGTTTATAAACTCACAGTAGAGAGCGCCCAGCAGCTCCTCTTTCACTACATGCTCCTGAATAACATTTCAATGATAATACATGAGAATTGATTCACAAATAGCCTTCATTTCAAACCTGAAAGAAAAATTGTGTGTCAATTCAACCAGAAGCCCCAAAATCAAATTTTTTATTTTGTTAAAAAAAAAAAAATCTGAAGAAAGACTTCCATAAATAGTGATGAAAGCCAAAATATTAAATGCCATGGATAAAGACTGAGTAATCCACTATTTTGTAGAGGGGGTTCAAAACAGCAATTTTCACACAAAATCTAAATCCAAATTACAGGGGGGAGAAAATGACTTTGTAGTCAAAAGTATTGCAGTATCATTTCATTTTTACACAGAGATTGATAGGTCTATTAGCAAAATCTGTTGACTTTAGCAATCTTTGTTGCATTATATGCCAATGGACACTTTTCATGCTCATCAGATTCAGTAAAAATAAACAAAATCCCTTCTTCCAATTTTCCCTAAGAATGATTCAATTATAGAATCTTATGAATAAACTATTGAGAGCAAATTAATGTTCCTCAACTTGACCATCTCAGTTTGGCACTGAAATATTGTTAAAATTGGTATGTTCTATGCAGTTGTTTTGATAGAAGACATTTCTAGTTTTAACATTCTCTGTTCTTCAGACATTCCTCCTTAAATACAATAAGCATCAGCTGTTTGAAAAGTTACCCATATTTGGTTTTCAACCACTGAAAATGAGTAAAGTTCAACAATTTGCACATGGAGTCGCATTAAGATCCCAATATAAATGAGAACAGAAAAATAAATGTTTGAGAAGAACCAGAATCTAAAAGAAGTTAAGTACTAAAATTAAACAAATAAAAATACATTAAAAACTACATAGAAATGTAAAAAAAAAATAAGACTAATAATTTAATAACACTGACAGACATTGCAAGATTTTACACAAATACAATGAGGAATTCAGAAGTAATTAATAGGGATGGAAGTGGAACGATGCGTTGACATAATTTATCGGTTTAATCCTCTGTCATGTTTTTAAACATAAATGGCAGAAAGTCAGTCATTAGATGAAAGAATGGGCTGGTACCTGTAGGGGATGCAGTTTCAAACACAGGATGTCTTCATCGGTGCTGCAGACTTGGGCAAACTCCACTAGGGGGTCCTGAATCTTGCGAGCCACAGACACAGCCTGCCGAAGCAGAGGTGGGTAGTCTCTGAAGTCCGCCTATGAGAAGAGCAGAATGTGAAAGAAACATTAGGAAAGGTATAGCCTAGAGCAGGGGTGCCCAACCCTGCTCCTGCCGATCGACTGTCCTGCACAGTTTATCTCCAACCCTAATCAAACACACCTGAAGCAACCAATTAAGGTCTTCAGGATCACTTGAAAATTAAAGGCAGGTGTGTTTGATTAGGGTTGGAGATGAAATGTGCAGGACAGTCGATCGGCAGGAGCAGGGTTGGGCAGCCCTGGCCTAGAGCCTTCAACAACGGTTTATTTGTCAAGTTTAATCGCACTACACTGACCTCAGACTTCTTGCTGTTCATATAAAGCATAGCCAGCTCGTTGTCCACCAGCTCCACTCCCACCGCAGGCAGAGAGGAGTCCTGCTCCAGCTCACTGATGGTGCGCTTGATGTCCTCCAACACCATATGAGCATCACTACACACGTCCAGAAACAGGATTAACATGCGGCCAATAAAAGTTTATGGCATTTGGAGCAACAATAAACATACCGATTCTCCCCAGCAACTGCAACAACATGTGGCTTCTTACTAAGGAGGAATTTCTTGAGGTTTTCAATGTCTTGAAGCTATGGAAACACAACATATGTTTTAAAAGCCACAATACTGAACTCAACTCGAGTTAATAAATGGTAATTAGTAAATGGCTTGCAGGGCTTCTGTTTCTTCACCTTTTTCTCTCTTTCATCCTCTCTCCATGCATTTCTCCTCTTAAGGAAATAAGGTAGCCTGAGGAAGTCCACAACCTCTCCTTCACCATTGATGAGGGAGCAGAAAACTGGTGTGTCTCTATAGAAACACAAGAACATAGCAACAAATTATTAAACGATTAGTGTTATGCACTGAAGTGTGATTCACTTTAAGTGAGAATTAGTGAACCTTAACGCAAATTAAATACCAAATTGCCAATAACCGATATGGTGCTGATGCATCCCTATTTAAAATCAAGTGAAGTATTCTCTCACTTAGTACAAATATGTACCTGCCAGTAGCAAAGGCCACCCCGAGTACACGGATACCCTTTCCTTGTGACTCATCCATTAGGTCATCGTCCTCCTCTACCTGCTGATCAGGCCGATAAGGAGCCACCTTCAGGCAGTTATACAGCTTCTTGCAGCAAGACTGCACCACAGACACAAGAAACACAAATCAATATGTTTTAGGTCACAATTCGGCACAGAAACTGTTGGGTAGCTTTTAAAGGAAATGTCAATGTGGCACCTTAACAATATTGTCCTTGGCTTCAGCAATAAGCTTATTTTTCAGTTCCTTAGCCATCTGTGGATACAGGAACTGCTGAAGGGAACGTTCAATAGCAAGTGTTCTCTGCTTGTTCCATTCCTGCACCTGGTGACTGAACTCATCCCTGTAGTAGAACTGCTTAATCTCATCAAAGTATGTCTGATCTCCATACCTGTAGAGATGACCAAAAAAAACAAAAACTTCTTAGTACCTCTTGTATATAATCCTTAACAACGCATTAATTGTTTCCAGGTTTTTAATCAAGCTAAAATTTTCAGAACACATCTATACCCTTTGACTCCCACAAGGTCAATGCAGATGTCTATGGCGAGTAGGCCTTCCTCCTCAGCCAGGCACATCTTCAAGAACTGATCTCCACTGAGCTCTTTCACAGGCTTGTTCTTCAAGTACTTGAATGAATAAGCATAGTGCGCTTCATCCACATCCTGGGAAACATGACAGACATTAGCTGATGTGGAATTACTGACAAAAGAGCAAACAATGCAGTCACTGGCACATCAGTTCAGTCTGGGTTTGAATAGGAGTTCACTACGGTAACACTGTAGCAAAGCAATAACAATACCTACAGGCATCAACAGAATTCATTCTAGCTAAAGCTCTACCACAACAGAACTCTGCTGGGATGGGAAAGATGCTATTTTGCTAATACCCTTTCCTTGACGAATATGGTTAAGCAAAAGAGTAGAAGATAAAAAAAAATACAACAGTTAATAAAATGGTAGAAAACTGACACTTTCTGCATAATATAAGGTAGGTCAGTAAATCCTAAGAACCAACCTTCTTTCCCTTCTTAGTTGGCTTGATGTTAATCTTGGCCCTCTCCTGGAAGGTCTGTCTGAGCACGTGCCTGACCAGCGGTTCACGGGCAATCTGCATGGCCACCATGTAGCGAGCGCCTTCCAAAACAGCCTCCGGGGTGCTAAATTGGCTATGAAAACATGAATAAATGTATGATTTATGAATAAATATGCAAATTGCAAACTTATTATTCAGAAAGCAGTGGGTAAAATACTTGAGTATCACAGGAGTTTTTTTTAATAAGATACAATTTCAAGTTTTCATTGATCCATTACCTGCACACATAGTCCTTGGCCAGCTCCAAAGGCTCTGCAGGGAACTGCTCAGTTTCGTGCCTCTGATAACTGTCTCGCAAGTTTTCTCCAAACTGCTCTGGGGTCAGACCAAACTTCTTGGCAAGACCATCTAATAAAAAAAAAAAGTGTGTATGAATTCATAACTTTCAAGGAGTTGCTTTGTCATTATATATTCTGCATATAATTGCATACAATATTAAAATAATACCTTAACTTTTTTCCCCCAATTTACATAATTCTATCATATTACAGAACATATTTCTGACATATAAAATATGTTGCTAATTATATATACGCTTATTTTTGCAGTAGGTCAGGGAAATGTTTTTGTTCAAAAATACATATATTGTTAAGTCTCATTTATATTTGCAGGATGTACACACCAAGGCCTGCGCTCTGGCAGATGCTGTACATATCTCTACGGGAGGCTTGTTTCAGATCTGGCCCTTTCTGCTCCTCTTCTTCCTCTTCCTCTTCCTCCTCTTCTGCTTCCCCTAGCAGAAAAAAAAACAGGTGTTAGTCTAATGCATGGTTGAACATCATAATTGGCTCATTCTATGAAAACACGGCTGTACCATCTTCCTCTGACACTTCCTTGATCTTCTTCAGTTTCTTTTTGTTGACCTTGGTTGCATTCTGCATCTTAGGAATGTCTCGGCCATAGTAGAGCAGGAAGTGGTTGTAGACGTCTCCCAGCTCATCGAGAGACTGGACATCTTTCAGTCTGTCAAAGCAGAAGAAACAAGTGATTGCTGTGGACACAGCATAATATGTTAGAAGGTTTGTTAGGTAGGTACTCATACCTCTCCATATCAGCAGTGTCTAGGGGACGAGTCGAGTCAGCCAGTGGCTTGTCAGGGTCAGCTGAGATCTGCTCAAATTGATAAGACTGCATTCGCTGGAAAAGACGTGTCAGGTTCTGCTTTCTGGTCTTCAGCTGGGTCCACTGAAGAGAGGACAGCATAAACAGACACATTTAACTGTTAAATTAAAACAAAAAGCAGCAACCACAATGCATTCTGAGAACATTCTGATTGGGCTCTTACCTTCTCATCCCACTGCCACACCTTCCACAGATCATTTATGTTCAGCTCTGGCTCCACATACTCCTTCCTGTAGAATGCAATGAAGGGAACCTGTAGGATGGAAGAGAGAAGGGACAAGTTAATACCAGATGATCTGTCTATCAAGTAAGTTTAAAGGCAGTGACACACCAAGCCGACGTCAAAGAATTAGCGGCGACTACAGCCGACTGTTGTCGCCTTGCGTCAGCTGCATCTGGAACAAAAAGCTGAGCTTGAACACAGCAAAAGGACTACAGGCAACTGTCAACTAGCATGTGCATTCTGCACCTGCGTGCGTGTAAGGAAATAACAGCTATATCAGCAGGTATCAAGTGTGTATATTTGTCATTCAAACAGAGAAACCAAAACTAGGACTGCAGACATCCAAACCATAAACAAAGCAGCGCGAGCTTATTTTGAATAACGATCATTGATCACTTTCTTTATTCCAGGTGGCTCATGTGGTTGAGTTGAAAACTCATGACCGACGGCTTGGTGTGTCACAGCTCTAATACACCCTATTTTCCCCCATGACTATACCTCAAAGTGTTGATTCCTCATAAAGTTCAGGGCTTCTTTGATTTTAGCAATAGTACTGGGGCCCTTTCTGCTGAAATTAGTGGCTGTCCCACGATCCAGATAGTCTGTGCTCTCCTACAGTTCAAACCAAAACAAAATAAGCATAGAAGTTAGCTTAGTGCCATGATATAAAAATTATGATATACAAACATTCAATTCCTACCTGCATGGAGATGGTTGGTGTGGAGAAGGCATTCCTGTAAATCCATTCAGCTTCTTCCTCCAGCTCATCATCCTCAGCAGGCTTTACAGGGATGGCCCTCAACTGCAAATGACAATAGGTTATAAAATATCCTTATTCCCAACCATTAAAGGAAACACAATTTTATACACAGTTTAACGCTGATCCACACCTGGAATCTTTCTGGCATGTCTGTAGAGCGGATCTCATTGTCCTGATCAGTCATGTGGCTGCTCTCCAGCTCACTGGGCTCATAGATCTCAAAGATGCTACGACGGCCAACTCTTCTCTTGGTCTGCTTCTTCGGTCGATCCCATGACTCATCATCCTGATCCTCCTCTTCCTCTTCCGCATGATCATACGCCTCAGTGTCGAACTCAGCAAAGTCAAAATCACCCCCGAAAATCTCTTGAGCTTCTTGCAAAGCACTAGAATGTCAGAAAAGAGAGTAACGCTAGGGATAAGAAAGTCATATGGTTGAATGCCAGGGATTTAGTCCATCATACCAAGGAGGGAAGTCTAAATTTACATAATCAAAACACTGTTTGCAGAACTTACGCATCAGTATAGCCAGAGAATTTCTTTCCCTTCTTTTTAGTGATGGGCTGTCCATCATCATCCACAATGAAATCATCAATGTCTGCAAAGATTGAAGAAAAAAACAAAACATCACTAAATTTCCACAGAATAGTAGCATAAGAATTAAAATCCATGATGAATAGAGTAAATGTCTTTTCTACCAGATTCCTCATCATCTTCCTCCTCTTCATCATCTCTTTGGTGAAGTGTGTCCACAGCCTCTCCTTCCTCCACCTCTCCATCTCCGTCTCCATCCCCAGTGAAGATCTCATCAGCGATCATGTCTTTCTCATCATCTTCCCCCTCATCATCCATGGTTTTTACACGAGAGTACTTCTTTTTCTGAACACACGTTTTATGAATTCAAAATTGAACTCAAAAGTGGTGAACTGGTATCAGTTAAATTAGTGAAAAACTTGCAATCTAGAACAAGCAGAAACTTTGGTGACTCACCCTCCTCTTCACTTTCACTCCTAAATTCTCCTCAATGAGGTCCAGATCATCATCATCCAGATAGTCATCATAACCTGACAGATACACAAACTCTTTAATGAGAACTGAGCAAAATTAAAAAAAACAATATAGAAAACAATATTTAATTTTCCCTTTGGTCAATATTGAAAAAAATCTAATTAGAGCAACCATAATTGTGGCCAAATTGATTCGAAACAATATATGCAAGAAGTACAAATCTAGTTCAAGTTATCAAGATGTTTTTCCTAAATGAACACTGAAAGTACATTATAGTATTCACATGCAAAAACATGCAAGTATTTCCAGAACAAATCTGAGTGATAATGCACTGATTCAGACTACTGAATCAGAGTTGTCAATCAATTAATTAAAACGAGAAGTTTGAAAAGTTTTACAAAAATGAACTACATTACCAACTTGAGCACGGTTTATGCTACTGAAATATAAATCATAGACACCGTTACTGTTTTATTGCGCTCATACTCACAAGTCTTGAAACAAGGAATCATCAAAACTAGGGTTGGGTATCATTTGAATTTTAGTGATTCCAATTCTGCTTATCAATTCCGATCTTTTCGATTCTCAGTTTAGATTCCAGTCAAGCAAAAACATTTAGTCAAACATATTTATTGTGTGTCTTTTGGCAAAACGTTTTGTTGCAGCTGATTTCCATGAACAAAAATCAGCAGCCTAAAGAACACTAACTTTTTTAAAAATACCACAGCAAAAAACAACTGGACAAACTGATATAAGTTTCAACATTATTAAAGACAAGCAAAGAGTAATAAAATAAGTACAAATAAACAAATTAGCAATGGCACAAATAAATACAACTGAACAATGTTCAGGTACAGAAATTGTAATCAAATGTAAAATAACACTGCAGTTTTTATAAATAAAATAGATTACTTAAAAGTTAGACAATGTATTCAGGCAAGATCAGTGAGTGGTTTTCTTTTTCTTTTGTTCTTTATTTAACATTGATGACAGACTGCGGCAAGTTTATTAGGCTGCTGTCACTTTAAGGCCCCATGCAGGATCCAATATGCATTTTCTTTCTCAACTGTTTAAGTTCACATAATACATAACCAACTGCGTCTATAAGTATGTTTTGACATAATTGTATGTGTATTTGTGCGTTCAAGCACAATATACAGTATCATGCAGTATATGAGGGGCGGCTCTCTGTGCATGTGCAAAGAAAACAGAATTGTGCCGAATTGAGTTCTCTTTCGCGTTGTCTTGTGCTTGAAAATGGTTTGAACACAGGAATCGATAAGTATCCCATTGTTGACCTTAAAGGGTCGGTTCACGCAAAAATGAAAATTCTGTCATTAATTACTCACCCTCGTGTCATTCCAAACCTGTAAGACCTTCGTTCATCTTCGGAACACAAATTAAAATATTCTGATATTCAAAAATATCTTAAAAATGTCTTCATTTTTGGGTGAACTAACCCTTTAAGTATCCGATTCCACAATTGGAATCGATTTTCGATCCCCAACCGTAATCACAACAGTATTATAATGACATGTTCTTTAGGAAACTTACTGTACACTTAACAGAATCGCAAAATTCACAACATTTCTTAATTCGTTATCTTCAGCAAAATAGCAGTGATCATATAGAGAATATTTGATTTCACTCAGCCCTAATGAGAACAACATTATTCACTAGTGAACTGACAAAACACAAAGATACAGAAGGATTTACTAATGTGGCTTTATCAGAGTAACCTACTTCGTTTCCTGCGGCGATGACGGACCTCTTCACCAGAGTCACTGTCCTCTTTCCCACTTGGCACTTCTGGCACTTCTTCCTCTTCCACGTCACCATCGTCGATGAGTCCTCTCAGGTTTCCATGCTCATCCTGATCTTCAGTATTCTCTTCTTCCTCTTCCTCTTCTGGATCAATGAAGCAATTAATTAAACAGCAGAACACTAAAATGTGGTTTCTGGTAGTATTCCTGCCCTGAATGTGGCTTTAAGTAGGAAACATCTTACCATCATCTTCCATAAATCTCTGCGTCTTCTTGGGCTTCAGGTCTTTCTCCTCGAACTCCTCCTCCGACTCCTCAGCCTCGCTCTCGATGAAGTCAGACATGTTTGCAAGGCCTATGTGAAAATCCAAACAGGATTTTTTTTTACAAGGGATCTGAGACAAATATGGTATGGTATGATAAATATGGTATAGCATTCAATGGGTTTGGGGTATTGATAGTATTACAGTATGAAATGTTAAATTGAAACAATATTATATGATAAGACCTCTGTCATAACCAGTAAACTTCAATTTAAAACTAATAAAACCATTTAAAGATCATACATCTAATCTGATACATCACTTGCAGCAGTAAACAAAAGACTGACTGGATCGCATGACAAATAATATTCACTAGTGGCTTAAATTGATTATTCTTACACTAGTAATTCAAAACAGCATTTTGCTTTATATGGTAACCCTAATGTATATGTTAAATATGTTAAGACATAATATTTCAAAATTAATTAAGTAAATCCAGGCCAAAACACATATCGAAATGAACTTGATGTCCATGCAACTAACTAGATAGATAATTTAGCTTAGCCAAGGAATATGGGACGCATAATTACCAAGTTTATACCTATTAAGAAATACCCTGAAAGATAGCGATGAATCAAGCGTAAACGGTATACGACATGCTCTTTTTTTCTTTATTTAAAAATAATCACGTAACGACTGTCCGCGATGCTGCGGGAAGATCAAGGCCCACATGCTAACAGCTAACCTGTGCGAGAAGAAAAACAACCCCAGGAATTATTCGCCGCTTTTAAAAACACCGGACTGAAACTACCGAGCACTTACTTTCCCTTGCGAGGAAGCTCGATTAAAGACTTGAAAATATGCGACGAGGTGAAGAACGAAGCGTCACTTTAGAAGAAGCTTGATAGTGACAACAAAAACGGCTGAGGGTTACTGTCGGGATTCTTGTTCCGGTAAACACAGATTTAACTTCCGGTCGGGAGAAATTCATTTGCTGAAATTTAATAGATATCGTTGTGACCGTTTATGGCATGAGACAAATGTTATTGTCATTTTTTTTAAGTTATAATTTAAATATTATCCATTTTGAATTCAAGTTTACCACATAATCTATTATCATAAACGAACTAAATCTCGTTTCTAGCCGACAATATTTTTTCTCCGAACCTGAAGACGGCGCACTAACTTTTAGTGATTCACGCGGTCCATGTTACGTCAGTTAGGGGTTTTAAAGATTAGTTTTTCCATAGGGCTCAATAAGCCATGGAGAGTTTGGGGTTCTTGCGGGTCCAGTTGTTCATATCAGTGTTATTGTCATGTATGTTTACACTGTCCACTGGCAGTGAAATGAGTTTTGTAACGTGCGGGTCGGTGGTGAAGCTGCTCAATGTGAAACACAACGTCAGATTACACTCTCATGATGTCCGCTATGGATCTGGTGAGTGACTCATTCATAAACGCTATTATTCGTCTCTCATCTATGTGGAAGTGATTTAAATTTTGATGTAGAATATTATTTAACAACCGTCACTTATATTAATGTAATTATAGTTTGAAGTGCATTTTTAATGTTTAGTACATTTATAATTATGCCTTCAGAAAGCTAACAGTGTTGAAATTTGACATTAGAAAACTTACATTCAATGTCTGTTTCTTTCTCTTTCTCATGAAAACATAAACATAAGTTTGTAGATGTTCTGGGTGGTTTAAAAGCATACTCTAGTTGTGTCCAACTGACACACTATACAGTGTGTACTTATGCACTATCATGTTCTCAACTGTGTATATGGTAATAAGGTTATTTCATAATCCAACATCAGAGTCTGAGAGCCCTAGGCTACGCAATTAAAGCTAAGACAGTTGAATGGATGAACTGTCCAACATTCCTCACTTCATTTTTTTAGTGCATCATCAAAGTGCACTTCCTCTTTTTGGAATTTTCAGTGCGAACACATTCATACTACTAAATTCATACTACTAAACGGCATAGAATAGTGCATAAGTACACAAATAGGGATGCACCTTCTCTCTATGATCTGTTAATGTGATTATTTAATTCCAGGTAGTGGGCAGCAGTCAGTGACCGGTGTGACCGCAGTGGAGGACAGTAACAGTTACTGGAGTGTGCGGGGCACCAGTGACGCGGCATGTCATCGAGGGAATCCGGTACAGTGTGGACAGAACATTCGATTGACCCATGTGAACACGGGCCGCAATCTACACAGCCACTACTTTACTTCCCCGCTTTCTTCAAATCAGGTTTTAATATTTCATCTTTTTTATCACACAATGTAATGCAAAGGTGCTGTATGTAGAGTTTGATGTTACAACAGTGCAAGTTTACTTAAAAACTCTTCCCGTTTAGGAGGTCAGTGCCTTTGGCGAGAACGGCGAGGGTGACCATCTGGACGAGTGGACCGTTCTGTGTGCAGGCTCCGTGTGGCAGCGCGATGAGTCCGTTCGGTTCCGTCACACGGCCACTGACGCTCTGCTGTCTGTGACGGGCGAGCAGTACGGCAGGCCCATCCACGGCCAGAGAGAAGTGCACGGCATGATGATCAGCGGCTCGCACAGCTACTGGAGAACGATGGAGGGCATCTTCATGAAACCCAGTGAGACTGGATCCAGGGATTTCAGCAGTCCATTACACACTGAGTTTTAGAGAAATGCTTCATACAAGCTGACCTGTATTTACCAACTGGCCCAGAAAATGAACCTTGAGCTGTTCTGAAAAACAGTTTGATAAATTAAATTGTGCCTCATGCTCATTTTTAACACTTGAAGCATATCATTTTATTTTGCACAGCGTACACCACTGTTCAAAAGTTTGGGGTCAGTTTTTGTCCTTTAAGAAATCAATGCTGCTTTTTTTTTCAGTAAGGACACATTAAATTATAAGATTAATTCATCAAATAATCCTGAAAAAAAAATTTTCCACAAAAATACTAAGCAGCACAGCTATTTTCAACTGTTTCTTGTGCAGCAAATCAGCATATTAGAATGGTTTCTAAAGGATCATGTGACTGAAGGCTGGAGTAATGATGCTGAAAATTCAGTTTTCCAATCACAGGGACAATATGATGTCTTTTACTGTATTTTTTGATGTATAGCCTTTGAGCATAAGAGACTTTCAAAAACATAAATCTTACTGACCCCCTAAACTTTTGAAAGGTAGTGTATAATAAGGCAATCAGCAATTTTGGAAGGCAGAAAGAAGCCACATTTATCTTTTCAAACAAATGTTCAGAATTAATGCCACCATTTTACAGATTGCATAATTATAAGGCAAAATTTCATTCAGTGTTTTAACCAAGTTTTAACTTGCGTCATTAATGTTTTGTGCTCACTTTTGAGAATATTTAATGGCCGTTAATATATAAAAATCATGGCCATCTGTTTGCATCACAAAATTGTCCCACAACTGTTCTCAAAAAACAACAACAACCTATCAAATATAAATGAATTGCACACAGAACAAACTTGAACTGCTTGATGCTGACCTCGTAGTGAAAACACTACAGCAGCAGTGCTACATTATACTGCCACAGTATTAACATTAATCACATTGAGAAACTTGCAGTTATGTGGTGCTGTGTAATGATGTTTAAGGTTATTTTCCTAAAGGAAGCCATAAGTCACTTCTGATAAAAGCTCCTGTACAGCCATTAGTATCAAATTTGCACATTTGAATATTACCACTCTGGGAAAGCAAGTATCTTTCTCCTAATAAGGCAATTTCCTAAGTTTACATCAAGTAGATAACATCATTTTTTAAAGTGCCATCTAAAATCCTTAATTTCATTCTAATGTACATTTGAAACAAGTGCCTTTGTACTTTTTATTCATTTACCTTGATTACATATAGATGCTGTAAGATTTAAGTTACAATTTAAACAAATTGAGAATGTTAACTTGAGGTGATCTGTAAATGTTTTTTTGTTTGTTTGTTTACATGGTTGGGGTCACAGCTGTATATCTCCGAACACATTTTGAAGTATTCCTCATTAAACATACTCTAGAGTTTAATACCTCAGACTATCACATTCTACGTCAGACCTCGGAAAACAGTATTATTGTTCTTTTTTTTTTAATAAATATGTCTGTGCTTTGATGGTTGTTAGATTCTTTAAATTAAAGAAATCAAGACTGGCTTATTCAATCATGGTCCTTTTTGTATCATATGTAGATATGTACAGCTTGAGAAGAGAAGCGCATCATTTTTTAAAATTTATTATTTAATTCATTTATTTTAGTCTTATTTGTAGGAAATCCAATTGTGCCCCCTATTGGCCAACACAACAATAACAAAAAAATATGATGATGATAACAATAATTGGATGCAAAGATATGTTTATTGTCATGTTCAATAAATAATTTTCTTTTATTCATATTCTTTACATGTAATGATACCTTTTTGTTTAGAAACCATATTGCTGTAATCTGACTGTCAATCCACATCCTGCATGCAATATGTATATGTATTTGCATATTAATAATCCTTCTTTTGATATAATCCGTAAAAATACATACATATAAAATTTTATTTGGCATGCTTCAAATTCAGATGAAGTTAGGATCTGGATTGAGAGTAAATTAATTTAAAAATTCCATCAACCTTTGCAAGATTTAAAAAATAAATAAAATACCAATATAAAACATAAATATTATTAATCAACAAAATATAAAACAGTGTCAAATAAAACCTGGACCGATTTACATTTTCAAAATGTCCATAAACTAGTTTTTTGTATATTCTAACAACAAAATGGCAACAAGCAGAGCAATACACAGAATAATGTCAAGTAAAAATGACGCAGGACATTTTTAAACTTTAGTCCACCAATCTGCCATTGTGATAATTGAAAGAAATAGCAAATACTCTTATAACATAATAAAATAACAAGGTGCAACACTTTAAATTGATACAGTACCTGTCAATTCTTTAACGTTTAAAAAGAAGACACTTATGCTCATCAAGCTGCATTTATTTAATAAAAAAATAAAGTAAATACGATTTATTCCAGTAAAAATGATTTATTATTTATGTAATTTATTCCTGTGATGGCAAAGCTGAATTTTCGGCCACCATTTCTCCAGTCTTCAGTGTCACATGATCCTTCAGAAATCATTCAAATATGCTGATGTAGGGCTCAGGAAACATTTTTTTATTATTATCAATAAAACAATTTTTGCTGCTTATTATTTTTTTTGGGAATGGTGATAGTTTTTTCAGGAAAAGTTCAATGAACAGCATTTATTAAATTTATTAAAGCATTTATTAAATTGCATTTCATAACACTATGTCTTTACTGTCACTTCTGATCAATTTAATGCATCCTGGATGAATACAAGTTTTTTTTTTTTTTAATCTTACCACAAATGTTTGAATGGTGTCATTGTTTCCGTAAAAATGTTAAGCAGTTTTCAACATTGATAATAATAATAATAATGATAATAAGTGTTTATTGAGCAGGAAGTCAGTATATCAAAATGATTTTTGAAGATCATGTGACACTGAAGATTCAGAAGATTCAGCTTTGTCATAAATTACATTTTTAAATATATTAAAATAGAAAACAATTATTTTAAATGGTACAATTTTCTTTTACGATATTAGTTTTTACTGTGTTTTTGATTAAATAAATGCAGTCTTGGTGAGCAGAAAATACTTCTTTCGATTTAAAGGGGTGGTTGATTATGATTTCACTTTTCTAACTTTAGTTAGTGTGTAATGTTGCTGTTTGAGCATAAACAACATCTGCAAAGTTATGATGCTCAAAGTTCAAAGCAAAGGGAGATATTTGCTTTTACAGAAATTGTTTTTTAAGGACTACAAAAACTGGCTGGTAGACCACATTAAAAGGCTAAAAGTTTTTGAAATTTTCAGTGCATGTCTGTGTGAGGTAAAAGGACAGGAGCTCTTGAAGCTCCGCCCCCTGTGCCGGGAGCAGCAGCTCATTTGCATTTAAAGGGACAGACACAAAAACAGTTCGTTTTTGCTCACCCTCAAAAAGTGTCAATTTTAACATGCTATATAAAAATATCTGTGGGGTATTTTGAGCTAAAACTTCACATACACACTCTGGGGACATCAGAGACTTATTTTACATCTTGTGAAAAGGGCATTATACCACCCCTTTAAAAAATTTGTTTCCAAATTTTGACAGGTACTGTAGGGAATTTACACTGAATTACACTCCTGTTTCCAAATTATTTTTGGTAAAAGTTACTTTTTGTCACTTCACAATGCTAAAAGTAACTTTCTTTCTTTACCACTGTCCCATCACAAGGATTTCAAATCTTGAAGCCCACTAGATGGAGCCATTGATTCAAAAGCTTCCTCATTCCAAAGCAAATACTGACAGAATACAAAGCACCAGTCTTTAATCAAGCAAGCCGTTCTGTGAAATTCTGGAAAACTGACAGGAACTTTGTCCAGTAAACTGTTCCCAATAATCCGCTTTTCCTTTGCAGTGTATTTTGGCACAGAATGCTGGTACTGTTTCAGATCAATTTTGCTCACAAGAACGAAACAATGGGAGTTCAGATATTTAGAATGATGCTCTCCGCAAATGCCTATAAGCAGTACAGACCTTGAAAAAGCACTGCATTAGTGTTCTGAACATGCAAACATGACACAGTCAAACAGACGACTCTTTTGTGTGGCACTATATGCATAAATACACATGCAATATAGGAGGAGTGTGACAAACAGCTGTAAGTATACACAATAATAAGGAACACAGGGAAGGAGACTGATGTGCTCACACATTATAAATATAGACAAACAGGTATAGACAAATACTTATATTACACACATAGACTCTAACTGTAAAAGAAAAAGTGCTATTTTAGAGATTGACCAGTTTACTTCTGGTTGATTCAGAGCAATTTATGTTGCATTCACTGACTCTCTGAACCTGAGAGTGAATAAAAACTCAAAATGGACCAAAAAGTCCAACTGTGTAGCAGACACTTCCGCAGAAGTTCAGTGTCATATAGTTAAACCAGACAATATTATGCAAACATTGAGAAGACCTTGATACTATATCAAAGAGAGTATTATACTCTCTTCTTCCGTAGACACACAAAACGAGAGATTATATGAAATGAATGAAACAGACTTCTAAAAAGACAATTCTGTTTACACATAATGCACAAGGGCACCACATAATGGAGTAGTGTGGAATTTAATTAATCCCACATGCTTTGCAGAATATGAACCCTGTTAATGTACAGCCACAAAGCATAACTCATAATTTGTAACTCACATTATGAAGCAAACAATAAGAAATCAGGCTGCTTCTACTCACTCTAAGTACTATAAACTACCATTCAAAAGTTTGGGGTCCAAGATGTTTTTGAAAGAAGTCTCTTCTGTTCACCAAGTCTGCATTTATTTGTTCAGAAATAAAGTAAAACTGTTTTATTATATTTTAATATATTTTAGAATGTAATTTATTGCAGAATTTTCATCAGCCATTGCTCCAGTCTTCTTTAGTGTCACTGATCCTTCTTTCTAATTTGCTGATTCACGAAACATTTCCAATTATTATCAATGTTAAAAACAGTTGTGCTGCTTAATATTTTTGTGGAAATTGTGATAGATTTTTTTTCAGGATTCCTTGACAATAGAAAGGTCAACAGAACAGCATTTATTTGAAACAAAAATGTTTTGTAACAAATGTTTTTACTGTCACTTTTGATCATGGCGGTATGACTTGATTTCTGAAAAACGCTGTTGAAAGTGGATCGGACTGAGCAGTGAGCGCCACAACAAACTTGTAGCCAATCAGCAGTAGGGGGCGTGTCCACTCATGATGGGGAAGGAGAGAGAGTGAGCAAAAGGGAGATTTGAAGAAAGACTGTAGAAAGAGAGACGGCTGAGAGACAGAAAAGCTCACAGGAAAATAACTGGAAAAGGAAGGGTTATGATCAGGCAAGAGCTTTAGGACCCGCGTTAATATTAGAAAAACTTTCAAGCAATGGAGAGATGTAAGCGGGAAGGCCTGAAAACGGACGCCGAGGTTGCGTTGTTTCTGCTTCATAAGCGAGTAACATTTTTTTGGAGTGTCATTAGCCCCTTTATTGATCCTGGTAAATTACCGTAAAATTACCAGAATGACTTTACCGGTAAATTCACAAATAAGCTGTTCACACAAGCAACGGCGTTTTAGCAACGGCGTGTGAAGACTATTCACACACCAGCACCAAAATACCAGTAAATTCTGTGATGTCAGTCATCCGAAATGATATTTAAATGCTGCGCCCGCATGAAGAGAGGCACTTCAGTTTCACTATCTGTTCCATTTGACAACATTTTGACGTCTAAATGTAAAAGGCATATGGGATGATCAAACAGAATGCGCTGTTGCTCTTTAAGCACGAGACGCGCATAATAGTATCCAACTACAGAGCCACAAAGTATTCCAAAACAAAACTTATTGACCCCAAACTTTTTGAGCAGTTGTGTACGTCTTACTATTTTTTTATGCTGTTATCATTTAATTTGACCAAACTACATGTTTAGTTCAGCGACTGCTATCCAATTATAATTTCAAACTTTTCTTTCTTGTTTCTTTCTTTCATTACTCAAAATAAATATTTAGTTTTACTTGTTTAAAATGTCTCCTCTCCCCCTATCTCAATTATGCTAATGTAAAGCACTTTAAATTATCATTAGTTGCAATACAAATAAACTTGCCTCACCTTGGAAATAAGGTGTATAGTTATTTTGCATTTTTTATCCAATATAAAATGTCTTTAGTATTGACAGTCCAACCAAAGCAGGAGATGTTAAAAATCAGCTGGCTCATTCGTCATATCAGATTCATCAGATGCATTGTGGGATACAGTATTCCATGCAGGTTGTATCTTGCATATTTTGGTAATAGGGGTTTTCTTTGCATACTGTACACAGTATACTGCATACGGTAAAAGTTATAGTATGGTCGTATGCTATTCCGAAATACCCAACAGTCCCTTCAACAATAAACAATACCTTCAAAGATTTCCAGAAATGAGCTTCAACAAAGTAAGGCTCAAAACAAATCAGACAGTGCATTTGAGATGAACATGCACACACTCTTCATGCCAGACATCCTGCAGTGGCTCTGTTGGACAGGCTGCCAGTCACTCCTCATCGTTCCCATCTGACATAGCTTGAAATGAGATAAAGTAAAAAGTCGTCGCCTTTTACAGACACGGAATGAGATAAACACAGTGCAGAGGGACACTGGATGTTATTGCATTAAATGGTATTCAGTGAGGAGCCCTTGCATGTCCCTGTCAAGCTGCTGATGGAGGACATTCCTCACTGTTGTTTCACAGTCAGTCACAATCACAATCGACATAATAAATATAAAAGAAAAAACTCGCTTGGGATTCACATCCTCTGCACTGTGGGCTCCCCAACACTCTTCAAAACTAAAAGAAAGTGGAGTTTTTAATGCATGTTTCTCAAGCAGAGGTCAGATCAATGGGGGTTCACAGTGGGCGGGGCTACTCCATGCCATTCCGCAACATCTGATTGGCTGCGATGAGCATGACGCTGATGATGAAGGCCATTGCAAAAGCACAGATGAGGCTCTTGCGGACACACGTCTGACGATTCTTCTTTTTCGAATGCACTGATGGAGTAGAACAGAGCATATATGAAAGACACATAGAGGAGATGCTAGCGGTTACTGCTATGGAGCATTAGACATCAATGAGAAGAGATGACAGCACACAATGAGCATAAGCCATCCGAACAATAATCCAGCAGTGCTGTTGATCTCTGTGCATAATGAGGCTTTGAATATGCACAATAGTGAAACAAAACGAGTGGCTTCGCTGAGCTGCCTAACTGGACTCAACACACTAATGATCGCACACAAACACACACGCACAAATAGCATAACATATTCGGGTGGAACTGTTTAAGGGCACAGAGTGGGCCAATAAAGGATATATTTTAAAACAATGTGACAAACTAATTGGATTTTGAAGCATGAAATTGTTCTATTTTATTCACCTTTTTCTCGGCCCAGCAAATTCAATTCCATTCAGTTTGTGTTGTTATTCTGTGCTGCATATTGAGATTAAATATTGAACTGCTGAAACATAATTAGATACAAACCGTAAAATAATTTCCCTGTTTCTGAATTCCATTCATTCCGTTTACTTTTGTTGGCCGATGAAAACATCTGGTTCAATAATGTTTCAAAAGGGGGTGAAATTTACCTGTGAAGAATGGTTTGAATGTCTTACTGGTAGTAAAGAAAATATTAAAAACCTATAAGGCACTGATAGCACAGAACTCTCATCTCATTAAATAGGCAGTTTCTAGGCAAACACAGCAGCCTATAGATCTCAATAGTCTGGCTCCGGAAGTAAAAATCCATAAGGAAATGGATTTTTAATGATAACATATTATTCTTTGAAAACCTGCAATGAACTCTGAGATTGTGAAGCGATGATATATGCTCCTGCAGAAGCCAAAAGTCAATGTGGTTTCAGCTTCATTTAAAACAACAAGCTTCTAGTTGGATACACTAATCAGAGAAGTTGGTGTTACCATGACTAAATGACTAATCAATAATCAAGTCAATAATTTTATATTGTACTATCATTTTTTATCCAATTCATTCTGAATGTGTCGTAGGAGGAGTATTTCATTGCCTAATACATTAAGTATACAGTTTTGTACTTTAATTTGAGTATTTGATAAAGTTTCTATGTTGGCTTAAAATTCTTTATTGAAATGTCTGATTAGAAAAATAACCAAAAAAAAAAAATGCATCTAGGCTTCTGAAACCGGCCATTCACTGCTGCGCTCTACTGTCATGTGAAGGTGGAAATACAGTATTTTCATTGGCATTCATACAGATCTGAAGAGTACCATCAGAGTTTTAAGCAACACCTCATTGAAGCTTCGCAAAATTTCCAGTGTCTGTGAACAACTGTTGCATGATCCGTCAATTCATATGAAATTGTTCTCTTTGCTATTTACCTCCCTGATATTCGGCCTGGCAGTTTCCTGAGTTCTCCTTCAAGCTCTCTTCCTCTGTGACGATAATATTCTCGATGTCCTTCATGGTGAGATGGTCTCTGAAGGCGTGGAACAGGACGTGTTTGAGCTCCTCCAAGGACATCTGTTGCATGTCAAACTGCAGGGTGGAAACACAAGAGGCCTGTCGTCAAATCTCAGCACGTCTGGGTTGTCAATGCATCTCTGTGGGGCACTCAAATCCTAGAGTGATTTTTTATTGAGAATTTCCTTCAACAGAACGTTTAGAGAAGTGAAGCTAGTAGGAAGAGGGGAAAATGAGATGAGCTGTTCACTATCCAGAGACTATACGCTAATCAATTTACTTGCTCAATCAATCTTGTCCTTGCCCTATCTGATACACATTGAAAAGAAGCACAGCACACATAAAAATTGATCAGGACAATCTTTCTGCAAACTGAGACGTTATTCAACATTGATGTTGAAGTGTGTAACTTCTCAACATCTTTACTCATTCAACCAAAAAAAAACCTCAATAGAAACATACTTCAGCTAAAAAATGTTGTTTCAGACATCCAATTAGCGCAGCAGCTCTGTCCTCATTGAACTGCAATGCTTGTAGTGACAGCATTAAACTTGACCTCAAGCTGAAGAAAAAGAAAAGAAGAAAAAGAAGAGGCAAATCTGGGCTGGTTTAATAATTCAGAATCACTGAGAGACAGATTTGAACTTTTCCAATTTCCCAGCAAACTCCGTGTCAAGGGTTTTCTCAGAGACCTTGAATGAGCTTTGGTGGTGGGGGTGTTATCCTGTCTTGGCAGAGTCAATAAATTATTGAACTGTATGAGAAAATATGTCTTACATCTCTGAGAGTGCCCTTTTCCATGATTCCATCCACTCAAACACTTTTTTTCTGGACTCTTGAAATTGTAGTAGGGCATTCCAAAGTGTTTTCATTGATGCTGCTCAAGCATATAAAATGTGCATCACGTAAATGCAGTGATTACATAACCGCTTATAATTAACCAAACCAAAAAAAAAAAATTATGCACATTACTTACTACGGTTTCACTTTATTTTGATAGTCCACTTCATTCTACTAATTTTAAGTAACTTTTTTTCAACAACATGTCAATTAACTCTCATTAGAGTATTACTGGACTGTTAGGTTAGGGTTAGTAGAATAAGTAGACGTACCTGCAAAGTTACTTATAATCAGTAGAATATCTGTTGGGGGAACATCAAAATAAAGTTTTTGCAGAGATTAAAAAGACAGTCTACTAATACTCTAATGATGGTAATTGAGAAGCAGTTTAAAAGTTACTTCAACAGTGGTCCATGAGGGGCTGCCGCTTTATTTATTTATTTTTTTGTCATTAAAGTTACGTTGGTCATTTGCCGGGTTAAGCCTCCTTCTTCCCTGAGCCTTTAAACCTTGTTACATACTGTAATATAATTAAATTATATTTATTGTCATCAGAATACACAGCAACCTTTGAATTGACATTCAAGAAGCTTTTCGCCCTCAGATGATGTGGTTATGGCACCAGTAGTAACTGGACCATGCTAACCAGCCAAACCTTGACCCCTTGCAAACACACATGGTTTTTGTGCCCTTTAGAAGCTCCTTTGGATTCAGATGCAGGTTATCACTGAGGCCTGTCAGAGAATGTCACTTAAACAAAGCCATGCGTAAAGCCTCAATGAGACATTATCAGCTGGGATTGTCTCTTCTGAGGATCAAGATGACAGCACTGAGCGTGTATCTCTGTCATTCAGCTATTCACACCCACCCAGACATATACTCTCATGGGATCCCTTCTACTCCAAATTCAGTTATTTTCCAGCACTGTCTGTTCTCTCACTCTGAAAGAAAACAATATGAAAGAGACCTATTGATGTCTTGATGACATTTCATAGCATTCCTTGTATTTTACAAAAACAATTTTTCTCTTATTCTCTAAGAGTAAGCTACCCCGCTTTCCACTGCCTATAAGCAGCTAGGCCAAAAAAGATGGTGCAATAAAACAAGGGATTGAATCCTTGTTGTGCTAACAAGGGATGTTGATGTAGTACCTCAAGGATCAGTTATAATGTTCTAGCCCTTCAAATGACCAAAACCTGCATGGCATTAAGTGAGGCAATTTACTGCAAGTTGTTTCATAGGTGTTGAAGCTCTCTATAAACACAATTGCACTTACTTAGTGTCTGCTTGAAAACAAATATTATATATTATAAATATATATATATATTAAAATTAGGGCTGTCAAGCGATTAATCGCGATTAATCGCATCCAAAATAAAAGTTTGTGTTTACATAATATATGTGTGTGTATGGAGTATAATTATTTTCTATATATAAATACACACACATGCATATATATTTAAGAAAAATGTGTTATTTATATATAAAATATTTATATATAATATAAATTATATATAATATAAATATATATACACAGTATATACATGCAAATATTTCTTAAATATATACATGTATGTGTGTGTATTTATATATAGAAAATAATTATACACCGTACACACACATATATTATGTAAAAACAAACTTTTATTTTGGATGCGATTAATCGCGATTAATCGTTTGACAGCCCTAATTAAAATATAATTTATTCCTGTGATGACAAAGCTGATTTTTTTAAAGCAGCCATTAATCCAGCCTTCAGTGTCACATGATCCTTCAGCAATGATTTTAATATGCTGATTTAGTGATCAAGAAACACTTTTCATTATTATTTATTATTTAACTTTTTTCTGATATTTTGTAATATTAATGTAATATAATATTATTATATAATTTTTTTAACAATCATATATATATATATATATATATATATATATATATATATATATATATATATTTCATAAGTATTCATATTTGTATAATTTTATATCTTTATCGTTTAACAAAATAACAGATGAGGTATTTCTTGCCAGACTTGCAAAGATAGCACAGCTCTAACTAAAACATTCGGCTACCATTCAGCATGGAAATTAAATTACTTTTAGAAAATTGCACTCTTTCACACAGAAAAAAATATTGTCACGTGATTTTCTTTTTCTTGCACATTCCGTTTGACTTTATTGATGACATCAATAAAGGAGCGATCTTGTAGGAGGTCTGCAGTGCGTGAGTAAATGCTAATGTTTGTGTGTGTGACTGCTGGCGGTAATCCACGCAGTCTGTTTGATTTGACAGGCATTTGAGAGGCCTCTGATTATTCCAGATTTACACTTATTGTGTTGCTTATTTTTGCAGTGGCGGCAGTGAAAGCCTGTATTGATTCCCATCGTTGACCATCAATCCTGAAGTACCGCTCAGAGAAGGTGATTAACGTTTCAATTACTTGAACGCTCTCATTTACATGGCAGGTACATGATTAATGTGAGAATGAAAATACCTCTGTGAAATGATTTGGGAGAGCTCTCATAAAGAAAGACAGAACAAACAAATTCATAATAATAAACTAATTCAGAGAGGTAAAATGCCCGTTAACTATTGCCAAATTGTTGTGAATTTACACATTGATCATCTTGCATACAATTGTTTTTATTCATTACATGCCTAAGAAGATTTAAAATGCTGTCTCTGTAGGCAGCTCATTAGGTTTTACAACACGGCAATTGTGCCTTAATATTTCAAGCTCAAGGTTTGCTATTTCCTTCCCCTCCAAAACCAGACTTGGTGTTAAAAGTGTCTGGTTTATGGCCAGCTCTCATGTCACACGGCTAAGCGGATCTGCACGTTGGGGGAGATGGGCTATGGAGAAATCTGTCAGAGGCTGATGTCTTTGGTTGACCCACTGAGCAAGGGATGAGGCGGTAAATGTCGTGTTGCAGGTATCCAGACACATTTGTCACAATGAAATAGGAGCTATCTTTTTCCTTTTCATTCCTGTCTGCCTGCTCCCCTCTATAACTCACAGCCATATTAATGCTTATATGGAGAGATAAGCTACAATGATGTGAGGAGAGAAGGGTGAAGGACCTTATCAGCTGACTACAGATGCAGCATCTAAGTGAAATTTGTACTAAATGAGATTTTATAAACAAAGTTCAGGAGGAGCATGTTCAGACAATTAACCAAATTAACAAGTGAGGAGCGCATTCAGTTAATCAACTCAATTAGCAAGATAAGAGGTGTATATATATATATATATATATATATATATATATATATATATATATATATATATATATATATATATATATATATATATATATATATATCACTTCTCCTCACTTCTAACTATTCCTATCCCAACCTGGGAGTACTCTGGGTTCGGGCCAATTCCGAGCTCGGAACCCTCCCATAGGACAGAACACCAAATATGCATAACCTTTATCGGATTATATGTAAATTGTGAACCCGTGAATTAGCCCTGCTTAAGTTATTTGCAATGGTCAAATCAATATTTTCATATACTTTTATTATATGGCTTTCATTCTATTAAAAATATATCAAATTAATTATATGCAACGCTGACTGATTAATAAAATTTAATACCAATAATCGCATGCCCTTAATACTAATACTAAAAAAATAAAGACAATGCTGTGGCAGATGAGTAAATTACAAACAATGGGTCTCATTCTCTAAGCATGCGTATGCACAGATTTATGCGTGACAAACATTTTCACAAACAAATTGTGATACACCAAAAACTTTCATACAACTGAAACCACACGTACGCAAAAAGCGATTTCTCTGTGCTGCCTTATAATTGTGTTAAGTTATATTTTATCTTAATGTGACTATTATATTACATTACATTATATTACTATGGACTACTACAAAAATACACAGGAGGAGAAGGGGAGGAGGAGGGATGCCGAAAGAACTGACGCAAGGAAGAAGAGGCTGCTTTTATATCCTGGAATTATTTAGAAGAATAGATGGGCATACTCCTCCCGAAATTATATTTAATAACCTCACTTCACGAGTTTGTGTGTCTTAATCAAGACAAGATGATTCAGAATATCTCATACAGTCTGCCAATCGATACTATATCACTCCGTCAAGACATCAGCGGGGATCGTCTGTGGTGTCTTATCAGAGACTCCAACATCTTATTACTGTGTGCCAAAAAAGTACTGAAAAATTGTTTGAGGAACTGCAGTGATATGCCTCTACTATAACTTGATGTATACCCTTGAACTACTAGTACATACAACGGTCTTCTGTGAAATAATTTCCACGGCACTAACAGTCTGTAATTCAGCTGCCAGTTCTGCAACTGTCTCTTTGGGAAGTGTGAACTGAACAGATGGCATTTGGGCGTGAATAGTGTGTTTGGGAGCAGGGTGATTGTAACAGAGGGTCTGGGGTTCATCAGCCATCCATTACTTCACATGAACTCATTTTCATTCAGCTCCACAAACCCTGGGCGAATATTATCTCTACTTACTCTATTAGCAGCTATAGTAGATTAACTACTTACACCATGACCTGGCTAAATATTGGTTTAAATGTCACTGCTCAGAGTCTAGTATGATCATAGCACACACACATCTAGATTTACATGTAGGCATACAGTACTCGTCATCAGTCATAAACCAAAAACACTCGCACAGTCAAAACCGTCAAGGGTGACGAGCGGATTACAAGGTCTAAGACATAACTAATGCAGTGTCTCTGTCACAGTCTCCACATGTGACATTTGACATAGTTAGGACCCATCTGCTCGTGGGCCTGATTGTTATCGCATCATGTTAATGACTGCCAGTGTGAACGAAGCAATGCATCTGTCCTACTTTCATCCTCTTCCCATTAGCTTAAGTGTCCTAGAGGATGGACGGCAATCAACAGGATAATTGCAGACCAGCAGCCGAGAGTTACAAGCAGAAAACAGGTGCCATTAACCAATGTATATTCACATTTCTCTTCTCAAAGAGTTGTGTCTTAACATACAGCCATATGCAGTGATACAATAATCAGAACTTTGTGATTTATGGCGACCTGAAGCAATCATGGGCATGTCCAGCAATGCAACAAAGTTGAGAAAAGTTTCACTTTATGCAAATGAGCAACGACTGCCAATGGGACTGAAGAAATGGAAGCACATGTGTGAGTTGCTGTTGTTAAGTGAATGCAAGATGGAGAAGATAACACTGCCATGAGCGATTTCTGTCCACATGCAGATATATAATAGGAAAATTATGCTTGTAAAACTGTGTCAGAAATTGTCTGCATTCTGAGTGATCCACGCATTGACAGTCATTCATCTTGTTCATGAAATGATATATTATGCCCTGCTGCACTTTATATTCAAATGCTTTCCCCTCCAGAATGTTCATTTTTAGCCACAAAAAAGCAGATTCCTTGTTGAATTAAAATTTTGTATTTTACCAGCAATGCATTTCTTCTGTAATCAGATTTTGAAAAGCTATGACCGCTTGTCCAGATTCATCCAGCTTTAGAAACAACACCCACTATGACTACAAATAATCACTATAGCAAACTATAGCAATACTACATGTGTGTCTATCTATCTATCTATAAAACAATATAGTTTATAAAATATACACTTGCCAGTCACTTTATTAGGTACACTTTGCTAGTACTAGGTTGGACCCCCTTTTGCCTTTAGGACTGCCTTAATTATTTGTGACATAGATTCAACAAGGAGCTGGAAAAATTCCTCAGATATTGTGGTCCATATTACCATGATAGCATCATGCAGTTGCTGCAGATTTGTTGGCTGCACATCCATAATGTGAATCTCCCATTCCACCACATCCCAAAGGTGCTCTATTGGATTGAGATCTGGTGACTGTGGAGGCCATTTGAGTATAGTGAAGTCATTACCATGCTTAAGAAACCAGTTTCAGGTGATTTGAGCTTTTTCCTGCTGAATGTATTCATCAGAAGACGGGTACACTGTGATCATAAAGGGATGGATATGGTCAGCAACAGTACTCGGGTAGACTGTTTAAACGATGCTCAATTGGTACTAAGGGGCCCCAAATGTGCCAAGAAAATATCCCCCACACCATTAAACCACCAGCCTGAACCGTTGATAGATGGCAGGATTGATCCATGCTTTCATGTTTTTTTTACGCCAAGTTCTGAACCTACCATATTAATGTTGCAGTAGAAATAGACATTCATCGGACCAGGCAATGTTTTTCCAGTCTTCTATTGTCAAATTTTAGTGAGCGTGTATGAATTGCAGCATCAGCTCCTTAGCTTACAGGAGTTCTGGTGGTGTTCTGCTGCTGTAGCCCATCTGCTACAAGGTTTGACGTGTTGTGTGTTCAGAGATGCTCTTCTGCAGAACTCGGTTGTAACGAGTGATTATATGACTTACTGTTGCCTTTCTATCAGCTGGAACCAGTCTGGGCATTCTCTGACCTTTGGCATCAACAAGGCATTTTCGCCCACAGAACTGCTGCTCACTGGCTGTTTTCTCTTTTTCAGACCATTCTCTGTAAATCCTAGAGATGGTTGTGTGAGAAAATCCCATGTCACGTTCAAAAGGTGCATTCACGTAATTCGTAATTACCGTAAATATGAGATTTCAACTTGTTAAGCGTCCTAGTAGAGCTCATAATTAAAACTTGTAAGCTGACAACTGTACCACCTGACCACTGCAGATTCATTTAGGCGTTGATAGTGTTGCCATAAAAATGCATAATTCCCAATCCCGAGATCATAAACAGCTCAGAGTACATCACGTGTTGTCATCTTGAAATTATGGTAATTATGACATGGTGTGAACGCAGCAAAGATCATTTAAATCACCTTTCTTACCCATTCTGATGCTCAGTTTGAACTTCAGCAGATCGTCTTGACCATGTTTATGTGCTTAAAAGCATTGAGTTTGTGCCATGTGATTGGCTGATTAGATATTTGCACTAACGAGCAGTTGAACAGGTATATCTAATAAAGTGGCAGGTGAGTGTAACTGAACATTGCTGTAAAAAAACACTCTTTCGGAAGAGAAATGTATATGTAGTGTTGCTTTAGGTTAGTGGTATAAGTTTCCTGTTTTTGTGTATGAAAACCGCAGCACCACCCCCACCATCGTTTAGATTTTTTATAGTAATAAAAATAATTTAGTTCAGTAAAAAAAAAAAAATGCAGTTCAATAATTTAGTTCAAAAACTCAACACGCCTGCTCAATTCAGCGTGAGCTGAACAAAAGTCGCAGCACGAGTCAGATTTGACCTCACTTCGCCCATTTCGCCTCACTCTTGACGGACAAAACGACGGCGAAACATTTGGTTTCAAAGCGAAATGTAAAATTGCCTATTTAAGCGAGTTTGTCATTGTAATGTTTAGGTGTGTTTTTCATTAAGAATAATAATGAACCCACCATTTAAGCAACTGCCGGCCCTGAATTGGCGCTAATTCAAAAGCCAAAGTAAAATACGCACAGGCATTCACAATGGTGCGTGTCCACTGGCACGAAGCGAGTGTGTGTTCGCGCTCAACTTCCACAGGAATTCATTGAAAAACGCACCGCTATGAATGCCTGTGCGGCCGTGCGCATTTTACTTTCACTTTTGAATTAGCGATTCAAAAGCCAGGTGCAAAAAAGGGAAAAACTCCAACGCCCCACCCCTGCCCCCTGGTGATCCCAATATTACCATTGTTGTCACACAACGCTTATCCGGTAGGAACATTTCCTCACCGTCACATCCCTAAAATATAAATATAAAAATGAAAGAAATGAATACTTTTATTCATCAAGGACGCATTCAATTGATCAAAAGTTACAGTAAAGAGAATTCTAATGTTAAAAAAAAAAAATGCTGTTCTTTTGACATTTCTATTCCTTAAAAATGGTTTGTTTCTTTCTTTCTTAAGCAGCAAACAGCATATTAGAATGATTTTGCAAGGATCATGTGACACTGAACCATGGAGCAATGATGCTGAAAATTCAGCTGTGCCATTACAGGAATAAATTACATTTTAAAATATATTAAAATAGAAAACAGTCATTTTAATTTCTAATAAAACATTTTTACTGTATTTTTTATCAATAAATGCAGTTTTGGTCAGCATAAGAGACTTTCTTAAAAAAACATTTTAAAAAATCATATACAGTGCATCCGGAAAGTATTCACAGCGCTTCAAGTACTTTCCGGATGCACTGTATATTATCTATATATTGGTGGTTACAGCTAATGTGTGTCACTAAAAGATTGCAGTATTTTAAATTCACTGCCTATAGTGGTAATCTCCCTTGTACACTTGTCAGCACATATGGCTCTGAAAAGTGAATATTTGCGCTTCCAGTCCTGCTGAGTTTGTCATGCTGCCTTGTATAAATGCCTCTACAGAGGGTTTTAGTTTACTATCAGACAACTATGGCTCGATAGCATTAATGCCGCTGGCTATACAAGCAGACAATGGTAGAGTGGTGACATTCATCTGGGCTGGACATGGAGGACAGTGCCGGGCTGATTTACGGCTTAATTGAGTTGTCAGCTGTGGCGAGTTGGAAAGAAAAGACACACTTCCTAACGCTGTGGTGACTGTTGGGGATACTCTCGAAAGCTCCTTTAATTTTGGCTCACTGTATTTTTCATATTTCTCTTAGTTTCTCTCTCTCTCAATCTCTTTCCGTTCTGTCACTGTTTATACACCCACTCCTTCAACTTTCTGTCATCTTATCTGTCTAAAAAATATCTCTCAGATTTTAGAACAGAACAGAGACAGGAGTATTGTCCATTGCTCACATGAATACTACACAGAGAGCAAAATAACACTGGCTGATTCTAAACAAACCAATTAATCCATGAGGACACCATGCTTTCAGGACATTATTGTCACATTCACCGTCTGTCATCGTCTTGTCATCACTACACTTCCCAGAATCCTCCTTGTTTCCACACCTGAACTCACTCCCTCAATTACCCACCTGTTCATCGTCATCATCATCATCATCATCTGCATCACCTGTCTTGTGTTCATCTGTCTGTGTATTTAAGTTCTCCCTTTTCACTCTTCAGTTGTCGGTCAATGTTTGTGTTGTTAGCACTCTGTCTGTGCGCGCACACTGTTTCGAGTATTCTTCAGTTTAAATAAATGTTGAGTATTTTGGATCTTTGCCTGGAACTTCATCTTCTACCCTGAGACGTTACAGATTGACCGACCAAAAAATGAGTTGGGAGCTCGCGGGACAGATCGTGGCTTTGGCCCTGGATAGCCGCGATCTGTTCGACTACACCAGGAGGTTTAGTCTTCTCGCTATCACCAGCTCTCTAAACAACGAGGCGATCAAGGCGTGTTACCGGATTGGGGCCGAGGTGGTCGATCCGAGGGAGCTTCCAGATCTCACCGGTCTGGACTGGAGAGAGGCACTCTACAGTTGTCTGGAGAGCTTCCTCCCGTGGCACGCCATGCCACCGCCTGCACTTCACGCCAGTCCAGCCGAGCCTGCACTTCACGCCAGTCCATCAGAGCCCGCACTTCACGCCAAATCTGCTGAGACCAAAGCAGTATGCGTCGTGCCCGCTGTCCCTGAGACTATGAGCATCATGCCCGCCGGGCCTGTGACAGCAAGCGTCATGCCCGCCAGCCCAGAGCCTTCACCGCTGGTCCCGTCCAGCACAGAGCCCTCTTCACCGCTGGTCCCGTCCAGCTCAGAGCCCTCTTCGCCGCTGGTCCCGACCAGCTCAGAGCCCTCTTCACCGCTGGTCCCGACCAGCTCAGAGCCCTCTTCGCCGCTGGTCCCGTCCAGCTCAGAGCCCTCTTCGTCGCTGCCCACGTCCAGCACAGAGCCCTCATCGCCGCCCAGCACAGAGCCCTCATCGCTGCCCATGTCCAGCACAGAGCCCTCATCGCCGCCCAGCACAGAGCCCTCATCGCTGCCCACGCCCAGCACAGAGCCCTCATCGCCGCCCAGCACAGAGCCCTCATCGCCGCCCAGCACAGAGCCCTCATCGCCGCCCAGCACAGAGCCCTCATCGCTGCCCACGTCCAGCACAGAGCCCTCATCGCCGCCCAGCACAGAGCCCTCATCGCCGCTGGTCCTGCCCAGCTCAAAGCCCTCTTCGCCGGGGAGCCTCCCCAAGAAATTTTTTTCTTGGGGCAATAGGCCTCCGGACCAGCCCGATCCGCCATGGCCACCCGAAGGGTCCTCTCCGCCGTGGTCGCCCGAGGGGTCCTCTCCGCCGTGGCCGCCCGAGGGGTCCTCTCCGCCATGGCCCCCTGGTGAGCCTGCTTCGCCATGGCCACCTCCTCAGCCTGCACTGCAGTGGGCTCCTCCTGAGCCTGCCCCGCCGTGGTCCCCTGCTCAGCCTGCTCCACCACGGTCCATGATACCATCCTGGAGTCTCCTGTCTGTCCTGTCCCTGTTCTCCCTCCGGTCACTGACTCCAGGATGCCCAATGTAATGTCACATTCACCGTCTGTCATCGTCTTGTCATCACTACACTTCCCAGAATCCTCCTTGTTTCCACACCTGAACTCACTCCCTCAATTACCCACCTGTTCATCATCATCATCATCTGCATCACCTGTCTTGTGTTCATCTGTCTGTGTATTTAAGTTCTCCCTTTTCACTCTTCAGTTGTCGGTCAATGTTTGTGTTGTTAGCACTCTGTCTGTGCACGCACACGGTTTCGAGTATTCTTCAGTTTAAATAAATATTGAGTATTTTGGATCTTTGCCTAGAACTTTATCTTCTACCCTGAGACGTTACAATTATAGCCCAATCATTTTTTTTTTACATGTTTACATGTTGTTTGTAAACTATTTGGCCAGCTCAAAGTCTAGGGAGAAAAGACCATGAATAATAATTAGCTTGGTCTGAAATTACCTAATTCATATTCATGAGCCATAGAAGTTCCATGATTTTTGGGCATTACATACAACATCAAGTAAGTTTTACATTTGCTCTGATATTTTTATCTTCTGCACAGATAATTTTGTTATCAGATATTAATGAATCGAGAACTGAATTATACAAGATAGAATTGGAAACCATATGTGATTGGAAATGTGATTTGCTTGACACTTGCTCATTCAGTTTACTAAATCACAATTGAACAAAAATAATTAAACAATTTATTTGCCACTAAAGCAAATTAATTAATAAAAGAATATAAATATTGTAATCATTTTTCACAATATTACTGTTTTTACTGTATTTGATCAAATGCAGCCTTGATGCAAATAAGAGATTTCTTTCAAAAAGATTAAAATAATAGGCTATTACTATCCTCAAACTTTTGAATGGGAGTGTATATAGAAAAGACACCTATACATGTTAAAATTCTATAGATTATACATTATATATATTAAAATGTGCTTGTAATGTAATGCAAGACAATAGAGGTAAACTACATAAATTAAAGCAGCTGATGTTGATGCAGGTGCCAAACTGACCAGCATCCATGCAGTAGGGTTGTTTGGAAAAATAGTAAAACAATAGACAAATATACTTGTGAATTACACATCACAGACGGCTAGAATGCGTTGCTAGTGAGACTGGTTAATGCTGACTGTGTTTGTCTCAAATAATTTCCACTGTCAAAATTGGGCTGTTGGCAGCAACTCTACAAACACACCTCAGGTTTGTACTCCTCGGGGTGGGGAAAACAAATGCCAATGTGTTCCTAATAATCCATGATTGACTGTAGTTGTCTCTGACGTCCCCATTGACAATCTTGTTAAGAACATTTTTAAACGACATTTTTAAAATTAGTAGACATAATTATTCATTTTGTAGTAATTTTTAATATATTTTAAATAAATTGTATAAAAAAAAAATTTAATTGTAATGGGTAGCTGTAGGAAAGCACATTATGACGAAGGAGATATCAGCAAAACAGTCTAATGATTAAGTCCAAAAACATAAGATCACTAAAAAAATAAAATCACACAACCACTTCAACATAAACGACAATCAAACTGAACAGAACTAAACATAACCCTGACATTAATTAAATGATTTGATATATACTACCGTTCAAAAGTTTGAGGACAGTAACATTTTAAAAATGTTTTTGTAAGAAGTCACTTATGTACACCAAGGCTGACTTTATTTGATAAAAATACAGTAAAAACTGTACTGTACTGTAACAGTTTTCCATTTGTAAATATTTTAAAGTGTAATTTATTCCTGTGATGGCAAAGCTGAATTTTTTCAGCATCATTACTCCAGTCTTCAGTGTCACATGATTATTCAAGGGTTAGTTCACTCAAAAATTACTCACCCTCATGTCATTCCAAACCCGTAAGACCTTCATTCATCTTCAGAACACAAATTAATGACAGAAATTTTATTTTTGGGTGAACTAACCCTTTCAGAAATCATTCTAATATGTTGATTTATTTATCAAGAAAGATTTCTTATTATTATCAATAATAGTTGTAGTTGTTCTGCATAATATTTCTTGGAAACCATGATAAATAACTTGAATCATTCTTTGGTGAATAGAAAGTTTAAAATAACAGACTTTATTTGATTTTTTTTTAACAATGCAAAAGACTTGCATCTTGCAGACTTGCATGATCTCAGTAAGAGCTGCTCTGTCAAAACACAATATTTCCCAGGAGGTTTTGTCATTGTGCCATTATTAGACTTGTATTGGCCTCATAATAACATCAGAGAGGGAGAGGGTGTTTGGTATGCTGGTGTGATGACATGGATTATCGTTGCAGTTATGAGTCACTGTATCCCACTAAAGGTGTGTTGAGATGAGCATTTAAATCACCTTCTAGACAACCAGTGTCTGTGACCTTGCTGTTACTCACTCCTACACACACCGCTCAGATTCCTCTGTGAGGGAAAGACGCTACACATAAACATGCAAATATAAACTCAACACTGCTCCTTAAAGACAGGAAGTCAGCTATTTTGTAGGTCTAAATTCTTATTTAATAAAAGCAGAGATGAAGACCTAAAGAGAGAGAAAGTAAAAAAAAAAAGATAGCCAAATGCCTGTGATGACTAATTCAGATCTATACTTCCCTTTTAAGTGGCAAATCTTTCAATTAATATGCCTTCCTCGACGCTCACAGAAATCTCTTGGAAGTGAAACTGGGATTTCCTCACTATTTGAACGAATGTTCACTTTGAAGCCGCAATCTGGGAAGAATCACATTTACCAGTCGTCACGGGATGGAGGAAGCAATCGGAGAGGGAAGAGCGTGACCCGTAATCTTATCCATATGCTCAGAACACAAATGCACGCGCAAACAATGAAGAGAACACTGAAATATAGGAAGAAATGTTTTCCATACCTGCCAGAATATGCTGTCTATAGTGCTGCCTAAGAAGCCCTCTCTGGTTTCAGAAGAAACGAGTTTAGGCCCCAATATTGTCATAAATTCATCAAAGTCCACCTGTCCATCACCTGCATCAAGAAGAGAACATTCGGATTAGAATTAGAGAGAATTTCAAAAAAGAGCCTCGATAAGTTTAAGTAAAACAAAGGAATCTTGCATATCTGTACCATGATGCTTATCAGTTGAAATGAGATTCGTCCATATTGAAAAAATATCTTCAGATGCAGGATATTCAATTGTGCATTAACATTCCCTTTATTTTTACAACTGTATTGCTTTTGCTGTCATCTTGCGCTCACTTAAAGGCCATCTTTAAAACACTAATAATTTAATAACACTGCTTTAAATGTCATCTTTATTATCAGATCTTAGAATGAATATCCATTTCCATACTGTACATTATAATGTTGTGATGCCTAAATTCATTTTAGAATTTTAAAATGACTGATTTTAGTTTTAGCATTATAGGTTTATCTGTATATAGATACATTGCTAGATCACTGAAGCAGTTTTTAATGCAACACAAACAGAAACCGTAACATTGTGTCCTAACCAGACGCAACACTATAAAGCAACAAGTTATAAAATATATTTTTTAAGATATCTTAAGTTTTCGTCCTAACCAGTCTTCTAGTCTTCTGACTAGTTGAAATAGTCACGTTGCACAGCAATTTCAAGTTCAGTCAGGACAAGACAAATTGCTTGTCGCTGGAAACGTTTTACATTGCGGCTGGTGAGGACAAAGTTCAAGAATAGAGTATAACAGAACAGAATAGTGATTTAATTGTAATCTAATAGGATCTACCCTTCTATGAGATTGATTTATTATGTGGTTTTTATTGGCGCTGCTCAGCTAAATTAAACCATGAAACCAGGGTCTTTGAACTAAGTAATAGGCTGCAGATCTGATATATTCGAGTTTGTTGATTACAATTTAAAACTGGCAATGATATTTTCTATTCAAAATTTCATCTCCCATTGGTTTCTTGTGCAGTTTACTTCAAACAAGTAATAAAAACTCAGTGAGTGTTTTAGCGCAATTTTCTGACGTCATGGGATCACAACACTAAGAGATAGTAAATGTTTTTATGTTTTTTTTTTTGTTTTTTTTTTGGTGTGTGTGTGCGTTCCCGAGATTAGACCTTCCTTAACATAATGCCGAAAACCCGAAGTCTCTAGGTGGTCTGGTTGAGGAGGAGATAGAAGTGCAAGATTGGTGCGCACAGACAGAACAGAAATCATGAGTTAACAATCGCAATTTTGTCCGTAGGAAAATTGCGCTAAAAAGTGAATATGATGGGCCAGGCAAATTTAAACCAGAAAATATCTATGGCATGTGAGCAATTGTGAGCATACATAACAGCTCACAAACTTCCTCTCTCAATCCTTCCTGAAAAAGAGAAAGAAAGTGACTGGTCTGAGATGTACAAAAGGAATTAAACACCAGCTGAGAGCGAGTGGAACTTTGAGTGATAAGTCAGAGAAAGCCGTTATCATCCTAGTGCAACCGCTTGCTTCAAAGCCTCGTCTCCACTTGGCTGCTGAATCTTAAATATTTATTACTGAAATACAATAAATATGAACATTCATATATGCATTCTGTACAGAACTGGATACTGCACATAACTTTTTTGGTCTGGTTCTCAAGGGAGCACCTAGAGATGCTGCTTGGGACGCGGTACACATATCCTACAAGCTTGTCGTCATCACTTTCCTCCTGACACTTTCCTCCATCACTTTCCTCTTCTTTTCTCTCAAACATGGTAGATGATGATGATGATGATGATGTTTATTTTTATTTTATTAACATTAATGACACAGACAACAGCAGGAATATTAGGCTGTCACTTTAAGACCGAATGCACGGACCGAATATACTGACACACATCTGGTTTCTTTCTCAGCTGTTCACTTATGACATAATTAAGTGAATACTTGCCGAGACGGGTATTTTGACTTCATTTTGTGTGTATGTGTCTGTTCAAGTGCAAGAAAATGCGAAAGAGGAATTCATTCATTGTTCGAGCATTGTCGAGCACTCTCTCTCTCTCTCTCTCTCTCTCTCTCTCTCTCTCTCTCTCTCTCTCTCTCTCTCTCTCTCTCTCTCTGCATGCACGCGCTTCGGGTGTGTGAGGCTGTGCGCACAGATAACGCGTGAGTACCGATTTTCGCCTCTTCTTCCCCGTTTTAAATTGTTTAAATGTGTAAATTGTAAAACTTCCACTCTATAAAGGTTAAACTTAGCAGTTAATCCGCAAATCACAATCAACTGCGATCCGTTGCACCCATAATAATTATTGAACAGTGAACACACATCATAATTGCCATCTTACCAGAGATGGAGAAAAATCCTACTCCAGTAAGTAAACGTGTCCCTGTCCCCAAAAATGTTGGTACACTTCCCTCCACGTTTTCTGCTGCGCATCGTTTATTTTTACAACGCATGCGCACCAGTTAAGCGCACCCCTGACTATAGAACATATTTTCTATATTTTTCAAGCTCAAAAAGCTTAAATGTGCCCAACTAGTCATATAACTGTGCTTAAAGCTGACACAGCAAAGCTATGCAGAAGTCTTTAAGGTCAAATATATTTTGAAAAAGACATTTTATTTTACTTTATCTTAGAATGGTATTATAGATGTGACACTGACCTTAAACTAATAAAATTCATATTATGAGGTGTAAAAGATCTCCCCAGACCACATAGTGTGAGTTTCATTAAACACCATACTTGCACAAAAATGTGGGGATCAATAACAGGCTCTCAGGCTGATTGATTAGCTATATCAATGCATGTTCTCTAACCATTCAGTCAACTGGTCTGACCTTGAAGGACTCCCGGAGCCGGACACACACACATGCACACACACAGTAAGACAAAGGTTTCTCAGAATTCACCTCACAGAATTCATCTATTTACAGCCCCATGTGCTGGATAAATTCTTCAATTCTATGATTGCTTCAGCATGAACTGTTCAGAAGGTCATATATGTCTCCAGTGCAAGGATTGGAAGGGGTCTGTGACAGACTGTAAAGCTGTTTTTACAGATGATCAAAAGGCAGACGCTCTTTTGTTTGTGTGAATGGTGCTAGCTCAGAATGAACCATAGAATAAGATAGATGTAGAGAGAGAGTGACTCACCGTCCATATCCAGTCTCTGCATGATAATAGCCAGCTCCACCTCACTGGGCATGTACCCCAGAGAGCGCATGGCCATACCCAGCTCCTGCTTCGAGATGAATCCATTCCCATCCCTGTCTAGAACTCGGAATGCCTCACGAATCTCTGCAGAGAGAAACAGAAGAACGAGACAAAACCAAAATGTATTAACAACGCGGTGCAGAACAGTAAGTAATCACAAATAGCTCAATTGACGTTCAGAATTCAAGTGAATCAGCTGAACGTGTGCATTGCATCAGTGAGCATTAGACTATGTATGTATTATATAATGCATGTTTTTCTCAGCAGTAAGATCACAGAGTCCAATCACACAAACAGCAGACATACTAAATGCAGCTCATTCTGTTTTCAAAGGCACATATTTAGTGTGCTGTGACTGAATGTTTATCCACCGTTTCAAAGGGCATCAGTGCTGGTTTTTCAGTTCAGTTCAGGTTAAGGAACCCACACCAAGTTGCAAATGGCAACAACAAAAATAACACATGTATCTCAGATCATTTCTGAGGAGTATTACACTTTTTTTCTGCCATCTTAAAGACCCACCTTGGTGTTATTCTGGGATAAAGAGGCTGAGGTGCTATGCATCTTGTAATATGCTGAACTGAGAGCTTCCTGCATTTCACAAATCCTGAATGTTTTTTCACTGCTTTAGATAAAATATCCTTAACCCTCACAGTAGGGGCCCTTGCTATGTTTCATTCGTTTCACTTGAAACGGGCCTTGCAACAGAAGGGACCTCCGTCTGCTTGGACTCAAAAAAGAGCCCCACCCCCCGTCATGGAAATCAACATTCAGAAATCAACATTTGCAACATTCAGTCACAGCACACTAAATATGCGCCTTTGAAAACCTTGGGGCAAAAGTGCCACCAAAAATAATTAAAATGCCCCCCAAAAATCAAGATATATGGGGCAAAAATGTCTCTGTATGAGTTCTTGTTTGTAATACTTACAGAATATATTCTGCTGTTTTACCGAATGTCAGCACGATTGCAAATGTGATAGCCTATTGATTTTATACAACAGTTTAATAAACAAGAAGTTAATGTTAGGTGACTTTCATTTTAGACTTAGATCCTTGTCTAGTTTCGCTCAATTTCGCAGCAAATCCAGTCGAGCCATAATTGTGCTTTTCCGATCAACGGAATGAGTCCACGTTTTGAAGGAATCGTTTGACTGAATGATTAAACGACTCACTCGTTAAGACAGGGATTTGCTGCCACCTACTGGCAGTTTAAATTTCATTACATTTTTTCCATATAGTTTCATTTTCTATATTAATCTTGGGCTTAATCATGTGAGAAGTGATTATAAACAAAATGTAATAATATGCTTCAAATGTCCACAATTAAAAATGTTACAGAAGCCCATTTCACACAACAATTCCGGAAAATACACTGATACTGTGTCCCAGGATCGTTTGCTCTTGGTTCATTCACACTGCCAGTGCTTTTCTGGAATCTGTGCATGCGTTCACACACATCCCATACAGATCCCGTAAAGACAAATTACATCAGGATGTGACGTGTTTGCAGACATTTTTTTAATCCTTCCTTTGTTCTATTACGAACACAAACTTTTTCTTTGTTCCTTGACAAACACAAACTTTCTACTATAAGTTAATATGCAACGTGAACGTTGATCTGCATTTAAAACACCCAGTCAAAGAGTCACGATAACTACTTAATTGCGACGACACGTGCGTCTTCACTTCGATACACCCCTTATGGCATTGGTCCTGCCTTTTGTTCACACAGGACTGTTCCAGGACTGATCCCAGCAATGTTACTATGTCCCCATCCCGGGATCAATCCCTAGACGTGTTTGCGTTCATGCAGAAGGCACTCTTCTGTGTTTTTCTTTTCGGGAGAATTAGCAAAAGACCACGATAAACTAAGGGTATGTTTACTTGACAACGATGGAAAGGTTTCTCCTTTTGTGTTTTTTCGCATACAGACATGAACGTTGTCAAACACGGATCTATGAAAAAACGATCTTAACGATTAAAAAAAGCTGTATTAGCCATGCCAGGCTAGTAGTAGTCACTTTGTAAAGAAACACTACACGCCTATAGACTGAACATGTAATACGCATGCGCATGACATCACCGTTTTCACAAATTCACGTTTTTGTAGTTTACACAAAAACTTGCACTTTGTCGTGTAAATAAATGGCCGAAAGGCATAAAACGTTTAACGATTTTTGTTGTTGATGACATGGAATAATAAACAGAGGAAACTAAGGACGTAAATATACAGAGATAACAAGGAAACTCGATGAACAACAGGTGAACGTAATCATTAACTAAGGGAACTAAGTAGCAAAACAGGAACAGGGAAAACGAAAACAAAACACATAACCCTAACAATTAAGTTTTTCCTGAATAGTACATAATAAAAAAAAATGGGAATTAATAAATATTAAGAGGTTAATTTTTGAAACCTATTATTTTACAATTGGTATTTTTAAACATATACCATTGGGGGTCTCTGGGACCCCAAACACTGGAATGTAAAGTCAATCTCAATAGAACATGTGGGTTAATTCCTCTGCCATTAGCAAAACCAAATCCTCTCCACTCTTTCCTACTAACAAAGGCTATTTGTCTATGAATTCATTACTTGCAACTTAGTACCAGATTTAGACAAATGCCAAAAGGTTCTAGATTTCATTCAATATGAGTAAACCAATAAGTTGATCCAGTCATTGGCTCATTATTTAACATGGTCATCTTTGTCTACCTTAAGAGTTTTTCTTTTTGCAAATGCAGACCTCCTCTGAACTGCCACTTACAGTTCTTAACCCTCATCTCATGAATATGCAAAATGCTGAACCTTCCATTGTAGACATCCCTCAGTTCATGGTCTGTCAAAACAATCATTTTAAAAGAAGGTGCTGCAAGCTTTAAGGCCATCTGAGAGTTTCACAGCTCAAACATCTCTTCAAATCAACCACTGTACTGTTTCTACCCTCAAACCCTCCATCAATTTTCTTCTTGTGTGCCCTAAGGTAGTGCCTTAACCGACCAGCAAGACAAGATGAGGAAGTGAAACTTACAGTTGCATTGGACTGTATGGGTCAGAAACTGTAATGGGTTTGTAATGTTTATCAGAAGGCACAAGAGAGAGAGTAAACCCTGTGGTTCATTTGGTTAGCTTTATTAAGTAGCACTGAATGACCACATTAAAAACAGTGAGGAAGTAGTTTATCAGAAAAAGTTTATAAAAATTCACCCTCTTGATGTTTCAGAATCAGTTAATAATTACCAGGGGCAGGCAAACTCCAAAAAAAGACAAAAACTATATATTCCAAGTTTTCTGAAGCCATACTACAGATTTCTGTGTGGAACAAAGCAAAATTTAAGTTCTAATCTTCTTTAAGTTATACTCTTCCCCTATGCTGAAACTGAAATCTCATGTTCACATTCAGATTCAAAAATCTACTAGATGCCTTGTGCCAAGAAATGACATCAGTGATGCCAAAATGGCATTTGGTTCTTCCATGTGTCATAACCAAAATTCAAACTAGAAATATGCAGAATGGAAAATAAGATTTGAGATCAGCAGAGAAATAGATTTTTACAAAACAACCTACATTTTGGTGTTTTACACAAACTTACTGACACAATTTTCCTTGTGTTTAATAAAATAATAATAGCATGCATGTTTGGAATGAAACGGGAAAGAGTTCAGAATTTAACATTCAGAATTGATACATATAGCAGCCATCCAAACAAAACACACACACACTCACCGCCAAGCTCTTCTGTGGAGATGTTGGCAAGCTGTTCTTCACTGGTTTCAGAGAGAGAGGTGCTCAGGAAGTTGTCTGTGTAGAGCAGCCCTGCTTTCACATGGTGAAAAGGCATCTTCACCCTTCAAAGGAACAACAAACAACTGAGATGAATCGATGAACACGCAACCCCTGTGCCTGCGGCCTCACCGGGCCCTCCAAAAGTGAACAATGATCTCATGTCTGTTGCTGAAAGAAAGTGACTAGACCTAGAAATAATGATAGAGCGCAGGCGAACAGGTTCCTCAGTGTATAATAAACACAGCGGTGTGAAAGGAGAGTAAATTACAACTATGAGTATTTTCAATCAAGTTTATTTTTTAAGGATAACATTCAAATATATAAATGCCCGTATGTACAAACACTGTGTATACACACTTTATATTAGCATTTACCTCAGCTTGTGGAAAAGCTACTTGTGATAAACTTTGATTCATTCCATTTTTTCTTTACCATCAGTGTTTTTAAGATGTCAGTCTATTATAAAGGTATAAAACAGATTACAGTGGTATATTGTACACTTATATTTCAGTTAATGAAATATGTTTTTAACTGTAAAATTATGTACAACCTGTAAAATGTAAAAATGACACTACCATATGTTTTACGGTAAAGTTCTGCGAAAGTTCTAATGGTAAAGCTGCCTCTTTTAATGTAAAATTCACAGATGTTTTTTAGTTTCAGATTATTTAGTATATCAGATTATATACACTCACCTAAAGGATTATTAGGAACACCATACTAATACTGTGTTTGACCCCCTTTCGCCTTCAGAACTGCCTTAATTCTACGTGGCATTGATTCAACAAGGTGCTGAAAGCATTCTTTAGAAATGTTGGCCCATATTGATAGGACAGCATCTTGCAGTTGATGGAGATTTGTGGGATGCACATCCAGGGCACGAAGCTCCCGTTCCACCACATCCCAAAGATGCTCTATTAGGTTGAGATCTGGTGACTGTGGGGGCCATTTTAGTACAGTGAACTCATTGTCATGTTCAAGAAACCAATTTGAAATGATTCGAGCTTTGTGACATGGTGCATTATCCTGCTGGAAGTAGCCATCAGAGGATGGGTACATGGTGGTCATAAAGGGATGGACATGGTCAGAAACAATGCTCAGGTAGGCTGTGGCATTTAAACGATGCTCAATTGGCACTAAGGGGCCTAAAGTGTGCCAAGAAAACATCCCCCACACCATTACACCACCACCACCAGCCTGCACAGTGGTAACAAGGCATGATGGATCCATGTTCTCATTCTGTTTACGCCAAATTCTGACTCTACCATCTGAATGTCTCAACAGAAATCGAGACTCATCAGACCAGGCAACATTTTTCCATTCTTCAACTGTCCAATTTTGGTGAGCTCGTGCAAATTGTAGCCTCTTTTTCCTATTTGTAGTGGAGATGAGTGGTACCCGGTGGGGTCTTCTGCTGTTGTAGCCCATCCGCCTCAAGGTTGTGCGTGTTGTGGCTTCACAAATGCTTTGCTGCATACCTCGGTTGTAACGAGTGGTTATTTCAGTCAAAGTTGCTCTTCTATCAGCTTGAATCAGTCGGCCCATTCTCCTCTGACCTCTAGCATCAACAAGGCATTTTCGCCCACAGGATTGCCGCATACTGGATGTTTTTCCCTTTTGACACCATTCTTTGTAAACCCTAGAAATGGTTGTGCGTGAAAATCCCAGTAACTGAGCAGATTGTGAAATACTCAGACCGGCCCGTCTGGCACCAACAACCATGCCACGCTCAAAATTGCTTAAATCACCTTTCTTTCCCATTCTGACATTCAGTTTGGAGTTCAGGAGATTGTCTTGACCAGGACCACACCCCTAAATGCATTGAAGCAACTGCCATGTGATTGGTTGATTAGATAATTTCATTAATGAGAAATTGAACAGGTGTTCCTCAATCGATTAAAATAATTTACTTGATTAATCACACAAACATTTTTTATGTGATTAATCGCAATTAAACACTTTTTAAATATATTTTATAATGTAATAATTTCACAGTTAATCTCCAAATTAATGTAGAGACTACAGAAAGACAATATATAGTATATTTTATATTTTAAATTCTGTACTTGTTTAATGGCATCTTTTTATTAATGAAGGCCAGTATCACTGATACTAAAACAGCTACTGATGTCTCTATGAAAATGTAACACTAGCCAAAGGATGATAGAAAAAAACGGATGCTGTGTTAATTGCATATATTTATATATATAGGGGTGGGGGAAAAATCTTGCTTGGTCAAATACACACACAATTGTAAATGCACATTGTGTGATGTATTCACGTAAACACCGTCTGTTATGTTCTACGCAAGGAGATGTGTAACAGTATATTAGATCTGTGCATTCATTCTTAAAGGGACAGAAGCCTCATAAATTGTTGTGGTCTGTTTTTTTAATGTTAATTAAAAAAAATCACTCACTGCTTTTGACTGAATCACTTTTGTATCTTTAATATGAATCAGTTTATATTTAATTCATACAGTGATGACTATACAGTGTTTTAGTCAGCTTAAATGGGATTTGTTTTATAATATTGGAGTGACTAAAATAGGAAGAAAAACTAAATAGGCTACATTTCAAGGTTCACATTTCATTCAGGGGGATTATTTTTCTTCTAGACCTATTAAACTGTCTACCGCAGTCAAATAAGAAAAGTGACACAAAAAGTAAACTAGAATCAAATCCATGCATATATTGAATCGAAATTTGATTCAAAATCGAGAATCGATTTTTAATCGAATTGTGACCTCAAGAATAGCTTTGAATAGAATCGTGAGGTACCAATAGATCCCCACCCCTAATATAAATATATATATATATATATATAATTAACTGAAATATAAGTATACAATATACAAGGCGTCCTCAACCCTGGTCCTCGAGGGCCACTTTCCTGCAGAGTTTAGCTCCAACCCTAATCAAACACACCTGAACCAGCTAATTAAGCTCTTTAGGATTACTAGAGCTACAGGCAGATGAGTTTGATTAAGGTTGGAGCTAAACTCTGCTGGAAAAGTGGCCCTCGAGGACTAGGGTTGAGAACCCCTGCAATATCCCAAGGACTTGAGAGAACTTAGCCCTAATTTACATCAATATTTATATCAATATTTTTTCACTTCAATTATTATGTTGCTCAGTTTTAATCAATAAATATTTGTATTAAATTGAAGCGTTTTTTTTTTTTTTTTTTTTTAAGTGGCCCCACTGAAAATGTGTGTCTGAGGGCTAATTCGTTTAAGCCATTGATTTGTTTTTCTTTCTTTTTTTCCCCTATGAGCACAACAGGGCTTTATTTTATGAAAACAATGACAGTGCCAACATAGATAAGTTATCCATATAATTTAGTTGAACTGTTTATGGACTGATAACTGTGGATCTGTTTCTAGTAGCCTGCCAAAAGATGAGAAATTTCCACAGGATTTAGGTTTTTGTTTTCTTAAGAGTTTTGATTCACCGTCAGTGCATCAAGCAAAGGCTTCGATGTGTCTCGAGTGTCTGGTCTGTTTCAATCAATTTAGCCCCTGTGATGCTGTTAAAATGAGAGAGATAGAGAGAGAGAGAGACCTTAGAGAGTTTTTGTAAATCTATAGACACATCTAAAACACCAGAAAGCACAAAGCTTACGCTTTTCTAAAATTATAATAGGGAATCCTCTGAGCCTCTGTCAAGAGAGTTTCATGTAAATTAAGGGTAAATTATGGGGAGCTGGCAGAGGGGTCGAAGCAGCTAATTTGTGTTGATGCTCACCAAGGACGAACCCTAGCTCTACAATTGGGTTCTGTGCTACTGTAATTACCATAGATATTAAAAGGGCTTTAGCTAAAGGCAGGTTTGGGTGCAGTTTGATTGATACTAGGCTCAACTAAGGGCAGCTACACATGAATATTTTAAAGAGCCATTGATGAGTCATTTAGTTCATTTTTTAAATTTGACCTGTGTGGTGTGGTGGATTCTAACATACACTACCAATCATAAGTTGCATTAAATTATTCAAAATTGACAGTAACAACATTTACATTGTTACAAACAAGTCTATTTAATAATGCTGTTCTTTTGAACTTTCTATTCATCAAAGAATCCTGGAAAACAGACTTTGTCTGCATCATGGTTATATTACAAAAATATTAAACAGCACAACCATATTTCAACATTGACAATAATAAGAAATGTCACTTGAGCACCAATGAGCAAATCAAAATAAAAAAATGATTTCTGAAGGATCATGTGACACTGAAGACTAGAAAAGTAGCCTAATGATGCTGAAAATTCAGCATATTTATTTTAAAATATATAAAAATAGAAAACATTATAAATTGCACAAAAAAGAATTCACAACATTACTGTATTTTATTTTACAAATGTACTGTATTTTTGTGTAATGCAAAATGTACTGTATATCTTGTTGAGCATAAGAGAATATATTTATTTTTTAATCTAACAGACCCCAAAATATTGAACAGTACATTAAGCTAAAAAGAAATGCAAAATAGAAGTAAATGCAATATTTTAGCAATGCATTTTTAAAAGGCAACATAAAGTCATTTGGAAAATGTTGTCAGTCAAATGACCCTCAATTTCTTGGCATTTACTTGCTAAAACATGCAAATCACAAATAACCAAGGCCAAATTGTACTATATGTTGTTGCTTTGGTAACGGATTCTGAAGTACGTTATTCTGAGGTTGCAAGAGTAACCTTGACAAACATTCTATTCTAAACTTCTTTAAATCCTAATCTGACCCATATCTAATTCACAGGCATGCTGTGTGAATGCTGATGCAAATTGTTATTGAGCGAAACTGCCGTCACATTGAGTCTTTAGTCATTGCCGTCACATTAAGCCTTTAGACTGGTCATTTAATAGTTTTAAAAAGAAAGGAGAAAGAGAAAGAGTGAGATACTGAAAGGAAGTGACATCCATTGTTGGCATGACAAATAACATATGATGCTATATTAATGGATTCTTCCAAGACACCTTTTAGCTGGTCTGACTCATGGGACCGACACATCGTCCGGTATCGGAAAAGGTGTGAGGCTTTCACATGTCGTGAGTGGCAGGTGTTATCTTGACTTTTTGGTTTTGCACATCTGCTCCTGGCACTGTTCCAGGACCTCTTAAAGAGGATTCATTGGCATTTCGGTGACAGACATCACACCAACCTAGGACGCATGTTAGCCAGTTCCTTAAATGACCGCAAACAGAAACACATGGGACAGTGACGATAATGAGCCACAACAAGAATGCACCTTCACAAGGTCAACTGTTGTACTCGTCCTCAAAGCAATAAAAGAGATTCAGTCTAACAAATAGTTCAGGGAGTGAAAATCTGACAGTCAAAGACACAATGGCATCTAAGACACAATTATACGACCTTCACAAGGTCACTGAGAATGCAGATGGAAGCTGATTTTGACGGAAATGTGAAAACCTTATGAATGGTCTTTAAAAGATGTAGAAAGAGATGGAGGGAGGGAAAGATCTGACATTGTGGTTGCATCAGAGAAATATCAGAGCTGCTGCAGGGACCCTTTGCACTTAACACGTTGTGTCCACAACAGCCACATCAAAAATACAGTTTAACCCTTCTATCATGGTTCAAATTCCTTTTTTTCAACATAAAACATGTGCATGTGAAGTCAAGCATAAGAAACACCAGCTTTAAGAGACAATGAAAATTACTAAAGCAAAAAATACAAAACAAAAAATAATGCACCATGAAGCGTGTAAAATATCTTCAGAATGACAACTCCATTATAAGATCCTGATTATGACATATCATGCACTGTAAAAAAAAAACAAAAAAAAAAAAAAAAACAACAAAGTGGAAATGTGCAGTTTGTGACATGTTAGTTGTTAGTTATCTGTTTGAATGAAACCTAATAGTCTGGTTGATTTAATCATACAAAATAATATGTTTTAATATATTTAATATTTATATTTTCATAAATGCACCAATGTTACCACAATGAAGCATTTTAGGTAGGCTATAGACTACTTGAGTTGACAAAATACATCAGTTCAATGTTGATTCAGGTGATTCAGTGTTAAGCTCAGAGAAATAAAAAAATGAAATATTATTACAATAGCCTATAAACTCAGCTATCTTTCAACAGATATCAAATATTACAGCTTAAAAAAAAGCTACAGGTTCAGTTTCTTATGGCTTTTTTTGTGTCTGTGAAAACTAAACTCTCACTGACACTCAATCATGATTCAAATACTCCAGAGATTGAGCTTTCACACTCAGTGCCAGTTCACCATCTGCAGAGAAAACTTCACTTGCCTCAATACCAGCCAAAAAGCTTCTGATCAAGAACAAGCCCCTTGTTTTCAAGAATACATCGTACCCGAGACTTTCAATCTGTTATGAACGCAAAACGCCTCGCAGTTGCCTCCACGGATCGCACTCAGCCTATGGGTGAGTGACCCTCTACAGCTCCGTTTCTTATGCTCCGTTGGATGGAGACGGACCGGACACATCCGCCGTGCGCAAAGGCATTTCTAAACCATACTTTTCCGGACCCATTATCGTTTATTATAGTATCGGTAGGTTAGAAAAAATGTATAGGGCATTTTAGGCTGACGTTCCCGCAAAACTCCAGCCGCTTGCGTTCCCACGGACAGCCTGGCGAACAGCTCGGAGTGCGGGCTTGTAGCCTCTCTTGCCCCCAGGAGACTGGAGTGACAAGCCATAACTCACATGGGCCATACATCACTAGTCATTCAAATATCACATTGCTCTTACCGTAAATGAACGCCTCGGATCACCACAACCATTTCAACAGATAGCATTGCTGGGTGGCATGATTTATAAACATTTGATTTTACATTTTAATAATAATAATAAAAAAAAAAATATATAGGTTTAACGTGCAAGCCTTGTGTAAGATAGGCCTACAATTAGCCGGTTACTTTCCCAAAATAGCTACAGACTCCTGAACGACTTTTATAGCAATAACCGACTTTTATAGCAATATCCGAATGCTGTCTTCGCGATCCCGCTTTTTACCGGTTACGTCTACAGATCGTTACATGTAACTAGCCAACTAGTGACACCGAACTGAAACGGTTTTCCGGTTGTATTAAAGTTTAATAAAGTAGGTCAAAATCTACTAGCCAAACTTTTTAAATGTAAGATTCATTTAAATTCCACTCGATAAAGAACAGACCATGAATATCCATTTACGACATAGCTATCATTTCACAACAGGTGCCATAGCTAACCGATTTTTTCTTCGTCTTCTGAAGACGGCTACCTTCATAAGCATTTTAAAGACATTGCTATCCTATGAAATCCACTCACCTCCTCAAAGACTGTTTTTGTTGTTGTTGGTAATTTCAAAGTCTCGGGGCGCTTATAATGCCAATGTTGTGAATTTTTTTCGGTTGGAGTTGTGGTTGGTCTCATATGTAACGTTAGTATGCTGAGCACACTAATTCTTGCGAAAAACAATGAGATTTTCAGTTGCCCCAGTTATCTCCTCTCGGTCCCGTTGGCATGTGACAGCCCCATTGCCACCGCAGCAGAGTTTCTTGAAGATCCATCAGGTGATATGCTCGTCCCAAAAGCCACTGTCGTGTTTTTTATTAAGTTTAACAATTGAACCGATCTGTTCAGAAATGCCCCCGTCTCGCACTCGCCTCGTGCGTAACAGGCGTTCTCCGCCGCGCGCCCAAGGGTGTGTTGCATTTAAAGTCCTTTACGAATGCACCCGGGCAAATTTACAATCGTCTTAAAAATGGTGTCCCCCTTCACTCGAGTCTCTCTTGCCAAAACACACGGGAATTTTTTTTTTTTTTTTTTCGGTCGCAATAAATCTATCGAGATGGTATAGAGCTGAGATGGGCGCGCTGCCCTGCAGCCATCGAACGGTTGGACTGATACAGCCGATCTGCTCCAGAATGTTTTCCCTCCTTTAGAGATCTGGCAGGTGTGTCAGAGAGAGTGGTGTAGGGTGGAGTTAAAAATAGATCAGTAATGGATCACTAGCAGACAGGGACATAATGCACACATTCCCGCTATTCATTTCTTGGTTTATAACCTGATAAAAAGAACAGGTAAAATACGCCAGGAGTGTTTTTGTTTCAGCTGTGTGCATTTAGCTATTTTTGCAAATTCGATATAATTTCCCATATTAATCAGTCATAAATTGCAGTAGTTGACATTTTGATACCAGCTCTTTCATTTAGCAAAATGATCACAAATAAACCAAATATGATTTTTTTTTACTTCTTTCCACAAAATACAACTCACCTCATGTTTCATCAATGCCAAATGAATGCTCAACAGGTTCTTTATGCTGCACCCATGCAGTGCTGAGGAGTAACTGATTACATGTAATCTGGATTACCTAATCAGATTAAAAAAATTAAGTAATCGATTACATGTTATTCTCACAATGGCAGTAAATTCATAACTAATTGATTATCCCTATTAATTCCTTATAAATGTTCCTTTCTAAAAAAATAAAAGAAGCCCTATAAGGTCTTTGCTCAAAACAGACCCACACAGCATTTGACCACTGGATTTACAGAAATTCCACTTTAAGAAGCGTTTTCTCAACATAATATAATCAACTCCTGACAAACAATTATTATTTGAATTATAACTCAGTGAGACATTTAACCATGCATTACTGTCATTGAAAGTCTTTTGCACTGAAAAAAATGATTCGTTGAATTTAATCAATTTTTTTATCGTAAGTGGTTGCACACAATTGATTTTATCTACATTTAAACAAATGCATTAAGTTGAACTTAATCAATTTTAGTTCAACTTAATGCATTTGTTTAAATGTAAAATCAATTGTGTGCAACCACTTACGATACAAAACATTTATTAAATTATACAAATCATTTTTTTCAGTGTGTCTTTAACTTAAACATTTTACGATTTAATTAGCCTACTTAATAGCTTATCATGAAACTCACAAACCCTCTGTAGTTCCATCATGAACCCTGCAACATAGTCCACTGAAGGCGAGTTGGACTGAAATCATGTGCAGTTTATTGAAAACGACTTGAAATAACATGAACTAAACTTGAAACATAAAACATAACACTCATCAACAATGGGTTACACAAACAATACAAGACAAGATATAATGGGAACATGAGGGCTATACACATGGACTAATCACTAAACAAGGAACACCATAATGATCAAGACAATAAACCAATGACAACATAGGACACATGACAAGGGGAGCACATAAGGATCACATGACAAAACCAAGAACATGAAAATGGGAACACTTCAAAATAACACTTCAAAATAAAGGACATGAAACATGATATCAATGTTATAAAGTAATCAAAAAGTAGTAAGTTTATATTACCTTAAATGTGTAATGTATTACATTACTAACTACAATTTTTGTTATGTAATTTGGAATCAGTAACCGACTACAATTTGTACAATTTGTAAGTATTCACTGGCTGCACCTGTTAGCTATAAATTAATTTAGACTGCTCTATATTGATAGTATCCCAATTTTTAGAGTCCATACCTGTTTGGTACGAAAGGTACAGGGCAACCATTTCCCTACAGTTACTTATAATAAGCTGCTTTGGTTAAAAAACTTCTGCTAAATAGCAGTTCAGAAGCAAACATCTCTAAATGATGATATTGCATTGTGCAGTTGCTGGGAATCACTTTACCAGTTGAACCCTGCAAGGTCTGGGCGCCTGTCGGACATACAATGACCCACCTCCTTTTTCATATTACTGAATGATTGATATCAGTATTAGAGACATTGCAAAGTGAGAATTTGTTGCTGCATTATCTTGCTTTTGAAAGTGGCAGAATTACATCATCATAACGCTTTTATTCTCAATAGACTGTGGCTGCATTGCCCAAAGGTCTAATGTTCATACATTTTCAAAAATGTTATATTCTTGCTCATTAAAAATAAGATCATTAACACTGTCTCAAAGGGTAAATTTGCACTGTCTAATAGTTTGTGACCAAAAAAAAAAAAAAAAACAGAAGTGTGAATGATTGTCAGTGATAATTATTATAGTTGTTTCATTTGAAGTTTATTTGGTCCTCGGTGATTCTATAAAGGAAACAACAAATGCATGAAATATTTAGCTTTTGTCTGTTTAATTAGCAACTGAAGTCATGTTGGCATGAATAATTCCGTTCGACAGCAGCTCCACAAATGACCTTGAGATGGCATCGAAGTGCTTACTGGTACTGCAGGGGAAATGATACACCAATGCTACAGTCTTCACACAACTACTGTCTACAGAACAAGGCAAGAGCACGCAAACTTAATAAGAGTGGCCTTATCTTGGCTAGACAGAGAGTGATGTAAAAAGCTAAGAGATATAAGTGCAGAGATTAAAAACTAAAGTTTCAAGTATATTAAAATAAAATCAATAATAAATGTCTCATAAATGAGACCACATAGTTATTGATTCATATTCCCATCATTCATAACAAAGGTCAAGCTTCCATCAAGGAGCTTCAAGTTTCAATAGAGAATCTATCTTGCATATTGAATTAAATTGAGTCCCGTGACATTCCACAACTATCACACACTTCATAAACACTAAGTGACACTTTGAGTCGGAGAATGTGCTGCATAAAACAAGATGTAACATATGGATGCTGTCATTACCTCTCTGATCGGTCTAATTCGATTACTCCAGTCTTCATTAAAATGCTTCAAGGCCTTTGGAATGGAAATTAACCCACCCAGAAAATCTTCCAGTAATATATTAAAATGAAAAAACGTAATCTTCAATCCTTGAGAAATACAGTAGACTACACCTCAATCACATATATTCAAACATAACAGTTTCTAATGTGTACTCCTTTTAAATTAGATTGGTATAATCAGAAGAAAATAAGATTGTAAGATTTTACATGAAGCCAAATATTATGCAAGCATATCTGCAGCAACAAAATTGTAAATCATAAAGTTTAATTTAAAAATAAAACGATAAGATGACAAGAAGACAGCCGTCTTAAAGTGCACCATTAATTCTGTATCCATCTCTGCTGGTAAAGACATAACCCCAACCATGAAACAGCACGTAAAAACTATATTTGCTATAATCTTGTAAAAGTGGGTCTTCTTAATGTCGCTTGATAAAAAAGAGAAAATAACAACATTTAAGAGATCTCCAGAAATTTTCATGGGCAACGTGAAAAAAAAGAAGACCTTTATGGAAGTGAAACTATTTTTCCTTCAACAGTACAGACAGTTAAGAGATCATATTTCACACCATAGAATATTTTTCATTAAAGCTACACTGTGTAGGATTTTCTCCCATCTAGCAGTGAAATTGTTTATGACTACCAACTGAATATTACTTTCTAGCCCCTCCCATTCCGAGGGCGTTTTAACTCCTACGGTGGCCGTATTATTTCAAATCTGCCGGCAGTCGCGAGTAATCTCCCCCTCGCATTCGTCACGGTGCCACTGAGTGTCAAAACGCGAAAGGCGAAGCTTGAATTTCCAGGTATGTCCCTCTTTGGCTAATGTATTTTCAAGATGGAGGCGCAACATGGCTGCCGCCATTCGAGCGACTCACTCGTATGTATTCTAAATGGCAGATTCTACACTTACGAGAATACTTGATTAGTTGGTAGAAGTAATTACACATTAATGAGCACATATCATTTTGAAAGAACAAAGTGTTTTTTTGCTAAGAATCAACTTAAAAAATTACACAGTGTAGCTTTAAGTGCCAACATGTTTTAAAAAAAGACAAATTATTATTCTAAAACACATGCCAGATTAAACTTTCCTATAAGTACTTATTTATCCCTTGTGCTTGGGAGCATAGACTTAAGTTTGGTCTCATTAAAAAGTGGGGGAAAAAGTTATAGAGGTTTAAGCTTATGAAAATGATTTATGAACATTATTATATATTTTATGAAACATGTTGAACTCTAAAACTGCTAGAAAATCAAAGCCATAAATCTAAACAAGTTGTGTTCCAAATTTGAGGATGATATCTCAAAAAATTTGCTTTGAGTAAGATTGTGTTTGGGCGCAGTACCAAATTTGAATGATGCCAGCAAAACTCAGCTGGTGCACACAGCGTTTAGATTTGTGATTTGCAGTAGAGTTTTTCTTTCTCAAATATTACAAGCACACCATTTTTGCACACATACAAACCACACTCTGACATCCATACCAACACACCCACACAATTATAGCTGCATAATTTATCCATTTGGCTCTATAATATGCAGAAGCAGAAAACAGGAATAAAGCGAGTATTTGCTTATAGGCCAAACCTGAAAAAATGGCACCAAATTTTGAAGCCTTGCCAATAGAATGAAAGCCTATTAACAAAGATTGCATCATTTTATAGTTAAATGGCCCTGGGATTAAAAATAGCATTTTAATGGGTTTCAATGGGGACATTTTTGTCCAAAAGGTCATGAGGGGAACTATTTTGTGTACCTAGTGCAAAATAAAAAAAATAATTTCCAATAAAAATACATACCTGTGCCACAATGTATGCAGTTGACATTAACACAGGCAAAATAATAAAAGAAAAAAAAACTGAAAAAGGCAAAAATGTCCATAAGGATGCACAAGGGTTAAAAGACAATTCTTTTAAATCAAAGAATTAAAAAATACGTTGAAATTATTTTTATTTTTGTATTTATTTATTCTACACTGTAAAAAAAATCATATGATTAATAAGTTATGACAACATATGTTTTTACATTGCTTGAACTCACCAATATAAATTAAGCAGTTTTCAACTTTTTTATAAGTAATATGAGATTCAACAATTTTTTTCAGTCAGTTTAATGTCATTTAAGTTGAAATGACTTAAACATCCAAGTTGATTGTACTTAAAAATGTATGGCAGCAACTTTTTTTTTTTTTTTATAAACTTTATAAACTTTTTTTTCCCAATTGACTGTTTATATGGCATGAATGATTATATTCAGTTATTTGTAATTTAGTAGATCTAAAGCAATGTGGTGCAGTTTTAGTGACAGGTCAGCCCAGCATCTCTCCATTTCATGAACTGCCACTTCCAGCTTATAGCCCCAATACTTTATCAAATAAACATGAAGTAACATGTTCATTGTTTGTAAAAAGCAACAAAAGAATTGCTACATTACCTATATGAACCTATATATATAATGTAGATAGTAGGCCTATCAGAGTTTACAGAGTTATCTCGGTAGTGAATTTCATATACTGATTAACTGAGCTCTTATTTGAATGTAAATTACTGTCAATATGAGACACCTTTTCACACACAGTCACAAAAATGTATGTAATTCTGATTGCATTCCAACATACTTGAACTACATGAAACCCTATTTATTTATTTATGCTTTGTTTGTTTTTAAGAAACTGGGCAAGGGTCCAAATGTTCCTTTTGAGGGCAATAACAGGAAGTTGGCTTAGACTTTTGGTAAAATATACAGAAAGTCATTGCACATTATTGCCCTAAAGGCCCCTTGACAACTTCTCCATACTCGATAACCAACTGTGAAGACCCCTCTCCCCTTGTTACTACTCAACTCACGATCACCACCAACATCCATCTGTGTATTTACTTTTACTACCAGCACAGAAATGAATTTGCTTGGATTCAGCACAGAAGAAAGTCTTCTGAGCCTTTGCCCTTGAGCCAGAAAATTCAATTGACTTGCCTCAACACATATACGTGTTGCATATATGAATTATTTATCAAATGACTAACAAAGTGCGGCAGGATGTACTGAGGGTAAAAACAGCAAACTAACAAATACATAAATAGCTAAATATAGAGTCATAGGGGAAATGAATTATTCTAAGATGAAAGATCTCTATTCCCAATGAACGGAACATTTATCCTTACACAAGCAACTTTCTAAGGATAAAGATGAAACAAAACCACAGTTAAAGTCACCATGAAATCAAAATTGACAATTCTTATTTTTATGAAATATTGCAGTATTTATTATAAATGATTTATCAATGCACATCATTATTATTATTTTTTTATTCATGCTCCCTTGAGCTTCATGTAATCTTTAATCAAAATAACTTCCAACTCTTGCTTACATTTATTTATATGTTTAGCTGAGGGGAAATATGGAAGCTTGTTTCCACCACAGAATAAAACAATTTAAAGATAATTGCGACTTTTTTTGACTTGCGAGATGTAAAGTCAGAATTGCGTGATAGCGCAATAGCGAGTTATAAAGTCCAATTCTAATGAAAAATGACTGACTTTTTTTTTTTTTCAGAATTGCATGTTTATATCTCAACTCTGACTTTATATCTCCCAATTGCGTGTTATAGTCAGAATTGCGAGATATAAATATGCAATTCTGAGAAAAAAAAGTCAGAATTGTGAGATAAAAAGTCACAGTTACCTTTTTTTATTCTGTGGTGGAAACAAGCTTCCATAGAAAGGGACTAACAGACGATGTTGAATTAAAAAAAATGACAGTATAAAATGGATTCCTTAGACAGTTGAGTATATAGAGCATTGTATGTGAAATAATGTTATTTAGGACACAACCTATAGTATAAATGTGTGTAGTATGAAAGTAAACTGGTCGTACAACATTCGTTGTGTTGTCATTGCCATGTGACCAACCAACCAGTGTCAGCTGCATCACTTCACTGCCATTCCACAATTCCTCTCCTGTGGCCTCATGGGATAGTAAAGTGTCCAGTGGATGTGCACTTCAGTATCACGGTGAAGTAGCAAGTCATCTAATTTCTTGCATATCGTTTTATAATTACATATTTTCCCTGTCTACTATATAAGAGAAGTATGCAAATTTGGATGTAGCCACTGTCTTAATGAGTAAGTCTTTGAACACTGATTCATTCAGGAACGATAGATGTGTCTGACTTTTCTGAGTAAGTCATTGGATCATTCACTCAACCGATTCATTCAGTCGATCAGCGGTTAATTCTGCTGTGGCTTTGTTTCAAACTTTTATTTTTGTGTGGAGCAAAACTAGATTAAGTAACTGTCAATATTGTGTATAAAATCATGGTTACATAATATTAATATTGTTTATTGAAGTGTTGTATAAAAGCAACACTGCTTTGCTTAAATATACCATCTTTATTCATCAAGGGATGTGCAGTATTTAGAGCTTTCCATCATGTTTACATATCTCACTCAAGGATTATTTGAAAATGTGAAATGTGAATTAAACCACCTATAGTTTAAGGTCCCATTATGTCATACCCTAACTACAAAATGCATCTATTTTGTACATGTTTTTCAGGTAATCCGTTAAAATGCTGACACAGATACCCCCCATTAAAGCATTAAAGTTTGATGCGGATCTAAAAGACCATGTTATCCAAATAGGCCCCAATGGTTTTGAAAGAATGAATCAGCCACAACATTCTCATATCATTTGGGTCATAATGTTGTGAACAAGTGACACAGTGTTCTAGACACCACATGAGAGTCAGCATTGAGATGCTGTGTGACCTAGAAAAGTGGGTCACTCTTTCTATGCCTTCAGAATGTAAATGTGATGCATTTAAGGGGCTGAAGAGAAAGTGACATGCATTGAAAGTGAGGTGGAAAAAAGGGTTTAAAATGATTTAAACTGGAAATGTTGAAATAGCAATAAAGATATATAACAGCAAAAGGAACATTATTTAAAACCTATTTAGAAACCCTCAATCTGTACAATCATTGACCTTTTTAAAAACAATTTACTTATTTGAAGATTTATCCTGAAAAATATGTTATCGCTAATCAAATGTAGAGTAATGAGATATTTGTCAATACTGCACTTGTAAAAGTCTTCAAACCTTTCATCAGATGTAGTTACACTTCACTACCTACTTCATTTAAAGCTTGTAAATCCCTGAGGGGGAAAACTCCCACAGAGAACTTTAATTGGAAAACTGAATTAATTATCTACTGCACATTTATACTCATAGCTTGCTTATCCCCAAAACATTTTTCATTACTAACATGGAAAAACATGCCTCATCACACTTTCTCGCTAATACTTTGGATTACGTGTGCAGTGAATTATTATTGAACGCCCAGAAGTTTAAACGCGTTAGATAAAGTGTTTAAAATGCTAAATGATAGACAAAAGCTGGAGAGATAATTGAAAAAGCAAATGCAGTTTCATGAATCTTTCTGAAATATAAATGATCACATTTCTTTGGATTAGAAAGATCCGTCAAAAAACGGAAGTGACTCAGTGCACATGAATAAATCATTAAAACCAATCAACACTGTTTAGCGCAAAAAAAAAACAAAAAAAAACACACACATTAAAGAATTCTCTGAAGTTTGTTGTAAAATTTAAATTAATTTCAACCTAGGGTCCTTTTACGGGCTTTTCCCAAATCACGGAAGTGACCTCGACGTCCGGGTTAGCGGTAGCATAAGCCATCAGGCAAGTGTTATTTAAATAAACTCATGATGTACTTACAAACTTTCCAATGCCTCGTTTTACGAGTACAGAACCTATTTGTACTTCCATAAAAGTTTGGTACCATTCTGGGCAATTTCGAGACACAAACTTGGATCCATTAGCGCCTGCACTAAGCCAATAAGCTCTAACTTTAATAATGTTCGACCAAGGGAAAAAAGGCCATGGTGCAAAGGACCGTAGGTTGAAATTACTCCGAACCATCCCTTTAAATTTAAAACAGCTCGAGCTAATTCTACACCTGAAGCTTTTTGAATAAATAATGGGCCTCTCTCACTGTTTGTTCACTTTGAGGTGGCAGATGAAGACAAACGTTGATGACAAAATGGCTTTGCTTGTCAGGCAAACATTTTTAAATCCCCTCCGAGCTGTCCTGTGTCACGCCTCCTCCTACAGAAATGAGGAAGATGACAAATTAGTGCACTGAGTGAATACCACACATGTGGTCATATTGATCTTATAATTGTAAGGGGCCGTCTTGATCTGATCATGGGTAAATAGCAGCAATAATATTCTGTCATGCTGCTTTTTTTTTGCGAAAGGTGAAAATAGTCAATGGTAATATCGTGAGCAGACTCGGTTGTCAATCTCAAGGTCTTAAAGGAATATTCCGGATTCAGTACAAGTTAATCTCAGCACTTGTGGCACATTGCTGAGTTCCACAAAAAATAATTCCAGCCTGTCACCCGATAATTCAAGAAAAAGAAAAGAAGGGGTGGGGGGCGGGGACAGTTACAGTGTGGTGCATACAATGGAAGTAAATGGGGCTTATAATTTTATAAAAGCACTTACATACATTTCTCTTTTGTTATTATTTATGCATTATTTGAGCTGTTTGTCTTTTTTACGGTCACTTTAGGGTTTTAGGTGTTATGTTATGTAAAATTGTATTTACCTTTACACAGAAATGGTTAGTAAGCAATTTTTGTCAACATGCATATTGTTTACATCTTATGGCTTTACTATTGAAATAGTATTTTAACATTTATGGATTGTCCCAATTCACTTCCATTGCAAGTACCTCACTATAACCCATAAAAGGAGGAATGAGTCAAAATCATTTTTGTGGTAATCATTATGCCACAAGAGCTTAATGTACACTGCCTGAATCCAGAATATTTCTTGCAACCTCAATTTGTGTCCTTGCAAACCGTCTTGCTGTCAGATGTACCAGTAATCTATGACAACCTGACAGTCTATGACAGCATTTTTGCACCCGATGTGGCAGATTAAAGCAATAGCTTGTGCAATGGGGATGTATGGTCATACATGCCTGCGGTCCCATGAGGCTCTTCTTGTAGCCGAGGCAGCGAAAATGGGGCCAAACCTGCCTTCATGAGTGTTCTCTAATCTACAAGCGTATGAGCCTTTGGGATTGATGGTCATGATGGTCCTTATCAGCCGCCGGAGGAACCCCGCGGAATAATGATCATCCACAAAGGTTCCCTGATAAATCAATGTTGAATGCAGAGGGAGAGCTATCTGATTCTGTGCACAGGGTATAAGGAGTCAAAAAAATATGACTGCCAGCAAGGCGATGTTCGCCTGCATCCTGTGTACCAGCTCGTCTTTCCAACTGAGGCACCCCACCATTTCACTCCTCTTTCAGAATCAGAATGAGAATGAGGATGGAGGCTCAGGCCAAATGTAGAGGAGGAAATGGGGAAATGGAGAGGAAAATATGAGACCGAAAAAGCACAAGGTAACAGAAATGTCACAAAGAAATAGGAGACTGAAAGAGAAACTTACTAAGAAATGAAATAAAAAAAGACAGTTAGATAAAAGGAGTTTTCAAACTGAGGTTCATGGAGTCCCAGGGGGCCACACAGAAAAAAAAAACTAAATATATTTCAACAGTAACAAGAAAACGAAGGGTACGTTTACATGACAACGATGTACTTTGCAATTTTTTTTGCAAACTAACAACGTTGTCAAAACGATCCCCGTTCACACGGATCTGCGAAAACGACTAAAAACGCTGTATTATTCATGCTAGGTCATTTTGTAAAGAAAAACTACGCTCCTATAGACTGAACACGTAAACGCATAAGCATGACGTCACCGTTTTCACACACGCAAAAAAACACACTGTTGTTGTGTAAATGAATGGCCAAAATGCATAAAAATTTATTTTTTTTGAAAACGGTTTTGTGAAAATGTTCCCTAAATCAGCATATATATATATACAGTCATGGTCAAAATTGATGGCACCCCTGGTAAATATGATCAAAAATGGCTGTAAAAAATAAATCTGCATTATTTATCCTTTTGATCTTTCCTTCAAAAAATTCGCAAAAATCTAACCTTTCATTTAAGTAAAATAATTGAAATTGGGGGGTAAATCACATTATGAAATAAATGTTTTTCTCCGAAACACGCTGGCCATAATTGTTGGCACCCCTAGAATTTTTTATGAGAAAAATATTTCTGAAGTATACTCCCATTAATATTTACATTAAGCACACCAGGGTGACTAGGAACATGAAATTGTCCAGCTATGACTTCTTGTTTCACAGGAGTTTAAATATGAGGAAACACAAAGGCCAAATCCCCTGAATCATCCATCACAATGAGTAAAACCAAAGAATATAGTTCTGATGTGCAGCAAAAGATTGTTGAGCTTCACAAAATAGAAAGTGGCTGTAAGAAAATATCTAAAGAATTGAAAATCCCCATTTTGACCATCAGGGCAATAATTAAGAAGTTATAATCAACTAAAGATGTTACGAATCTGCCAGGAAGAGGACGTGTGTATATTGTCTTAATGGACGGTGAGGAGGAAAGTTTGAGTGGCCAAAGACTCTCCAAGGATCACAGATGGAGAATTGCAGGGATTAGTTGAGTCTTGGGGGTCAGAAAGCCTAAAAAAAAATTATCAAACAACCCCTACATCACCACATGTTGTTTGGGAGGGTTTCAAGAAAAATCCTCCTCGCTCCTCCAAAAACAAACTCCAGCATATTCAGTGGTCAGACACGGCTGGATCTTCAAAAAGGACCGGATTCTATGGTCAGATTAAACAAAAAAAAGGGCTTTTTGGCAGCAAACCCACCAGATGTGTTTGGTGCAAACAGGGATAAAAAGTACCCCATGCCTACGGTTAATTATACTGCTGAATCTTATATGTTGTGGGCCTATTTATTTGCTGGAGGTCCTGGACATCTTGTTCAGATACATGGTATTATGAATTCTAGCAATTACCAACAGATAAAAAATCGAAACCTGTCTGCCTCTGCTAGAAATCTTATAATGGGCCGTGGTTGGATCTTCCTTCAGGACAATGATCCAAAACAAACATCAAAATCAACACAAAAATGGGTAACTGAGTACAAAATGAAGCTTCTGCCATGACCGTCCCAGTCCCCTAAACTGAACCCTATAGAAAATGAGTGGGCTGAACTGAAGAGAAGAAGCACCAACATGAACTTGTGAATCTGAAGGATCTGGAGAGATTCTGTATGGAGGAATGGTCTCTGATCTCTTGTCAGGTGTTCTCCAAACTCATTAGGCATTATAGGAGAAAACTCAGATCTGTTGGCAAAAGGAGGTTGCAAAACATATTTAATAACAGGGTGCCAACAATTATGGCCAGCGTGTTTTGGAGAAAAACATTTATTTTATAATGTGATTTCCCCCCCACTTTCAATTCTTTTACTTCAATGAAAGGTTAGATTTTTGTGAATTTTTTGAATGAAAGATCAAAAGGATAAACAATGCAGATTTATTTTTTACAGCCATTTTTTATCATATTTATCAGGGGTGCCATCAATTTTGACCATGACTGTATATATATATATATATATATATATATATATATATATATATATATATATATATATATATAATTCAATTTTTTTTGGTCCACATGATGAAAACAGCTTATAAATCATATGTTTTTTGAAAATGTAAAAATGCAGAAAGTTTTCTGTGATGGGTAGGTTTAGGGTTAGGGTCTAGAATATACAGTTTGTACAGTATAAAAATCATTATGGAAAGTCCCCATAAAACATGAAATCTGAACATGTGTGTGTGTGTGTGTGTGTGTCAAACTAAAAAGTAAATATATGTGTGTATGTATGTAAATACACAATATACATAGCATGAGTATATGCACCTGACCAGACTTCATACTTTAGGATGGGGGTCTCCTTTCCGGGCATCATCATTATGGAGTGTCCTTGGCACCAAAAAGTTTTACAATATCTCAGCCATGGAGTGATGCCTCTGTGTCTCTCTTTGTCCTTATGGCACTCTCTATGTGTGTTTGATTTATGGCGGATGCAATGATAAACATATGCTCCACACACCATGTCAGCAGAGGCAGATAAAATGCATTGCTTGGTCGATTGTAAATCAAAAAATAAATTTCCTGCCATGGCGAAATGACAAATGTAACAGAATTACAGTATAGAGAAGAAAATAATGAATTTTGGAGATCTTGTGGCGTTAGTAAAAACAAACTGTTCCACTATTGAATGTTTTCTTTGGAAACAGACTTTGAGATATGTTTTTTTTTTTTTTCATTGGATCGAGGAATGCTAATTAGAAAATAAGTTTCATAATGCTTTAAGTTACAGTTCGTTAAGTGGTTAGTGCACTATGTGTCCACAGACCCCCCTCAACGCACGCACACACACACACACACACACACACACACACACACGTACAGGATATATAGTTAAGAAAAATCTAAAGCAAATCCATTCCTTCTGATCCACACCCCAACAACATCAATCAAACATAAGCACGTTTTGTCAGTGGGACACTGTCCACACCAGTCTCGTGAGAAAGAAAGTATTCAGTACACACATATGGGATCAAGATTGATAGCACTTCACACACACACACACACACACACACACACACACACACACACACACACACACACACACACACACACACACACACACACACACACACACACACACACACACACACACACACACATCCACTTAAATACATATTACTAACCACAAACCGTCCTAACACAATTCTGTATTTGCTGTCTGTTGAAGTAGAACACCTGTTATGAATCATTGATGTGAGCTTCCCAGCCCCCTCTTCTCCTGTAACAGAGCACACAACACATTCATTAATTGAGGCACTGATGGGACAAATCTGAGTTAACCTCTTCCCCCAGAATTCCTGCGTGCAGGTGAAGGAGAGGGCCAGAAAGGAGAGAGCAGGTTCTGTCCCTATGGGAGGAATGACCTCTACATAATACGAGCCAGAATACCACACTCTAATTTAAAGCAATACGGCGTTGTATCGATTGAGCCGCTTTAATTCACTTCAGTGCTCAGAATAGTGAAGTAAAGGTGGTTTTTAGAAGTAGTGGGACAATTTATGTCTCATATATTTCTACTGCGTTTAAAACAGATATATAATGATTTATGGCCAATCTCACTAATACAATTGCAAGATAAAGTTAAAAATATGAAATTCACATATAAAGTGAGATATAGTCAAATTTAGAGAAACAACGTGGCAATAAAGTTGCAATTGGGAAATATAAAGTCACAATTATGAGATGTTTATGATAAAATAAACATTATGACAAATAAAGTAAATATTGTGAGAAATAAAGTTGCAATTATATGAGAAATAAAGTCGCAATTATGACAGATTAAATGATTATATATTTCAGAATTCTTTAAGCATCAACATTTAACACTAGTTAAATACCATTAGTAATATTTCACCGAATGGACAAACTATTAGAGAACTGAAGTATTTAGCTGTCTTCAAGACCGTTCCTTGCGCACAGCATGACTCACAGCATGAGTGGCTAAGTAAAAAAAACATGTGGCTCCTTGATTTACCATCACCCCAATTACAAGGTCAGAAAAGCCACAGGCAATCAGTTTGAATCATGAGTAGCTTATCGATTGAACATCTATTATGGATTGCATAAATCAGGCTGGGGAAGGTATTGGCGAAATTAATCTCTCGTTAAAGTATAGTTAGTGTGCATGTTTCACCTCTTCCTTTCATCTGTCCATTATTCTTTTCATGCTGTTTAGTGAGGCTTTGTTTCAGAACTATGAATGAATACTGAGAGGGATCAAAGCTTGTGCGCTGAGAGAGGGAAGAGGAAACGGCCTTGAAAAGGAGCAAAAGACAAAGAGAGAGCAGTCATCTAATCAGCCAAGATTGGATTGGAAGATACAAAGAGGGAGAGAGATAATTTAAGAGGAAAACAACAAACAACTTTCAAACAGGTTTGCTGAACACTATCTCCATCTACCATTGGTCAGAAAAAAAGATAGCCCCGTCTTAAACACCTAAACCTGATCCAATCACCTAATTATCCATAATGTCATGTGACTACTTATTACTTTATAATATAAAATAACGTATTTTCAATTTAAATGTATTTATTAATAATAATAATAATAATTAAAGCTGCAAGCAGCATTTATCGGGGTTCAAGCAATTAAGGCCTTTAAGGCCTTAAAGCACAAAAGCATCAAAAGTTATTAAGTTTTATTTAGCAAGCATGTAACCACTGACATCATAGATGTAAAAGATCATGTTCTAGCATGATTTATCATGATATACCACATTCTAAAATGATTTACCATAGTTCATCATGATTTATCATGGTTTACCATGATTTACCCTGTTCTAGCATAGTTTACCATGTTCTAGCATGATATACCACGTTCTAGAATTATTTACCAGGATTCTTACATGATCTACCTTGATACACCACATTCTACTATTATTTACTATGACTTACCATGTTTCTAGCGTGATTTACCATGATTTACCACATTACTAGCAATTATGTGAAGTGTCAGTGCAAATGAAGTGATAAACACTGACAAAATATGATTGTGTTATAATAGTTATTGTTATACAAGTGAATCCAAAAGCACATGTGAAAAGACTTCATTAACTCTTCCGAGTCGCCGATCACGCCGGCGTGATCAAATCACATGACAGTTTAAGACGTTGAATTATAAAAACAAAGTCACGTTGAGCGCTGCTGTCCACTTCTGTCGAAAGTGCTGGCTTGAAACTCTATTCTACTTTTTGTTTTGTGTTGCTAGACCAAGTAAAAACGGAGATATGATCATTTAAACTTTATATAAAAAAAATATTGAAAATATTGACGAATTCGTAAAAGAACGCACGATGGGATGCCACAGGCGTTGCATTTATTCCAATAACTTCGTCGGTTTTTGTCATAAAACAAAACGGAGAAAAATGTGTGAATCTGCTGACTCTGCTCTTCATGCTGCACATTTTACGGAGTGGAGGAGAAGAACTGTGCAAAGAAGCGAAATTGAAAGGCGCCGACGGGATATTGACGGAATAGACAGAAAGACAGAGATGTTATTGCTAGTTTTTGGAAGAGTTTGAGTAGATTTTGAGAGTAGTTTAGGAGTAGTGTAGATAGTTTAGGTATTTTTTGTGGAAGGAAAATGAAGCAAATGTTTTTGGTTGAACAAGCCCTCGACTTGTTCTACCAACTGGACGATGTTGTTTACAGTTCATCGACGGAATCAGAAAGTGGCTATGATGAGATTGACGACTCGGCTTTTGTGGTTCACAACGAGGGGTGAGACAAACTTTTAGCTTATTGTATATTATATTATCTGTGTGTGTGTGTGTGTGTGTGTGTGTCTCTGTCTGTCTGTATGTCTGTCTGTGTGTGTGTGTGTGTGTGTGTGTGTGTGTGTGTGTCTGTCTGTCTGTCTGTCTGTGCGTGTGTGTTTCTGTGTGTGTCTGTGTGTGTGTGTGTGTGGTTGTGTGAACAAGAATTTCATTGCCAATGACTGCTTCACTGTAATTGTTGTGCATATGTGCCAATGAGCATCTTGAACTTTGATGTACAATCTTTAATCTTTTTGCGTGTGTCTTGACATGTACAGAGATGATGAGCAGCCTGGGTCATCTACCACTTCGACAACAAGCAGACAGAGGCCTACAAAGAGATGGGGTGGAAGGAAGAGTCAAACCAGATCAAGATCTCCAGCAAAGTCAGGACAGCCACACCACAGCTCTGAGCCCTGGAAAACCGAGAGTGATCCTGATATTGATTTTGTATTCATTTTACCTTTTGTATGGAATATTTGCACTTTTTAGGAACACCTCTTACTCAAGCTCATGAAAGCCCTGTAATGTAGCTGTCTGTGTAATTGTACATTGTGTTTTGTAGAGTTTCTAAGCAAAAAAGAAAAGAAAAAAACCCTATTGCCACACCTGGTTTTTGCTGTATATAGTTTGATTTTATCTCAATTTTACCTTTTTTATGTTGTATTTGCACTATTTGGGAACCCTCATACTCTGGGAATGCAAGGCCTTAAATATAGCTCTCTGTATAATTGTGTGCATGAACTGTTTTAAAAAGTGGCAAAGCTAAAAAGAAAAAAAAAAAAAGCCCATGGCTACACCTGCTTTTTTTTGTAAATCATATTTTTTTTTGTATATAGCTTGATTATATCTGAATTGTACCTGTATATGTTGACATTTACAACTTGTGTTAACATTTTAAACCTTTTAAAATGCTTCATTGAGCATGTTTGTGTTTTTTTGTAGTAAAAAACTATAATTTTTCTATTCGGATTTTGTGTTTTTTGTGTGATTTTGGGTCCAGTATGTTGATAAAGTACATCAAAGTGAAAAACTAATTGTCTGTTCATATAGGTGATGTTGTGCTGTGTAAAAAGTACTCAAAAACGGCCAAAATAGCCCAAGACTCCGAAGAGTAAATAAGTAGAATGGCCAGCAGAAGCCAGTAGAAGACCACTTATTGGCTCACTTTCACTTTAAACTTAATGATTTGCACCAGTTTTCTGCACTAAATCAAACCAGTTTTTCCATGTTAACTCAATAATGCATGCTTACACACACACACACACACACAAATATGTTTTTTGGATATGTTATTGAGAAAATATATTTATTTGTCTATAGGCATTTCTTTGTGATCTAATAATATAAAACTATGTTACCAGTATAGGGCTGTAACGATTCCTCGATTATAGTAAAGTACTCGATTTAAAAAAATCATTGATTGCAATTTACCCCTCGAGTAATTGGCAAAATACCGAAAGTGGTGCATTCCACAGACGAGAATCCAACAACCGCAGAATTACAGTTTTCTAGGACAACGCGATATTTAAAACCATTTACAGTCATAATATAGCATAGTGCCATTGTGAAATCACAAAGGCTGTGATTCAGTTAAATAAATATATCCTCTGTTTTTTGTTTGTTTGTTTTTTTCACAGAGAAGACGCTTCAATTACATGAGTGCAGATTAGCCTAACGTTACATGTTAAAATTACCTCCGCTCCGTCCACAGTAAACGCTGCTCCAAGCAAACTCAGTCTCTGCAGTGCTGTTTGTTTAGGTTTCCAATAGCGTGCAAATATGGGAACGCAAGTCGGACGCAGTTTGTGTTTCATAGTTGCACTGTTATCATTTGTGGAGCACATCTGGGTTTCTCAAACTGCTGTTCATCGCGATTTCAAAATAAAAGTTTAAACATTGCGATTTCAAAATATAAGTTATCTTGCTCTGAGTTTGCATGTTTTGATGTGCACATGTTCTCGTTCAAGAAATTACAGTGACTGTAGCATTTCTATAGTACAGAATTGGCCAAATATTAAAGGTTAAGTTGACATTTGAATTAATTGTTTGGACAATATTAAACAAGGATTTGATAATGCCAGGCTTAGTGTAACAACAACCAGGCCGCTGGCGCCCTCTGCAGGCATTTGTTATTTATGTACATAAGTTATGTTTATATTAGTTTATATAATTTATTTTACATGGGTATATTTTAACAGTGTTGTTCATTAAAACCAATATAATTACTTACTTTGATACTTTACTTGAACCAATTATTGTTGCTTGTTATTATATATTTGTATTTTAAGTCATTTTAAAGGCTGTTGTTAACTTGAGTCTATTTTTTACCACAATTTTTTTTTATCCGATTACTTGAATAGAATACTCGATTACTAAAATAATCGATAGCTACAGCCCTATCATAATAAAAAAGATTGCTTTTTAAAGCATTTGTTTCCCAATACTGAAAGCTAATGAAAAGATCATATGTAATCCTGCTGCTCCCTCTAGTGAACAACAGTGGTATACTTCCATGTTACAATTGAAGTGATTGATTGATTGAATGAATGAATGAATGAATGAATTAATTAATGGGAATTTGGTTTTTCACTTATATCTCAGGAACATTCAAAAAATTCTGAAACTCAGACATAGACAATTAAGGTTTTTAAGGTCTTTAAGCACAAAAGCATCAAACGTTATCAAGTTTTATTTAGCAAGCATGTAACCACTGACATCATAGATGGATAATGCGATCAAACTGTTTTTTGCAAGTCTCCTTCAAGATTCAGATTCCTCAATGTTACACAATTGTCAGTAGTAATACTTCAATAGATGAATTTTCACTAAAGGTGATTGTAAATGTTAAAAGAGTAATTTTATAAAGTCTAAATATGAATTATGGAACAATATGACAAAATTACTATTTTTTAACAGCAGAGGGCAGTAAAATACCACTTATTGGCTTAATATGCCATTACATTTATATCATTTTCACCTTTTTAACTGTTATAGAGGCAAATTTTGTCCGATCTGTCTGAAATTTTTCATGCTTGTTCAGAGTGATATTTCACATGTTCTGACTTGTTTTTAAGCAGATCTGAGCATCTTAAAAGATATAAGCTTTCGGGGACACTTGGTCAAGGCCACATTTTGAAGTGAACCTATTATAGCTATCCAAATGAAGTAGTTCAACTTTTTCTGATAATTACTGATCTAGAGAGTCCAGAGAATTTTACTGCACTAGTTTTGAACATTATTATATGAAAACTATATGATCATAGATGGAAAAGACCATTTACAGCCAATACAGGCAATTTACCATAGGAAATATATGGTTTTACAGCTTTTTAAAAGTTAAAGCGCCACCTATCGTCCGATCTCCATAAATTTGTGCATGGTTATTAATGATGTTATGTCACATATGCTCACCAATTTTTGTGAAGTTATGAGTTTTTATATGTGATTTATAGGCTTTTTAGTGCATTTTGCCACACCCATTTTATAAATGACCCTATTACAGCCATCCAAATGCAAAAGTTCAACTTTTTTTTGATAATTATTGATCTAAAGAGTCCAGAGAATTGTCCTAGACTCGTTTGGTTCCGATCGGGCAAAAAACCAGGGACTAGTTCGCAAAAGTAGGTTTTTAACATATTCGTGAATAATTAATAAACTGTTTGATTGACAGCAATGGTTCTAGAGGCAAAGTTGTTCAGCATGAGCAGGTCTATCAAATGATATGCATTTTGTGATGATAAGTGTAACACCACGTGATTACAGAGCCATAAAACTCGTTAGCGCCAACTAGTGGCCGATTTCTTTCAAAATTGTTACAGACCTCTAGGGCCATGAGTCGAACATGCCCACCGAGTTTTGTTCCGATCGGCCTCCGTTAACCTTGTCTAATAGGTGCTCAAACTTCATTGGCCGATGGCGGCCATGTTTTTTGAGATACACCAATGTCCTCATAGATATACATGACAGCTTGGACCAAGACACTGCACTCGGACTAACGGTCAGGTGGTTACAGCCTGATTTATGTTTTTTTCATGTTATAGCGCCACCATGTGGCCAATCGCCGCAATCTTTTTACTATGACCTCAGATTGACCTCTTACACAGGTGTACCGAGTTTGGTGAATATACCTCATTTACTTCTGGAGTTATAGCCATTTTAGTAAAATAGGCTCCGCCTTCTTCAAACATTTTGGCGCCCCTTAGCGACCGTCAATCGAAATTTCAACTTTTTTTCGATAATTATTGATATTCTGACTCCAGAGAACATTTCTGCACTGGTTTGGTTCCGATCGGACACAAAACCAGGGACTAGTTCGCAAAAGTAGGTTTTGGACATAATTCAAAATGGCGGAAAATTTGCATACCGGAAATGAAATCCTTGAGGCCTTTTTTGTTCGGCTTGACCCAAGGATTCCAATGATATAAGACACTTGAGTCTGTGACAAACGGTTAATGAGATTTAAGCAAAAATATGATTTTTTTTTGTTTTTTGCACTGTAGCGCCACCTATGGGCCAATCGGGGTCATATTTTGATAACCTCTCCTCGATTTTTGTACTACCATCTGGCAAAGTTTCAAGTCTCTAGCACTTACGGTTTGGGCTGCACGATGCGTTTTACGGCAGAAGAAAAATAATAATAATTAAAGCTGCAAGCAGCATTTATCGGGGTTCAAGCAGTTAAGGCCTTTAAGGCATTTAAGCACAAAAGCATCAAAAGTTATTAAGATTTATTTAGCAAGCATGTAACCACTGACATAATAGATGGAAAAGACCATTTACAGCCAATACAGGCAATTTGCCATGGGATATATATGGTTTTAAAGCTTTTTAACAGTTATAGCGCCACCTATGGTCCGATCTCCATAAAATTGTTTACTGTGACCTCAAATTGAACCCATACACATGTGTACTGAGTTTGGTGAAGATATCTCATTTACTTCTTGAGTTATAGCCATTTGAGTAAAATAGGCTCCTCCCACAACGATTTGCCACATTCTAGAATTATTTAATATGATTCTAGCATGATTTACTATCATATACCATGTTCCAGAATGATTTATTAGGATTCTAGCATGATTTACCTTGATACACCTCATTTCAGTATTATTTACTATGATTTACAATGTTTCTAGCATGATTAACCACATTACTAGCAATTATGTGAAGTGTCAGTGCAAATGAGGTGATGAACACTGACAAAATATTATTGTGTTATAATAGTTAGTTATATACGTGATTTTTAGTGTGTGTCCAAGTATGAATGCAAAAGCACTTGTAAAATATTTCATTATTAAGTAGAATGGCCAGCAGAGGGCACTAGAAGACCACTTATTGGCTCACTTTCACTTTAAACCAGTTTTCTGCACTAAAGCAAACCAGTTTTTCCATGTTAACTCAATGCATGCTTACACACACACACACACACACACACACACACACACACACACACACACACACACACACACACACACACACATACACACACAGCATAGTTAACCATGATTTACCATGATATACCACGTTCTAGTATTATTTACCAGGAGATAAACGACAATCTAGTATTATTTACTTTGATTTACCATGTTTCTAGCCTGATTTATCACATTACTAGCAATTATTTGAAGTGTCAGTGCAAATAAAGTGATTAACACTGACAAAATATGATTGTGTTATAATAGTTATTGCTATATAAGTGATTTTTTTAGTGTGTATTCAAGTATGAATGCAAGCACATGTTGAAATATTTCATTAATAAGTAGAATGGCCAGCAGAGGGCAGTAGAAGACCACTTATTGGCTCACTTTCACTTTAAACCAGTTTTCTGCACTAAAGCAAACCAGTTTATCCATGTTAACTCAATGCATGCTTACACACACACACACACACACACACACACACACACACACACACACACACACACACACACACAGCATAGTTAACCATGATTTACCATGATTTACCACATTACTAGCAATTATTTGAAGTGTCAGTGCAAATAAAGTGATTAACACTGACAAAATATGATTGTGTTATAATAGTTATTGCTATATAAGTGATTTTTAGTGTGTATTCAAGTATAAATGCAAGCACATGTGGAAAAATTTAATTAATAAGTAGAATGGCCAGCAGAGGGCAGTAGAAGACCACTTATTGGCTCACTTTCACTTTAAACCTCATGATTTTGACCAGTTTTCTGCACTAAAGCAAACCAGTGTTTCCATGTTAACTCAATAATGCATACTTGCTACATATGCTACACACACGAATGCTACACACACACACACACACACACACACACACACACACACACACACACACACACACACACACAAATGTTTCAGTGATATTAGTGTCACATTCACCTTCATCACATTCACCTTCTGTCTTCATCACATTCACCATCTGTCGTCATCACCTGCACCTGCTCCTCATCACCCTCCTCATCATCACCTGCTCCTCATCATCATAACCGTCACCTGTTGTCCTTGTCTTGATCTGTGTATTTAAGTTCCCCTCTCATCCATTATCATTGTCGGTTATTGTTTGTGCACTAGCACTCTGTTATGTTTGTTTTCATGTTGGAAAATAAAACCTTTGTTATATTTGTACCACACACACACACACACACACACACACACACACACACACACACACACACACACACACACACACACACACACACACCATCATTTATCATGATTTACCATGGCTGATACCAATACCAATATGAGAAAATGACTATTTTAAACAGCAGGGGGCAGTAAAATACCACTTATTGGCTTAACATGCCATTAATTCATATCATTTTCACCTTTTTAACTGTTATAGAGGCAAATTTTGTCCGATCTGTCTGAAAATTTTCATGCTAGTTCAGGGTAATATTTCACACGTTCTGACTTGTTTTTAAGAAGGTCTGAGCATTGATTAAAGAGATATAGGCTTTCGGGGACACTTGGTAAAGGCCAGATTTTGAAGTGAACCTATTATAGCTATCCAAATGAAGTAGTTCAACTTTTTCTGACAATTATTGATCTAGTGAGTCCAGAGAATTGTATTGCACTAGTTTTGAACATTATGATATGAAAATTATATGATCAGAGATGGAAAAGACCATTTACAGCCAATACAGGCAGTTTACCATAGGAAATATATGATTTTAAAGCTTTTTAACAGTTATAGCGCCACCTATCGTCCGATCTCCATAGAATTTTTCATGCTTGTTAATGATGTTATGTCACATATGCTGACCAATTTTTGTGAAGTTCTGAGTTTTTATTTAGGATTTATAGGGTTTTTAGTGTATTTTGCCACGCCCATTTTATAAATGACCCTATTACAGCCATCCAAATGCAAAAGTTCAACTTTTTTTTGATAATTATTGATCTAGAGAGTCCAGAGAATTGTCCTAGACTGGTCTGGTTCCGATCGGGCAAAAAACCTAGGACTAGTTCGCAAAAGTAGTTTTTTAACATATTAATGAATAATTAATGAACAGTTTGATTGACAGCAATGGTTCTTGAGGCAAAGTTGTTCAGGATGAGGAGATCTATCAAATGATATGCATATTGTGTGGATATTTGTAACACCACGTGATTACAGAGCCGTAAAACTCGTTAGCGCCAACTAGTGGCCAATTTCTTTCAAAATTCTTACAGACCTTTAGGGCCATGAGCCGAACATGCCCATTGAGTTTCGTTCCGATCGGCCTCCGTTAACCTTGTCTAATAGGTGTTAAAATTTCATTGGCCAATGGCGGCCATGTTTTTTGAGATACGCAAATGTCCTCATACACATACATGGCACCTTGGACCAAGACACTGCATACCAATTTTCAAGTCAATCGGACTAACGGTCAGGTGGTTATAGCCTGTTTTATGTTTTTTTCATTTTATAGCGCCACCATGAGGCCAATCGTCGCGATTTTTTTACTGTGACCCCAGAGTAAGCTCATACACATGTGTACCAAGTTTGGTGAAGATACCTCATTTACATCGGGAGTTACAGCCATTTTAGTAAAATAGGCCCCTCCCACAACGTACGTTTTGGCGCCCCTTAGTGACCGTGAATCGAAATTTCCACTTTTTTTCGATAATTATTGATATTCAGTCTCCAGAGAACATTTCTGCATTAGTTTGGTTCCAATCGGGCAAAAAACCAGGGACTAGTTCGCAAAAATAGATTTTTGACAAAATTCAAAATGGCGGAAAATCTATCATGGCGGAAATGAAATCGGAGATATACGTTTTGTTCGTCAGGCGTCCAGCTTTCCAATGATATAAGACACTTGAGTCTACGACATACGGTCTAGGAGTTATGAGCAGTTTCGCGCTTTTGGTTGTTATAGCGCCACCTATGGGCCAATCGGGGTCATAATCTCTGAACCTTTCCTCGATTTTTGTACTACCATCTGTCAAAGTTTCAAAGTTCCAGCTCTTACGGTTTGGGCTGCACGATGCGTTTTAGCGGAGAAGAATAATAATAATAATAATAAAAATCCTTACAATTACAATAGGGTTTCAGCACTTCGTGCTTGAACCCCTAATAATTAAAGCTGCAAGCAGCATTTATCGGGGTTCAAGCAGTTAAGGCCTTTAAGGCATTTAAGCACAAAAGCATCAAAAGTTATTAAGATTTATTTAGCAAGCATGTAACCACTGACATAATAGATGGAAAAGACCATTTACAGCCAATACAGGCAATTTGCCATGGGATATATATGGTTTTAAAGCTTTTTAACAGTTATAGCGCCACCTATGGTCCGATCTCCATAAAATTGTTTACTGTGACCTCAAATTGAACCCATACACATGTGTACTGAGTTTGGTGAAGATATCTCATTTACTTCTTGAGTTATAGCCATTTGAGTAAAATAGGCTCCTCCCACGACGATTTGCCACATTCTAGAATTATTTAATATGATTCTAGCATGATTTACTATCATATACCATGTTCCAGAATGATTTATTAGGATTCTAGCATGATTTACCTTGATACACCTCATTTCAGTATTATTTACTATGATTTACAATGTTTCTAGCATGATTAACCACATTACTAGCAATTATGTGAAGTGTCAGTGCAAATGAGGTGATGAACACTGACAAAATATTATTGTGTTATAATAGTTAGTTATATACGTGATTTTTAGTGTGTGTCCAAGTATGAATGCAAAAGCACATGTAAAATATTTCATTATTAAGTAGAATGGCCAGCAGAGGGCACTAGAAGACCACTTATTGGCTCACTTTCACTTTAAACCAGTTTTCTGCACTAAAGCAAACCAGTTTTTCCATGTTAACTCAATGCATGCTTACACACACACACACACACACACACACACACACACACACACACACACACACACACATACACACACAGCATAGTTAACCATGATTTACCATGATATACCACGTTCTAGTATTATTTACCAGGAGATAAACGACAATCTAGTATTATTTACTTTGATTTACCATGTTTCTAGCCTGATTTATCACATTACTAGCAATTATTTGAAGTGTCAGTGCAAATAAAGTGATTAACACTGACAAAATATGATTGTGTTATAATAGTTATTGCTATATAAGTGATTTTTTAGTGTGTATTCAAGTATGAATGCAAGCACATGTTGAAATATTTCATTAATAAGTAGAATGGCCAGCAGAGGGCAGTAGAAGACCACTTATTGGCTCACTTTCACTTTAAACCAGTTTTCTGCACTAAAGCAAACCAGTTTATCCATGTTAACTCAATGCATGCTTACACACACACACACACACACACACACACACACACACACACACACACACACACACACACACACACAGCATAGTTAACCATGATTTACCATGATTTACCACATTACTAGCAATTATTTGAAGTGTCAGTGCAAATAAAGTGATTAACACTGACAAAATATGATTGTGTTATAATAGTTATTGCTATATAAGTGATTTTTAGTGTGTATTCAAGTTTAAATGCAAGCACATGTGGAAAAATTTAATTAATAAGTAGAATGGCCAGCAGAGGGCAGTAGAAGACCACTTATTGGCTCACTTTCACTTTAAACCTCATGATTTTGACCAGTTTTCTGCACTAAAGCAAACCAGTGTTTCCATGTTAACTCAATAATGCATACTTGCTACATATGCTACACACAATAATGCTACACACACACACACACACACACAAATGTTTCAGTGATATTGGTGTCACATTCACCTTCATCACATTCACCTTCTGTCTTCATCACATTCACCATCTGTCGTCATCACCTGCACCTGCTCCTCATCACCCTCCTCATCATCACCTGCTCCTCATCATCATAACCGTCACCTGTTGTCCTTGTCTTGATCTGTGTATTTAAGTTCCCCTCTCATCCATTATCATTGTCGGTTATTGTTTGTGCACTAGCACTCTGTTATGTTTGTTTTCATGTTGGAAAATAAAACCTTTGTTATATTTGTACCACACACACACACACACACACACACCATCATTTATCATGATTTACCATGGCTGATACCAATACCAATATGAGAAAATGACTATTTTAAACAGCAGGGGGCAGTAAAATACCACTTATTGGCTTAACATGCCATTAATTCATATCATTTTCACCTTTTTAACTGTTATAGAGGCAAATTTTGTCCGATCTGTCTGAAAATTTTCATGCTTGTTCAGGGTGATATTTCACACGTTCTGACTTGTTTTTAAGAAGGTCTGAGCATTGATTAAAGAGATATAGGCTTTCGGGGACACTTGGTAAAGGCCAGATTTTGAAGTGAACCTATTATAGCTATCCAAATGAAGTAGTTCAACTTTTTCTGACAATTATTGATCTAGTGAGTCCAGAGAATTGTATTGCACTAGTTTTGAACATTATGATATGAAAATTATATGATCAGAGATGGAAAAGACCATTTACAGCCAATACAGGCAGTTTACCATAGGAAATATATGATTTTAAAGCTTTTTAACAGTTATAGCGCCACCTATCGTCCGATCTCCATAGAATTTTTCATGCTTGTTAATGATGTTATGTCACATATGCTGACCAATTTTTGTGAAGTTCTGAGTTTTTATTTAGGATTTATAGGCTTTTTAATGTATTTTGACACGCCCATTTTATAAATTACCCTATTACAGCCATCCAAATGCAAAAGTTCAACTTTTTTTTGATAATTATTGATCTAGAGAGTCCAGAGAATTGTCCTAGACTGGTCTGGTTCCGATCGGGCAAAAAACCTAGGACTAGTTCGCAAAAGTAGGTTTTTAACATATTAATGAATAATTAATGAACAGTTTGATTGACAGCAATGGTTCTTGAGGCAAAGTTGTTCAGGATGAGGAGATCTATCAAATGATATGCATATTGTGTGGATATTTGTAACACCACGTGATTACAGAGCCGTAAAACTCGTTAGCGCCAACTAGTGGCCGATTTCTTTCAAAATTCTTACAGACCTTTAGGGCCATGAGCCGAACATGCCCATTGAGTTTCGTTCCGATCGGCCTCCGTTAACCTTGTCTAATAGGTGCTCAAACTTCGTTGGCCGATGGCGGCCATGTTTTTAGAGATACGCCAATGTCCTCATACACATACATGGCACCTTGGACCAAGACACTGCATACCAATTTTCAAGTCAATCGGACTAACGGTCAGGTGGTTATAGCCTGTTTTATGTTTTTTTCATTTTATAGCGCCACCATGAGGCCAATCGTCGCGATTTTTTTACTGTGACCCCAGAGTAAGCTCATACACATGTGTACCAAGTTTGGTGAAGATACCTCATTTACATCGGGAGTTATAGCCATTTTAGTAAAATAGGCCCCTCCCACAACGTACGTTTTGGCGCCCCTTAGCGACCGTGAATCGAAATTTCCACTTTTTTTCGATAATTATTGATATTCAGTCTCCAGAGAACATTTCTGCACTAGTTTGGTTCCAATCGGGCAAAAAACCAGGGACTAGTTCGCAAAAGTAGATTTTTGACAAAATTCAAAATGGCGGAAAATCTATCATGGCGGAAATAAAATCGGAGATATACGTTTTGTTCGTCAGGCGTCCAGCTTTCCAATGATATAAGACACTTGAGTCTACGACATACGGTCTAGGAGTTATGAGCAGTTTCGCGCTTTTGGTTGTTATAGCGCCACCTATGGGCCAATCGGGGTCATAATCTCTGAACCTTTCCTCGATTTTTGTACTACCATCTGTCAAAGTTTCAAAGTTCCAGCTCTTACGGTTTGGGCTGCACGATGCGTTTTACGGCGGAATAATAATAATAATAATAATAATAATTAAAGCTGCAAGCAGCATTTATCGGGGTTCAAGCAGTTAAGGCCTTTAAGGCATTTAAGCACAAAAGCATCAAAAGTTATTAAGATTTATTTAGCAAGCATGTAACCACTGACATAATAGATGGAAAAGACCATTTACAGCCAATACAGGCAATTTGCCATGGGATATATATGGTTTTAAAGCTTTTTAACAGTTATAGCGCCACCTATGGTCCGATCTCCATAAAATTGTTTACTGTGACCTCAAATTGAACCCATACACATGTGTACTGAGTTTGGTGAAGATATCTCATTTACTTCTTGAGTTATAGCCATTTGAGTAAAATAGGCTCCTCCCACAACGATTTGCCACATTCTAGAATTATTTAATATGATTCTAGCATGATTTACTATCATATACCATGTTCCAGAATGATTTATTAGGATTCTAGCATGATTTACCTTGATACACCTCATTTCAGTATTATTTACTATGATTTACAATGTTTCTAGCATGATTAACCACATTACTAGCAATTATGTGAAGTGTCAGTGCAAATGAGGTGATGAACACTGACAAAATATTATTGTGTTATAATAGTTAGTTATATACGTGATTTTTAGTGTGTGTCCAAGTATGAATGCAAAAGCACTTGTAAAATATTTCATTATTAAGTAGAATGGCCAGCAGAGGGCACTAGAAGACCACTTATTGGCTCACTTTCACTTTAAACCAGTTTTCTGCACTAAAGCAAACCAGTTTTTCCATGTTAACTCAATGCATGCTTACACACACACACACACACACACACACACACACACACACACACACACACACACACACACACACACACACACACACACACACACACACACATACACACACAGCATAGTTAACCATGATTTACCATGATATACCACGTTCTAGTATTATTTACCAGGAGATAAACGACAATCTAGTATTATTTACTTTGATTTACCATGTTTCTAGCCTGATTTATCACATTACTAGCAATTATTTGAAGTGTCAGTGCAAATAAAGTGATTAACACTGACAAAATATGATTGTGTTATAATAGTTATTGCTATATAAGTGATTTTTTTAGTGTGTATTCAAGTATGAATGCAAGCACATGTTGAAATATTTCATTAATAAGTAGAATGGCCAGCAGAGGGCAGTAGAAGACCACTTATTGGCTCACTTTCACTTTAAACCAGTTTTCTGCACTAAAGCAAACCAGTTTATCCATGTTAACTCAATGCATGCTTACACACACACACACACACACACACACACACACACACACACACACACACACACACACACACACACAGCATAGTTAACCATGATTTACCATGATTTACCACATTACTAGCAATTATTTGAAGTGTCAGTGCAAATAAAGTGATTAACACTGACAAAATATGATTGTGTTATAATAGTTATTGCTATATAAGTGATTTTTAGTGTGTATTCAAGTATAAATGCAAGCACATGTGGAAAAATTTAATTAATAAGTAGAATGGCCAGCAGAGGGCAGTAGAAGACCACTTATTGGCTCACTTTCACTTTAAACCTCATGATTTTGACCAGTTTTCTGCACTAAAGCAAACCAGTGTTTCCATGTTAACTCAATAATGCATACTTGCTACATATGCTACACACACGAATGCTACACACACACACACACACACACACACACACACACACACACACACACACACACACACACACACAAATGTTTCAGTGATATTAGTGTCACATTCACCTTCATCACATTCACCTTCTGTCTTCATCACATTCACCATCTGTCGTCATCACCTGCACCTGCTCCTCATCACCCTCCTCATCATCACCTGCTCCTCATCATCATAACCGTCACCTGTTGTCCTTGTCTTGATCTGTGTATTTAAGTTCCCCTCTCATCCATTATCATTGTCGGTTATTGTTTGTGCACTAGCACTCTGTTATGTTTGTTTTCATGTTGGAAAATAAAACCTTTGTTATATTTGTACCACACACACACACACACACACACACACACACACACACACACACACACACACACACACACCATCATTTATCATGATTTACCATGGCTGATACCAATACCAATATGAGAAAATGACTATTTTAAACAGCAGGGGGCAGTAAAATACCACTTATTGGCTTAACATGCCATTAATTCATATCATTTTCACCTTTTTAACTGTTATAGAGGCAAATTTTGTCCGATCTGTCTGAAAATTTTCATGCTAGTTCAGGGTAATATTTCACACGTTCTGACTTGTTTTTAAGAAGGTCTGAGCATTGATTAAAGAGATATAGGCTTTCGGGGACACTTGGTAAAGGCCAGATTTTGAAGTGAACCTATTATAGCTATCCAAATGAAGTAGTTCAACTTTTTCTGACAATTATTGATCTAGTGAGTCCAGAGAATTGTATTGCACTAGTTTTGAACATTATGATATGAAAATTATATGATCAGAGATGGAAAAGACCATTTACAGCCAATACAGGCAGTTTACCATAGGAAATATATGATTTGAAAGCTTTTTAACAGTTATAGCGCCACCTATCGTCCGATCTCCATAGAATTTTTCATGCTTGTTAATGATGTTATGTCACATATGCTGACCAATTTTTGTGAAGTTCTGAGTTTTTATTTAGGATTTATAGGGTTTTTAGTGTATTTTGCCACGCCCATTTTATAAATGACCCTATTACAGCCATCCAAATGCAAAAGTTCAACTTTTTTTTGATAATTATTGATCTAGAGAGTCCAGAGAATTGTCCTAGACTGGTCTGGTTCCGATCGGGCAAAAAACCTAGGACTAGTTCGCAAAAGTAGTTTTTTAACATATTAATGAATAATTAATGAACAGTTTGATTGACAGCAATGGTTCTTGAGGCAAAGTTGTTCAGGATGAGGAGATCTATCAAATGATATGCATATTGTGTGGATATTTGTAACACCACGTGATTACAGAGCCGTAAAACTCGTTAGCGCCAACTAGTGGCCAATTTCTTTCAAAATTCTTACAGACCTTTAGGGCCATGAGCCGAACATGCCCATTGAGTTTCGTTCCGATCGGCCTCCGTTAACCTTGTCTAATAGGTGTTAAAATTTCATTGGCCAATGGCGGCCATGTTTTTTGAGATACGCAAATGTCCTCATACACATACATGGCACCTTGGACCAAGACACTGCATACCAATTTTCAAGTCAATCGGACTAACGGTCAGGTGGTTATAGCCTGTTTTATGTTTTTTTCATTTTATAGCGCCACCATGAGGCCAATCGTCGCGATTTTTTTACTGTGACCCCAGAGTAAGCTCATACACATGTGTACCAAGTTTGGTGAAGATACCTCATTTACATCGGGAGTTACAGCCATTTTAGTAAAATAGGCCCCTCCCACAACGTACGTTTTGGCGCCCCTTAGTGACCGTGAATCGAAATTTCCACTTTTTTTCGATAATTATTGATATTCAGTCTCCAGAGAACATTTCTGCATTAGTTTGGTTCCAATCGGGCAAAAAACCAGGGACTAGTTCGCAAAAATAGATTTTTGACAAAATTCAAAATGGCGGAAAATCTATCATGGCGGAAATGAAATCGGAGATATACGTTTTGTTCGTCAGGCGTCCAGCTTTCCAATGATATAAGACACTTGAGTCTACGACATACGGTCTAGGAGTTATGAGCAGTTTCGCGCTTTTGGTTGTTATAGCGCCACCTATGGGCCAATCGGGGTCATAATCTCTGAACCTTTCCTCGATTTTTGTACTACCATCTGTCAAAGTTTCAAAGTTCCAGCTCTTACGGTTTGGGCTGCACGATGCGTTTTAGCGGAGAAGAATAATAATAATAATTAAAGCTGCAAGCAGCATTTATCGGGGTTCAAGCATTTAAGGCCTTTAAGGCCTTTAAGTACGAAAGCATCAAAAGTTATTAAGTTTTATTTAGCAAGCCAAAAAACTCTCTAGCGCCAACTAGTGGCTGATTTCTTTCAAAATTCTTACAGACCTCTAGAGCCATGATTCGATCATGCCTACCGAGTTTTGTTCCGATCGGCCTCCGTTAACCTTGTCTAATAGGTGTTTAAATTTCATTGGTCATGTTTTTCGAGATACGCCAATGTCCTCATAGACATACATGGCACCTTGGACCAAGACACTGCATACCAATTTTCAAGTCAATCGGACTAACGGTCAGGTAGTCATAGCCCTTTTCATGTTTTTTTCATGTTATAGCACCACCTAGTGTTCAATCGTCGTGACTTTGTTACCGTTTCTCCATCAGCTGGTTCTCATTCACATCCCTCTTACACACCTGTTCTCAATCTTTCTCTTTTGTCTTCGCTATATCTAGCTCTCTCTTTCTTGTTTGTGTTGTCGGATTATTGTTTGACTGTGATGCACGTCGATGGTTATAGCTCTGAAAAGAAACCTAAGTCCTGTCCTGTCCTGTCGGGTCCTGCTGTTAACTGTGCAACTGTTATCATTTGCTGTGAGTTACCTATTCTGTGCTGTACCCAGTGTTCTCCGTGGAGAATAGCAGAGGGTTCCACTGCTCACCTGCTTCCCAGTCCTCGCTGCCCAGGAGTGGCCAGATCGACAGTATCCTCAGTTTCTTCATTCAATGAGTTGATCTACAGCATCCTCTGTTTATTTATATTCTGAGAGAAGCAACGAACTAAGTCTTTGTTTCATTGTCTGAGAAGTGACTTTCTGTTATCAGCCTGCACGGCGTTATCTTGTTTCAATTAAAAGAGGACATTACCTGCTTTTCGTCTCTGGACCTCTCTGTTTTATCACAGTTCTAGCATAGTTTACCATGATTTACCATGTTCTAGCATGATGTACCATGATATACCATGTTCTAGAATGATGTACCAGGATTGTAGTATGATTTACCTTGATACACCACATTCTAGTATTATTTATTATGATTTACCATGTTTAAGTGTGATTTACCATGATTTACCACATTGCTAGCAATTATGTGAAGTATCAGTAAAGATGAAGTGATAAACTCTGACAAAATATGATTGTGCTACAATAGTAATTGTTATATAAGTGATTTTTTGTGTTTTATTTTTATATAAGTGATTTTTAGTGTCTAATGAATGCAAAAGCATATGTGAGTAGACTTCATTAATGAGTAGAATGGCCAGCAGAGGGCAGTAGAAGACCACATATTGGCTCACTTTCACTTTAAACTTCTTGATTTTCACCATTTTTCTGCACTAAAGCAAACCAGTTTTTCCATTTTAACTCCATAATGCATGTTTACACACACACACACACACACACACACACACACAAAGACAAATGTTGTTGTTGTTTTTTCAATGCTATTGGGATATGTCATTATGAAAATATATTTGAATGGTCAATAAACATTTCACAAAGTCTTTGTAAGCTATAAATCAGATCATTCAGAATTTATTCAGAAACCTAAGACTACACACACACATTCTGTTGTAGATACAGACATTTGAAGTATATGATGTGATCAAACTGTTTACTGCAAATCTCCTTCAGGATTCACATTCCTCAATGTGACAATTGTTAGTAGTAATACTTCAATAGATGAATTTGACTACATGTGATTGTAAATGTTAAAAGAGTTATTCTATAACGTCTAAATATGAATTCTACAACAATATGACAAAATGACTATTTTAAACAGCAGGGGGCAGTAGAATACCACTTATTGGCTTAATATGCCATTACATTCATATCATTTTCACCTTTTTAACTGTTATAGAGGCAAATTTTGACTGATCTGTCTGAAAAGGTTCATTTTTGTTTAGAGTGATATTTCACATGTTATGACTTGTTTTGAAGAAGCTCTGAGCATTCATTGAAGAGATATAGGCTTTCGGGGAGACTTGGTCAAGGCCACATTTTGAAGTGACCCTATTATAGCCATACAAATGAAGTAGTTCAACTTTTTCTGATAATTACTGATCTAGAGAGTCCAGAGAATTGTACTGCACTAGTTTTGAACATTATTATATGAAAATTATATGATTATAGATGGAAAAGACCATTTACAGCCAATACAGGCAATTTACCATAGGAAATATATGGTTTTAAAGTTTTTTAACAGTTATAGCGCCACCTATGGTCCGATCTCCATAACATTTCGCATGGTTATTAATGATGTTAGGTCACATATGCTCACCAATTTTTGTGAAGTTCTGAGTTTTTTTATATATGATTTATAGGCTCTTTAGTGTATTTTGCCACACCCATTTTATAAATGACCCTATTACAGCCACCCAAATGCAAAAGTTCAACTTTTTTTCGATAATTATTGATCTAGAGAGTCCAGAGAATTGCCCTAGACTGGTCTGGTTCCGATCGGGCAAAAAACCTAGGACTAGTTCGCAAAAGTAGGTTTTTAACATATTCGCGAATAATTAATGAATGGTTTGATTGACATTAGTGGTTCTTGAGGCAAAGTTGTTGAGCATGAGCAGATCTATCTAATGATATGCATTTTGTGACAATAAGTGTAACACCACGTGATTACAGAGCCTTAAAACTCGTTAGCGCCAACTAGTGGCCGATTTCTTTCAAAATTCTTACAGACCTCTAGGGGCTTGAGCCGAACATGCCCACCGAGTTTCGTTCCGATCGGACTTCGTTAATAGGTGCTCAAACCTCATTTGCCAATGGCGGCCATGTTTTTCGAGATACGCCAATATCCTTTTAGACATACATGGCCCCTTGGGCCAAGACACTGCATACCAAATTTCAAGTCATTCGGAAAAACGGTCAGGTGCCTATACGTTTTTTTTATTTTATAGCGCCACCATGCGGCCAATCGACGCAATTTTTTTACTGTGACCTCAAATTGACCTCCTACATATGTGTACCAAGTTTGGTGAAGATATCTCATTTCGTTCACGAGTTATAACAATTTTAGTAAAACTGACTCCGCCTCATTCGGACATTTTGGCGCCCCGTAGTGACCATGAATCGAAATTTCAACTTTTTTTCGATAATTATTGATATTCAGACTCCAGAGAACATTTCTGCACTGGTTTGGTTCCGATCGGACAAAAAACCACAGACTAGTTTGCAAAAGTAGGTTTTTGACAAAATTCAAAATGGCGGAAAAATTTGCCTACCGGAAATGAAATCGGAGATATACGTTTTGTCCGCCTTGATCCAAAGATTATAGTGATATAAGACACTTGAGTCTATGACAAACCGTCTAGGAGTTATTAGCGATTTTATACTTTTGCTTACTATAGCGCCACCTATTGGCCAATCGGGGTCATAATTTGATAACCTCTCCTCGATTTTTGTACTACCTTCTGGCAAAGTCTCAAGTCTCCAGCACTTACGGTTTGGGCTGCACGATGCGTTTTACGGCAGAATAATAATAATAAAAATCAGGACAATTACAATAGGGTTTCAGCACTTCGTGCTTGAACCCCTAATTAAAGCTGCAAGCAGCATTTATCGGGGTTCAAGCAGTTAAGGCCTTTAAGGCATTTAAGCACAAAAGCATCAAAAGTTATTAAGATTTATTTAGCAAGCATGTAACCACTGACATAATAGATGGAAAAGACCATTTACAGCCAATACAGGCAATTTGCCATGGGATATATATGGTTTTAAAGCTTTTTAACAGTTATAGCGCCACCTATGGTCCGATCTCCATAAAATTGTTTACTGTGACCTCAAATTGAACCCATACACATGTGTACTGAGTTTGGTGAAGATATCTCATTTACTTCTTGAGTTATAGCCATTTGAGTAAAATAGGCTCCTCCCACAACGATTTGCCACATTCTAGAATTATTTAATATGATTCTAGCATGATTTACTATCATATACCATGTTCCAGAATGATTTATTAGGATTCTAGCATGATTTACCTTGATACACCTCATTTCAGTATTATTTACTATGATTTACAATGTTTCTAGCATGATTAACCACATTACTAGCAATTATGTGAAGTGTCAGTGCAAATGAGGTGATGAACACTGACAAAATATTATTGTGTTATAATAGTTAGTTATATACGTGATTTTTAGTGTGTGTCCAAGTATGAATGCAAAAGCACTTGTAAAATATTTCATTATTAAGTAGAATGGCCAGCAGAGGGCACTAGAAGACCACTTATTGGCTCACTTTCACTTTAAACCAGTTTTCTGCACTAAAGCAAACCAGTTTTTCCATGTTAACTCAATGCATGCTTACACACACACACACACACACACACACACACACACACACACACACACACACACACACACACACACACACACACACACACACACACACATACACACACAGCATAGTTAACCATGATTTACCATGATATACCACGTTCTAGTATTATTTACCAGGAGATAAACGACAATCTAGTATTATTTACTTTGATTTACCATGTTTCTAGCCTGATTTATCACATTACTAGCAATTATTTGAAGTGTCAGTGCAAATAAAGTGATTAACACTGACAAAATATGATTGTGTTATAATAGTTATTGCTATATAAGTGATTTTTTTAGTGTGTATTCAAGTATGAATGCAAGCACATGTTGAAATATTTCATTAATAAGTAGAATGGCCAGCAGAGGGCAGTAGAAGACCACTTATTGGCTCACTTTCACTTTAAACCAGTTTTCTGCACTAAAGCAAACCAGTTTATCCATGTTAACTCAATGCATGCTTACACACACACACACACACACACACACACACACACACACACACACACACACACACACACACACACACACAGCATAGTTAACCATGATTTACCATGATTTACCACATTACTAGCAATTATTTGAAGTGTCAGTGCAAATAAAGTGATTAACACTGACAAAATATGATTGTGTTATAATAGTTATTGCTATATAAGTGATTTTTAGTGTGTATTCAAGTATAAATGCAAGCACATGTGGAAAAATTTAATTAATAAGTAGAATGGCCAGCAGAGGGCAGTAGAAGACCACTTATTGGCTCACTTTCACTTTAAACCTCATGATTTTGACCAGTTTTCTGCACTAAAGCAAACCAGTGTTTCCATGTTAACTCAATAATGCATACTTGCTACATATGCTACACACACGAATGCTACACACACACACACACACACACACACACACACACACACACACACACACACACACAAATGTTTCAGTGATATTAGTGTCACATTCACCTTCATCACATTCACCTTCTGTCTTCATCACATTCACCATCTGTCGTCATCACCTGCACCTGCTCCTCATCACCCTCCTCATCATCACCTGCTCCTCATCATCATAACCGTCACCTGTTGTCCTTGTCTTGATCTGTGTATTTAAGTTCCCCTCTCATCCATTATCATTGTCGGTTATTGTTTGTGCACTAGCACTCTGTTATGTTTGTTTTCATGTTGGAAAATAAAACCTTTGTTATATTTGTACCACACACACACACACACACACACACACACACACACACACACACACACACACACACACACACACACACACACCATCATTTATCATGATTTACCATGGCTGATACCAATACCAATATGAGAAAATGACTATTTTAAACAGCAGGGGGCAGTAAAATACCACTTATTGGCTTAACATGCCATTAATTCATATCATTTTCACCTTTTTAACTGTTATAGAGGCAAATTTTGTCCGATCTGTCTGAAAATTTTCATGCTAGTTCAGGGTAATATTTCACACGTTCTGACTTGTTTTTAAGAAGGTCTGAGCATTGATTAAAGAGATATAGGCTTTCGGGGACACTTGGTAAAGGCCAGATTTTGAAGTGAACCTATTATAGCTATCCAAATGAAGTAGTTCAACTTTTTCTGACAATTATTGATCTAGTGAGTCCAGAGAATTGTATTGCACTAGTTTTGAACATTATGATATGAAAATTATATGATCAGAGATGGAAAAGACCATTTACAGCCAATACAGGCAGTTTACCATAGGAAATATATGATTTTAAAGCTTTTTAACAGTTATAGCGCCACCTATCGTCCGATCTCCATAGAATTTTTCATGCTTGTTAATGATGTTATGTCACATATGCTGACCAATTTTTGTGAAGTTCTGAGTTTTTATTTAGGATTTATAGGGTTTTTAGTGTATTTTGCCACGCCCATTTTATAAATGACCCTATTACAGCCATCCAAATGCAAAAGTTCAACTTTTTTTTGATAATTATTGATCTAGAGAGTCCAGAGAATTGTCCTAGACTGGTCTGGTTCCGATCGGGCAAAAAACCTAGGACTAGTTCGCAAAAGTAGTTTTTTAACATATTAATGAATAATTAATGAACAGTTTGATTGACAGCAATGGTTCTTGAGGCAAAGTTGTTCAGGATGAGGAGATCTATCAAATGATATGCATATTGTGTGGATATTTGTAACACCACGTGATTACAGAGCCGTAAAACTCGTTAGCGCCAACTAGTGGCCAATTTCTTTCAAAATTCTTACAGACCTTTAGGGCCATGAGCCGAACATGCCCATTGAGTTTCGTTCCGATCGGCCTCCGTTAACCTTGTCTAATAGGTGTTAAAATTTCATTGGCCAATGGCGGCCATGTTTTTTGAGATACGCAAATGTCCTCATACACATACATGGCACCTTGGACCAAGACACTGCATACCAATTTTCAAGTCAATCGGACTAACGGTCAGGTGGTTATAGCCTGTTTTATGTTTTTTTCATTTTATAGCGCCACCATGAGGCCAATCGTCGCGATTTTTTTACTGTGACCCCAGAGTAAGCTCATACACATGTGTACCAAGTTTGGTGAAGATACCTCATTTACATCGGGAGTTACAGCCATTTTAGTAAAATAGGCCCCTCCCACAACGTACGTTTTGGCGCCCCTTAGTGACCGTGAATCGAAATTTCCACTTTTTTTCGATAATTATTGATATTCAGTCTCCAGAGAACATTTCTGCATTAGTTTGGTTCCAATCGGGCAAAAAACCAGGGACTAGTTCGCAAAAATAGATTTTTGACAAAATTCAAAATGGCGGAAAATCTATCATGGCGGAAATGAAATCGGAGATATACGTTTTGTTCGTCAGGCGTCCAGCTTTCCAATGATATAAGACACTTGAGTCTACGACATACGGTCTAGGAGTTATGAGCAGTTTCGCGCTTTTGGTTGTTATAGCGCCACCTATGGGCCAATCGGGGTCATAATCTCTGAACCTTTCCTCGATTTTTGTACTACCATCTGTCAAAGTTTCAAAGTTCCAGCTCTTACGGTTTGGGCTGCACGATGCGTTTTAGCGGAGAAGAATAATAATAATAATAATAAAAATCCTTACAATTACAATAGGGTTTCAGCACTTCGTGCTTGAACCCCTAATAATAAAAATCCTTACAATTACAATAGGGTTTCAGCACTTCGTGCTTGAACCCCTAATAATAAAAATCCTTACAATTACAATAGGGTTTCAGCACTTCGTGCTTGAACCCCTAATAAAAATCAGCACAATTACAATAGGGTTTCAGCACTTCGTGCTTGAACCCCTAAAAATCAGTACAATTACAATAGGGTTTCAGCACTTCGTGCTTGAACCCCTAATAAACTGCATTTATATAGTGCCTTTCTAAAACTCAAGGTCAAGTTACAAAGGCAACAATATGAACACGACAAATCAGAAACAGAATTAGGTATAGACAAATAATAATTAAATGCAGGGAATTTTTTAGCATATACAAATACTTCTGAATGAATCTCAATGGAGACAGATGATCAACCTATTGGCTCACTTCTTGAAAGAATTTTAACATTGAAAAACAGATGAAGGATAGATAATGTATCTGTAGATGTCAAGAGAAACAAAAGAGGGATGTGAGGCAGATAAACCGGATGATGGGGTGTATGAGAATATGAGAGAGAGAGAGAGAGAGAGAGAGAGAGAGAGAGAGAGAGAGAGAGAGAGAGAGAGAGAGAGAGAGAGAGAGAGAGAGAGAGAGAGAGAGAGAGAGAGAGACTTATACTGTTGCTGAGGGCAGGATTTGATTCATTACAGCATTAGTGGAGGAGTGAAATCAAGGACATGCTTAATATGGAGGAGAGACTCCCTTTTGCATGACACTTAACAGAAGAAAGGCAAGTTCATTCACCAACAAACACCTAGCAGCAGGTGTTAATAGCATACATTAATATATCTCAGCACCTATACAAAAACTCAAAAACAGAGATACATTTGGATGATGGATTGAAATTTCTTAATCTTGACCACCTTTTTCAGTCATTCATTTTGGATCGCTCAAGTAAATGCTGATGTTTGTACTATGCAAATCATCAAAACCTTTCCCGTTCTGCCCCTACGTGCACTAGCCCTGCACACGCATCCACGTACGCCCACCAGCTATGTTCACTTATTAAAGAGAATGGAGACTCAATACGAAGTGGAAAACAGAGAGATACCTCAGGGTTTTGAGGGACCTGTGGGTCTCCAGATTTAATCAATGCTGCTGCTAGCTGCCCACGTGGTCCATCTGGAAATAGGCCACGGGTAGAAAAGGGCACTTCAGTGAGCGTATGTGCGTGAAGGAGTGGGGCCAAAATTATCATGGGTGAGTTTTTAGAACATTTGTAAATTTTTCTGGGTCCCAACCAATCTAGCCTTGTGGAAAAAATCAAGCTGGCCTCTGATTGATTTTAACCACGAAGACAATGAGTCTGGCTCTGTGTTCTTTTCAAGGTTCAGTGAACATGAAGGGGTTTCCCACAGCAGAGGTGACAGAATTGCATGGAAAAAAACTTTCCTTTTTTCGCCCCTGACCTAAGTCTACCTGGGTCTTGTCTACAATCGACGTCCCCGAACGTCTACAGCCAATGTTAGTTTATCTGGGTCTCGTCTACAATCGACGTCCCCCAACGTCTACAGCCGACGCTAGTTTATCTGGGTCTCGTCTACAATCGACGTCCCCGAACGTCTACAGCCAATGTTAGTTTATCTGGGTCTCGTCTACAATCGACGTCCCCCAACGTCTACAGCCGACGCTAGTTTATCTGGGTCTCGTCTACAATCGACGTCCCCCAACGTCTACAGTCGACGCTAGTTTATCTGGGTCTCGTCTACAATCGACGTCCCCCAACGTCTACAGCCAATGTTAGTTTATCTGGGTCTCGTCTACAATCGACGTCCCCCAACGTCTACAGCCGACGCTAGTTTATCTGGGTCTCGTCTGCAATCGACATCCCCCAACGTCTACAGTCGACGCTAGTTTATCTGGGTCTCGTCTACAATCGACGTCCCCCAACGTCTATAGTCAACATTAGTTTATCTGGGTCTCATCTACAATCAACGTCCCCCAACATCTACAGTCGACGTTAGTTTATCTGGGTCTCGTCTACAATCGACATCCCCGAACGTCTACAGTCGACGTTAGTTTATCTGGGTCTTGTGACTGTCTACAATCGACGTCCTCCAACGTCTACAGTCAACGTTAGTTTATCTGGGTCTCGTCTACAATCGACGTCCCCCAACGTCTACAGTCGACGTTAGTTTATCTGGGTCTCGTCTACAATCGACGTCCCCGAACGTCTACAGTCGACGTTAGTTTATCTGGGTCTCGTGACTGTCTACAATCGACATCCCCCAACGTCTACAGTCGACGTTAGTTTATCTGGGTCTCGTCTACAATCGACGTCCCCCAACATCTACAGTCGACGTTAGTTTATCTGGGTCTCGTGACTGTCTACAATCGACGTCCCCCAACGTCTACAGTCAACGTTAGTTTATCTGGGTCTCATCTACAATCAACGTCCCCCAACATCTACAGTCGACGTTAGTTTATCTGGGTCTCGTCTACAATCGACATCCCCGAACGTCTACAGTCGACGTTAGTTTATCTGGGTCTTGTGACTGTCTACAATCGACGTCCCCCAACGTCTACAGTCGACGTTAGTTTATCTGGGTCTCGTCTACAATCGACGTCCCCCAACGTCTACAGTCGACGTTAGTTTATCTGGGTCTCGTGACTGTCTACAATCGACATCCCCCAACGTCTACAGTCGACGTTAGTTTATCTGGGTCTCGTCTACAATCGACGTCCCCCAACATCTACAGTCGACGTTAGTTTATCTGGGTCTCGTGACTGTCTACAATCGACGTCCCCCAACGTCTACAGTCAACGTTAGTTTATCTGGGTCTCGTCTACAATCAACGTCCCCCAACGTCTACAGTCGACGTTAGTTTCCTATAATATTTATACACTAGCGCATCTTTTCATCGGCGTCGGCCGAGTCCCCCTAACTTTATACTCTAGCAGTCGACGTCGGCTGAGTCCCCTATCTCTAACTTGCTACGCAGCATTAACTAGACAGACTTCAGACAACACGGCAGGAGGATCTCAGACAAATATCAGAGAGAATCCCACGGAAATGACATGATACATTACATAATTTCCCTACGATTTGATTGGTTCTTCATAGGCAAACCCTTCTGTTACTAGGTAGAAGCAAACTCTGTTTTCTTGATTACTTCATTGTTAATCACAAGTTTTCAAACCTAGACATCTGTCTAGTTTCATTTCCCCTATTTGTTATTTATACACTCACACACTCAAAGTCACAAGTTTTCGACCAAAGGGTTTGGAAACGCAAATGAATGTTGTTCCTGCAAGAAAACTAAATGTTAGTTATGATTAATTAAAAAATCCATCACAAGTAGCAATATAGGAGGAATGAAGGAGGCCAAGGTAAAGATGGTGAGAGGAAGAGTGAAATTAACATTTGATGAATTAACGTTACAGTGTTGAATCACAAAGTGATGTTGGTTTAATATCACTTTTTGTACCAGCAATTAATCTTGAAACAATGGTGAGATTAACAAAAAAAACAAAAAAACAATGGCAATGTCATTGAATCAACATTAGACTAAGGCCCTATTTACACCTGGTATTAAGAAGCGTTTACATTAATCTGATCACAAGTGGACAACGCTAAATAGAGGTGTAAACTGGGTCTAAAATGGTTTAAGCTTGTCCACTTTCGACCACTTCCAGAGGTACACTGTAGTCAAAAACGCATTCAATCTGATTGCTTTTGCAGTGAAAATGCTCATGTGGTCAAATGCGTTCGAACAGTCACAAAAGACTGCCTACTCTCCGCCTACTTCTTCTTGTAGGATTCCGGCAGTATAGACGCTGCGGAGCCTATTACTGCCCTCCACAGGTCAAAGTTTGAACTAAATTCTTACATACAGTCCTGTCTCATGCAAGAACTGAAGAACTGCCTTGGATAGTTTATGCTCGTCACTGTGTCCAAACAAAGATAAAACAGAAAAAGCCTTAACTCCAAGTCCTGCCAGTTTAACAAAGAATATATTTCTTTCTGCCCTATACTTTCTGCATTCTAGGAAAACATGCCCTACTGTCTCTCGACTCCCACATTCACACAAGCCAGAAACATGCTTTCCTACAATGCACAAAGAATAATTTAACCCACAGTGTCCCAATCTCAATCTAAACATTTTAACTGAGTCCCTGCGGGACAAAAAGTTACATGAACATATTTTCCTAACTTCAGGTTGTATAGAAAAGTAGTGTCTATCCATAATTTCATTTTCCCACCCTCTCTGCCATTCTTTTATTAAGCCCTCTTTAATTATTTCTCTCAATTCCACTCTCCCTAATAATACATGGACATCTACTTCTCTTCCTAAGCTCTCCTTTGCAATGTTATCCACCCGCTCATTCCCCCTCACCCCAGCATGCCCGGGAACCCAGCAAAACCTGATGTTGCAAGCAAACCTAGTTCTAAAAAACACACTCAAGATGTCATTTTCCAACTCTTAAATTTTCTAGAGCAGCTTCAGAATCATAGCAGATAATGACTTATCTAGGTTTCACTTCCTCAATCCACCATGGAGCTGATAAAATTGGCATTAATTCAGCAGTGAGAACAGAGCTTTTATTAGAAATACGTTGACCAATTTCCAACCCTAGCTGCTCCACATACACCCAAATCCAGCTCTCCCACTTACTGGATCTCTAGATCCATCTGTAAAAACAATCATAGTACTATCACTGATTGAATTAAGATATTCCTCTATTTTTGGTGCCACCTCCCATTTTATCTTTTTCCTGAAGAAAAGCAAGCTCAATACTCAGGTCAGGCAGCACCCAATATAGCATAGGTAACCAACTTGTGTGCTCTACAATGCCTCCCTGATCCATGCTCATCTTCCCTGCCCACTGATTTACTATGACAAAAAATGTATTGTATCTATTACCTCCAGCAACCTCTTGTAACAGACACCTTGCTGGGAAAGTATGGTTACACCCACTAAGTTTTACCCAGTACTGTAACCCTAACTTTATGTGTCTTAACCATAAGGGCATTTCTCCCATTTCAATGAGCAGGGCAGGGACTGGGGAAGTTCTGAAGGCCCCACAGCAAAGCCTAAAAGCCCTTGCCTGCTCCACATCTAACCTAGCCAGAACAATTTTGGAAGCAGATCCATACACAAAGCACCCATAATCAAGAGCAGATCTGATCATGTCCTGAAAAATTAGCAGCATCGTCTCACTATTAGCCCCCCACTCACACCCAACTTTTTCACACTTCAACACAATTTTACCTACATGCACAGCCAAAGTCATACGCTCCAAACCAAACACCCAAAAATGTAAAAACCTTTACCTTCTCCAATGAAGACCCATACATATATAGCCCTAGATTAGGTGACTTTCTTTTAAAACCAAATACCATATATTTAGTCTTATGGCAGAGATTTTGAAGCCCCATGTATTCCCCCATTCCTCTACAGATACTAACATACACTGTGGGGTTCCATTCTCTATGTCCACAGTCTTTGAACTAACACTACCAACCTTTACTTGAATTGTTCTTTTCATTAAAAAATCCTTTATCCAATTAAACATTCGTCCCCTAACTCCCAAGCCAAAAATTGTAATCATCAATCCCTCCTTCCACAAAGAATCATAAGCCTTCTCAATATCCAGAAATACACTCACTACTATTTCCTTATTGCTAAATGCCCTTTTAATATCTTGATCCAAAACTGCAACTGACTCCATTGTAGACCATCCATTCCTAAAGCCATTCTGTAAATCAACAAAGTGTCCTCTTGTTTCTAAAAAAATATACTAATCTGTTAAATACCATCCTCTCCATAATCTTACAGTGCACTGCAATGATCCAGGGTCAGATGCCTCTTTCCCTAGTTTCAAGACAGGGACCACAACTGCATGTTTCCACTCCTTTGGCAAATAACCATCTGCATTATTAAACAAAGCTAAGATTTCTTTAAGTACAATATCATCCAGATGTTTAAATGACTCATAAGACAGCCTTTCTCTCTCTGGGGTAGTATTTTCCCCCGACATAATTGCATCCTTCAACTCTTTTAAAGCAAAAAAAAAACAGATTAATAGGATTTTCATTTTCTCTCTAGCTTCATCTCTCCTCTCCAGCTTCCACTGATTAATTTCCATCAATTCAGCCCCCTTCCTACACCTCTAAACCCCCATTATCTCTAGGCACAGCTTGAAAACTCTCAACACACGTCTGCTTTTTTCTTATTGGAAACTGCTACCACCTCTCCCTTCTGTAACACTGGTATCGATCTTCTTTTATATACCCCTGACATTCTACGTACAGCTGACCACAAATGCCTTACTGTAGTCTCAGGACCTAACGTACCGCAAAATTCCTCCAATTTCTCTTTGCATCCTTTATAACTCGTCTTGCTACTGCCATTAGACGGTTATACTCCATTGCATTAACCAAGGTTCCTGCTTCACAGGAATGGTATAGCAAGCGGCCTCATGCATAATGAGACTAATTGAAATATTCCAGTTATCTACAGAACCCTCACTATCAACCTCTCCTAAGATTTGAGCTTTCTCCTGGTATTTATCCCATTTCGCCTGAGAAAAGTTATATCTAGGGACATTCTTTTCCACTTCTCTTCTCAAATCCCTACCAAACCTGCATACAATTGGATAATGATCACTACCCAGTGTATAGGAATCTATAACATCCCATTCACCAATTCTAGCTAAATTTCTCTCCGCCTACTGACTAAATGCGTAAACATTATGTGAAGTGCACTAGTTAGCCAGACTTTAAACTTTGTCGGCTGAAGACTCAACTTTGGTTTGAAGACGAAAAATGTACCAAGCACAATGTTCTCTCACCATTCCTGATTTCTAACATGCAAATAACCGTATACGGCGTGGTCTTGCGATTGTCAGAGCAGAAACAAAAGCTGTTGCTCTCCGTATTTTTTTCTGTCATCTCTGGTTGCATTCATATGTAAATTGCGCAAGCTTATTTTGTCCATTAGATCGAAATATCTGAAAAAGCCCATACATTTACTCACCCATAGACCCTCCCCTAGAAGAAATCAGGACAGAGGTGGTCGAAAGTGGACAAAAGAGACGGATGTGTAAACAGGAATTTGTCTCCCTCGTCTACTTGTGATCCAATTGACAATGTAATGAAATTGACAATGATGTAAACAGAATACTGAAATTAACATAAATAATCATTGGTAATATTGTTGAATCAATATTGACTTTGATGCTTATTCTACATCACTGCTGTTGAATAAACAGAATCATTACAATTCTAAATCACTTTTGTTGAAACACTGAAAATCCAACTGGAATGTAATGTCAACATAAAACAACATTGCCATTTGGGGCACGTACCAAGATGGTAGTTGAACAAACTCAGGGTGGCACGATTAGCTTTGAGTTGACAAAACCAAACTAATCCAATCAGAATTTGTTTGTACCATGACACAGATCATCAACTTTCTGTCATGATAGAATACTGGAAGCAGTTGCAGGTAAAAAGGTGTTTATTTACGAACAGCAAGCTCAAAGGAAATAACACTCAAAAGTCAATGCTGAACGATCTCTCGGGGACAGGCGATCCGATGCTCTCAGGAACAGGCAAACAGACGCTCTCAGGGGGCAGACAATCAGGCTCACTCTCGCAGGGACTTCGATGGTCACGAGATGAAGTGCGCTGATGCGGTGAATACGTAGATCCCCAGTGCTCGGTGCTCGTGGGCGGTGAAACAGAGAAGACGCGATCCTCAGGAAGAACAAGATCCGGATGAGACGGCACAACACACACACACAGGACGGCAAACAACGGATGGACGCTGGAATGGAGAGATGAGTGAGTATAAATGGAGAGCGGGAATTGAAAGCAGCTGGAGCGGGGAGTGAGTGTGATGATTATCAGCTGGAGCACTGAACAATCACGCGAGCGGGACAACGCCCACTCACGCACACTCACAGACATGAAAACAAACAATGACACGAGACACAGAGGAAACAGTACATAACTCAACCGTGACAGTACCCCCTCTCCTAGGAATGCCTCACGGCATTCCCAGGCCTCCTTACCTGTCGATTGTAATCATCGATAAGGGAGTGATCCAGAATGTCACGAGCAGGGACCCAACCTCTCTCCTCCGGACCGTAACCTTCCCAATCCACCAAGTACTGAAATCCGCGTCCCCTCCGCCTTGAATCCAGGATGCGACGAACCGAATAAGATGGTTCCCCGTCTACGAGTCGCGGCGGTGGGGGAACCGGGACTGGCGGATTAATACGTGCAAAAAACACAGGCTTTATCTTAGAGACGTGGAAGACCGGATGAATTCTCCTGTACGCCGGAGGAAGGTTGAGGCGGACTGCCACCGGACTAACGATCTTGGTGACAGAAAACGGGCCAATAAATTTAGGAGCTAATTTATTCGATACGGAGCGGAGAGGAATGTTCTTGGTAGAAAGCCACACTTTGGAACCGACGACGTATACGGGAGGCCTGGACCGGTGGCGATCGGCTTTGGCCTTGGTGCGCTCCCGCACTTGGAGGAGTGTCTCCCGGGCTCTCGTCCAAGTACGGTGACACCTCTGGATGAAGGCGTGGGCAGAGGAGACCGCGACTTCGGATTCCGTAATAGGAAAAACAGGTGGTTGGTACCCTACACTACACTGGAACGGAGACAGGCCCGTGGATGACACTGGCAACGTATTGTGGGCGTACTCCACCATAGAAAGTTGTTGACTCCAGGAGGAAGGATTCCTGGAGACCAAAGATCGTAGTGTTCTTTCCAAATCTTGGTTGGCTCTCTCAGTTTGACCATTGCTCTGGGGATGGAACCCAGAGGACAGACTGACCGTCGCCCCCAGCAATCTACAAAACTCTCGCCAGAATTTGGACACAAATTGGGGTCCCCTGTCGGAAACCATGTCTGTCGGGAGGCCATGTAACCGAAAGACGTGGTTTACGACTGCCACCGCTGTCTCCTTGGCTGAAGGCAATTTGGGCAAGGGAATAAAGTGGGCCGCCTTCGAGAACCGGTCCACCACGGTCAAAACTACCGTGTTACCCTGGGAGGGTGGGAGGGCGGTTATAAAATCTAGAGCGATGTGGGACCAGGGTCTCGAAGGCACCGACAGCGGTTGAAGTAACCCATCTGGGGGTCGATTGGATGACTTACCAGTGGCACAACTTGAGCAAGCCAAAACAAAATTGTGAACATCACGAGCCATAAGTGGCCACCAGAATCGCTGCTTAACTAAAAAGATAGTACGACTCACCCCTGGATGACAGGCTAGATTAGAGCAATGACCCCACTGGATAACGTCTGATCGTAATCCCTCCGGCACAAATAAGCGGTTAGGTGGGCACCGGATCGGAGGCGTTACCCCTTCCAAGGCCCTCTTGACCCTCGATTCGACCTCCCATGTGAGCGAAGAGATAATTAGGGTCTCTGGAAAAATGCGCTCGGGAGTAGGTTCGTGTTCGGGACGATCAAAAATACGCGACAAAGAATCGGGTTTGATGTTTTTGGACCCTGGACGATAAGAAAGAGTAAAATCGAAACGACCGAAAAAAAGTGCCCACCGAGCCTGCCTGGAGTTCAATCTTTTGGCGGTTCTAATATATTCCAGATTCTTGTGGTCTGTCCAGACGATGAAGGGTACCCCTGATCCCTCCAACCAGTGGCGCCATTCCTCCAACGCTAACTTGACTGCCAACAACTCTCGGTTACCAATGTCATAATTTCGTTCGGCAGGAGATAGACGATGTGACAAAAACGCGCAGGGATGCATCTTGTCGTCTGAAGGAGAGCGTTGTGAAAGAACTGCGCCTACCCCCACCTCTGACGCATCGACCTCAACCACAAACTGACGTGCCGAATCAGGGGCAATTAAGATGGGAGCTGAAACAAAGCGGCTCTTGAGTTTGGCAAACGCAGCCTCAGCTGCGTCTGACCACCTGAACGTAGTTTTGGGTGAGGTCAAGGCGGTCAGAGGTGCGGCTAGTTGGCCGAAGTTGCGAATAAATCGCCGATAGAAATTGGCGAATCCCAAAAACCGCTGCAGGGCCTTGCGGGAATCTGGGATTGGCCACTCTACCACAGCCTTAACTTTGTCAGGATCCATACGCATACCTTCAGCCGACACGATGTGTCCCAGAAAAGGAACCGACTGTGCATGGAAAACGCATTTCTCCGCCTTGACAAAAAGCCCATTCTCTAGCAACCTTTGAAGCACTCGTCGGACATGTTGCACATGCTCCTGGAGAGACGAAGAAAAAATCAATATGTCATCCAGGTAAACATATATGATCTGATCGATCATGTCTCGCAACACATCATTGACGAGCGCCTGGAAGACTGCGGGACTATTGGACAGGCCAAACGGCATAACCAAATATTCAAAGTGCCCCCTAGAGGTGTTAAAAGCAGTCTTCCATTCATCCCCCTTCCTGATGCGGACCAAATGATAAGCGTTACGTAAGTCCAATTTTGTGAAGAGTGAGGCTCCCTGCAACCTCTCGAAGGCTGAAGACATCAACGGCAAAGGATAAGTGTTCTTCACCGTGATGTTATTCAACCCTCGGTAATCAATGCAAGGTCGCAGAGAACCGTCCTTCTTCCCCACAAAAAAGAACCCCGCCCCCGCAGGAGAAGAGGAAGGTCGGATGAACCCGGTTGCTAGAGAATCAGAAATATATTTCTCCATAGCCTCTCTCTCAGGAACCGAGAGTGAATAAATCTTGCCTTTAGGCGGAGACTTACCTGGCAGTAAATCTATTGCACAGTCATAGGGACGATGCGGAGGGAGAGAAGCAGCCCTTGACTTACTGAACACTTCCCTCAGGTCCTGGTACTCTACGGGCACGTTTGACAAATCCACTGCTTCCTCCTGCAACACAGGGACAGAAACAACAGAACAAGCAGACACTAGACACGAATTATGACACTCAGTGCTCCAAGCCGATATGGTTCTCTGTTTCCAGTCAATACGGTGGTTATGCAAACTTAACCAGGGGTGTCCTAAAACGATGGGTGTAAGGTGGGAGTCCATGATGTAAAATGAAATGGTCTCAGCGTGATTTCCAGATGTGATGAGTGTGAGGCTCTCGGTGACTTGAGAGATGGCCGGTAGTGTTTGTCCGTTTAATGCATTTACAGTGATGGTCTGAGGGAGTGTTCTGAGGGGAATTTGAAACTGTAAAGCAAAACTGTGATCCATAAAGTTACCTTCAGCTCCCGAGTCGACAAGTGCCTTGCAGTGGTGATCTTGAGTTGACCATCTCAGTCTTACCGGGAGGATGGTGGAAGTGGATGAGGTCTTTTCTGCGGAGATCCCACCCGATAGTAGCCTCATACTTACTATCGGGCTGGGCCTTTTACTGGACAACAATGAGCGAAATGTCCGGCGCCACCACAGTATAGACAAAGGCCCTGGGATCTCCGCCTTTCTCTCTCCTCCCGGGAAAGCCGAGCTCGCCCTACCTGCATGGGCTCGGGATCGTGGGGACCGAACGCGTCCATGCCGCTGGACCGCTGGTGTTCCACGCTGCCGCGGACTCTGGTGGGTGACGTTCGACGACCGATCCGAGATAGACGAGCGTCCACCCTCAAGGCCAGATCAATAAGCGCGTTTAGTGATGAGGGCAGGTCCAGGGCGTAGATCTCCCTTTGGACGCGTTCGGCCAGCCCATGCAGGAATAAATCCCACTGCGCCTCCTCGTTCCAGCGACACTCGGCCGCCAGGGTCTTGAACTCAATGGAATAGTCCGAGACGGATCGATCTCCCTGGCGTAGCTCTGCCAGAACCCTGGCAGCCTCTCTTCCCGCGACGGCACGATCAAAGACCCTCCTCATTTCCGTCGCGAGCGCCTGGAACGAGGAGCAGCACTGGTCTTGATTTTCCCACACGGCAGTTCCCCAAAGCGCCGCTCTCCCAGTCAGTAGCGTCAATACGAACGCCACTTTCGACTCCTCTTTCTTGAAGGTCCTCGGCTGTAGGGCGAAATGCATGCTGCAACGTGTTAGAAATGGACGACAGAAGTTGGGCTCACCGGAGTATGACTCAGGAGTAGGGAGTCTGGGCTCCGACTGGGAGAGAGGCACAGCTGGTATGGGAGGAACTGCCAGTGCGTCAGGTGGTGCTGGCGCAGTGGGAGGTTGAAGCTGATGGAATCGCTGGGTGAGCTCGGACACCTGCGAGGCAAGAGCCTGAATAGCTCGTCCTGTCTCCCCCTGGCTGCGTTCCTGTGCATCCATACGGCCGATGCATACTCGAATAAACTCCTCCAACGAGGCTGAAGATCCACCTGCTGCTCCCATGTCTTGGTCCATCCGTTCTGTCATGATAGAATACTGGAAGCAGTTGCAGGTAAAAAGGTGTTTATTTACGAACAGCAAGCTCAAAGGAAATAACACTCAAAAGTCAATGCTGAACGATCTCTCGGGGACAGGCGATCCGATGCTCTCAGGAACAGGCAAACAGACGCTCTCAGGGGGCAGACAATCAGGCTCACTCTCGCAGGGACTTCGATGGTCACGTGATGAAGTGCGCTGATGCGGTGAATACGTAGATCCCCAGTGCTCGGTGCTCGTGGGCGGTGAAACAGAGAAGACGCGATCCTCAGGAAGAACAAGATCCGGATGAGACGGCACAACACACACACACAGGACGGCAAACAACGGATGGACGCTGGAATGGAGAGATGAGTGAGTATAAATGGAGAGCGGGAATTGAAAGCAGCTGGAGCGGGGAGTGAGTGTGATGATTATCAGCTGGAGCACTGGACAATCACGCGAGCGGGACAACGCCCACTCACGCACACTCACAGACATGAAAACAAACAATGACACGAGACACAGAGGAAACAGTGCATAACTCAACCGTGACACTTTCTCTGTCAACTCAGGTTTTGATCCTGAGTTTGGTTTGTTTCTGACATCAGTAGCAAAACAGCTAATCACATGCTGTGGAACAATGAAACGTGATTCACTTCTCTCTTCTGCAGAATATTAAGAAATTGAAAAATAAACATTTATAAACAATTTCGGTTTGAGATCTCTTACCTGGAACATAACCTGCCCCAGAGCAGATTAGCTGTGGAGTGTAAGATACTATGACGATGAATACCGTAAAAGCCGAGCCACTTTCATGGTGCTTAAAACCCAGGGTTGGTGTAAACTATACTGAAACATATCTGGCTATCCACCGAAACCGGCTACATGGAACCGGTTTGTTGAAACAATATTTCAACTACAATGGTACATCAACAAATTCCTGACCATTTCAAAGTTTGGGGAAAACCCTTTTCAAAATAAAAATGACACCTTTCCAGACGAATTTATCTCCAGCCCTAATTAAACACACATGAAGCAGCTAATCAAGGCCATTAAGGATCACTGAAAACTTCCAGGCAGGTGTGTTGGAGCTAAACTCTGCATGAAGAGGAATAAACACCTTTGAGCTATGACCAAGTATGGGATGGGAGAAAAAAACGAAGAAGTTTCAAGTATCTTGTAGAATAAAGGAGCTTAGTTTTTTTCAATGACAATTTCTTTAAAGCTGCAGATTCAACTTATGTAGACATTAATCTCTTTAAATATCAGAAAATAGCCATGTGTGTCGCTTTCTCATGTAGTTTTTTGTGACTGTGTTTCAGCGGAACTGGCTAAACAGAATGAAGATCAGTTGCATTTCTCACAATTAATAGTGATTCAGGAATGAATGATTACCTGATAAAGCAGTAATCAGAGCAGTAGATAAAACGCAAGTCCCAGATCAGGTGATTATGCTGTCAACTACAACTCTAAATGTATAATCAATGTCACCATTATCAAGAGGGTGCTTCTCATTTTTTTAATTGTCCATCCTCATCTGCCTTCGCCCCCGGAAAGAACGCAAGGTGCCATGCAAGCATTGAGTAATGGATGCAAGACAGTGTCTATGCATAAAGTGTGACACTCTTGCTCGTGTTCATGTCACTTGCACTTCAAGAAATCTACTAAATGTTGTTGAAACTTTGTTAATCAAGACATTCCAAATATATATTACTGTAGCGAGATACAATTTTTAAGAATGTAGAATATTGATCTAAGTACATGTCAGAAGCAATTCAAATCAAACACAAAAAAACAAGCATGCAAAACAACAAATTAAGTCAAGATCAAATGTTTCCATGATATGATTTACACTCCTCCATCTCTTTAAACTGTGAATGATTCAGGATCACAGTGTGCATAAAATGTGATCTATTCATGCATTTTTACCTTTTTGTTGACAATGTTTGTCCCTCAAAAGCTAAAATTGCATATTACATGAAACTTTTAATATATTAATGTTTTATTAATAATAAAAATAATACATCTAAAAATAAATTAATATATTGTATCATTTTAAAATAAATATAACACATTTCTTTGTGATATGTGAAATGTTGATTAGAATAACAAACAATACACCTATACTTCTCAAAGCTTTGCCATTTCAATGTTATTTTAAAATTGTGTGGACATAAAAATATATTATGTAAAGGATAACAAACATTCAATCATTATTGAATATTAAAGATCAACACGGTGGTCATGACATTTTTTTGGCAAATAATATTCTATTTGTTTTCAAAGTTTTTGAAATATTTATCTATTTTGTTTTTATCTTTGTTATATATTTTGCATTAAACAATTGGATTTTTATACATGAAAATATATAGCTTCCTTTATATTTATAATATATCTTTATATACCTTTACATGTTTAGAAACAAGAACCTTCACGCAGGGATCATCATATTGTGGGGTAAAAAAAAAAAAGTGAAATCAAAAAAGTTTAAAACAGTTCTTGAGAGCCATGTAATACATTCACAGTATAGAATATTGCAAACAAATATATTGTTTGTTTTTAAATACACTGGGTTTGTAAACTTGAATTATACATTGTCAGAAACTGTTAAACTTTGTTTCATATCCTGCTGTATTTGTTCTTGTTTCCTGCTCTGTTTAGTTACTATGGCAATTCATCTGATCATCACACCTGTTAGTCTTTTAGTTTGTTATCAGTGTATACTTAAAGGCCCCCTGAAATCAAAATTTAAGTTTTTTAGCTTTTAGTATGAATATGTTAGCCTTAAGGTAATGAATAAGCTGGTGTGATCCAAAACAATGACAAAATTCGCATTTCGGAGATATAAGCATTCAAAACTTACAGTCTCTCACTTCCGCTGAAATGGATCACAGATTTTTATGACATCACGGCAGACTTCAGCTTCTCATCACATCTTCTGTCCAATCAAATGCTCTCTAGAATCCAAAGTGTCCTGCGACTCACTATTCTATAAATACCACCTGGCCAAAGCGACCATTGTCACGGCAAGGAGCAATATGTGTGTTCGGTTGCTCAAACTTTATTCCGTTTTCTAACTGTACGTTGGTTAAGAATGAAATGACTAGAATTTATTCACACCTCTACTATTAAATCCAATGTATCATCAGCGCACGGATTCGCTTCCATGGTGCTGACATGTACGACTTGCAGTCTTTGAGTTAAACTAAACGCTATTGGCTATTTGAAAAGGGGGAGGAGCCATTCAAAATGTCCCACCTTAGCTTCCTGTTTCAGTGGAAATTGTCAACACATCATACAAAGCTGCGTGTTCCAAGGCACTTCAGTGGGCAAAAAGAATATCCAAGGCACTCTTCTTCAAAATGATTTAAAAAGCCTTTATTTTACTGGCTATTTCATCATAGAAAATTAAAAGACATGGGGAGAAGCAACCCACGCGTAGCGGCGCAAACATACTTCTTCGGGGTATGCACTTCAGTGGGCCTTTAAGTTCCTTGTTTACTCAGTTCGGTGTCGGTTGTTGTTTGTGTATCGTGCACATTGTTACTTCGTCTTGGATTACCATATTTATTCTGTTATTAAAAACCTTTGTGTTGGAAGACTCTGCATCATCTTCGTCTTTGGAACCTCTAGAATTGTGACATTTTGGTATGTCATCTGATCGCTTAGGGATTCATAAGAGCAAGAAATCTGACAAACCTTCAAGTTAATTGGTCATCTGAGACCTGCGGTCAACGGTCCACCAGTGACAGGGCCATGACCTGGAAATTAAGATCAATATTTAGTTCAATAAACCGGCTCTTCATCAAGGTTGTGACATGAAACAAGCTTTGAGAAGGAAATTGAAAGGGCACACAACATTCATCACTACAAGTATATAATGTCTCACAAGTCTTTTAGTGAAACGTTTTACATTTCTCAAGGTAGAAACAACAAATAAAAACCTATTTGAGGCACTGGAATAGGTTCTGAGTAAATTAGATATAGAAAAAAAAACATTCATATACAATATGGATATGGATAAGATTAAGGTTTCATGAATTATAACAGGGCAAACATCCCAATGCTGTGAATTTGGGTATTTAAATTCTACTTTTAATCACTTGTCGGCTCACTTGGTTTCACCTTGAGCACCAATTTTGTTGAATGCTTTGCAATTTTGAGTGAATGTTATACATTTGTTTCACATTAAAAAGGAAATTAATTATTATTGAGTCATCGGATCTAAACTTTGCCTGAACTGATGTCCTTTACATCATAAATCATTCATAAAGCCAACCTGACTGCAAATTATGCATGCCTTTCATAGCTCTCTTATTTATGCCAAATATGGGATCTAGGTTCCTCCAGGTGAGTAATCTGCTATGCATTTTACATAAGAGAGAAAGTTTTATCTGAGGGCTCAATCTCCCATCATATTTTGCATACTATATTCTTAATTTTTAGCACAATAGCAGTGACCGAATATACTTTTATCATTTCAAACTAAAGTCAATGTTTCTGGTTGGCTAATTACTCTATTGAACATGCTTTAAACTAAATTGAATTGGAAAAGAATCCAAAATAAGACTTCAGCAGGAATCTGAAGGTATAGAGACACTAATGAGGGGCCATTATGAGCATCTCTAAAGCCCCACACAGGAGATCGGCTAGGCTAGTGTTCATTAAGTGATCACCAGCAGATGGAGAAAACCCATTTGGTAAGTTGTTCCCATTCAGAACAATCCAAAGCTATAGAAGAGACTAATGTGCATGTCACAGACATCTCATCCTAAGTAAATTAGGAACAAACAGTAAATGAAGAATAAGTTTAGTGTTTGTTTCCTTTTAGTTCACACCATTGTGTTCAGAATATTCAGAATAGCTGACTGCGTCATATTGCTTTCAGTTAAATAATGTTAATACTAAGTAACTTACATTCTAGAGTCAATATTATCAGTTTATTTGTCTATTTTTATTCCTCAAATGAAGATAATTTCAAACGAAGCCGTTGCACGTCTCTGAGCAACACACAGAAGTGAATACTGAATACAGCAGTCCATAATGTCACAATATAAAATATAAGAGGACGCCTGTGTTACACGTCATCAGCTTTGAGGACACCCTGTGTTAGATCGTTGCATTGATCCAGCGAAGAGCATGTTGCTGGCGTCTCTTAGGAGCTTGACGTTGATCCCTTTTCTTCTTTCCTCAGCCCCACATATGGGGATTTATTGGGTGTAATGGTCCATGCCACAGCCAGGCTCAACTTAACCTGGTCTTGTGAGAAACAGGAAGTCGCTCACAGTAGACTCGAAGAGCGATTTCTGGCGGGCGATGATCGTCCTTATCCCATAAGCCTTCCATTTCTTCTGGATCTTCACACTGTGGTGGAGAGGTCCTGGAAGAAGCCATGTTCAGCTGGCATCTTTCCTTACCCACATTTGAATTATGCAAATACGGAGGGTTTGTGTGAGCAAGGATATGTGAAGATGCCCCCTGTAGAAGAGACATAACTATCTCTTGTACAGTGAGGCATTCTCTTTGAAGGCTCCGGTCTTGCCATCTAAGACATTACAGTCCACCTCGTGGATGATTGGCAAGGCATTTGCGGCAGTGGGTCAGGCTGGTGGTGCCTTGCATCAAGAAGGATCAGGCATTTCTGACCTGCTGAGAGATTTGAATTAGGGGCAGGATTGCCTCCTGAATTGCGGTTCACCACAGATCTGGCCCTCCATTCCACTAAACTATCCAGAATCCAGACTCAAAATTACTGAATGAGCACTGTTCCATTGTGCGTCTGACTGATTACACTGTATTTTATTTCTGCATCCTCCTTTTGATTCTACACTCAAATGACACTGAAAATTGCATAAGAGACTAACATAAATTACTTAATTGGAGAAATTGAGAGATGAAACCATGCTGTTGACCTGGGTCTGCGGTGGAGTAGTGAGTTTGTAATTAAATTCGAGGTTCTTTGGAGTGCGGACTGGATCGACTCCATTCCTAAAGCTTCCAAACAAATGGGGTTTTTGGGGTGCGGACTAAAGCGGCAGTGGACCCGAGGTTACCCCGTGAGTCAGTCCTAGAGCTCCTCCTGTCCGATTTTAGGGGAAAATCGGGTCTATTGGAGATGTCAAATAGATTTTTTAGGCGTGCTGAAAGATCTCCACAGACACAGTACAATCCACATGGGATAATCTCACAGTATAACAAGCAGCTGTACAACATATGATACACCAGTGTTTTGCCAGTTTACCTCTTTTAATTATTTTCATAACTGTTTAAATTGTTAAAAGGTACCTGAGGGGGATTTATTCATGGTGGTCAAAGGAACACTGTGGTGACTAGTACGGGGATACTAGTCCAGATTAGTACGGGGATACTAGTCTGGTGGGTTTAGTTAATCCACGGTATGTAGTGGGGGAAACCCAGAGTGTCTGGATGATCAAATTTGTGAGCAAGTTGTGAGTGCTCACCTTTTTCAATTGAGGTGAAAATTGATCTCCCTAGAGACATCAAGAGCTATATAGGCGAGCCGAGGGGAAAAACCACAGAAAAGACTGACCATCATGGGAAAATCTCAGAGTATCCACTGTACGTCCGACTGACTGCACTGTATTCTTCCTTTTGATTCTAAACTGAACTCAAATGGCACTGAGAATTGGGTAAGAGAGAAACATAAACCACTTAATTGGGGAATTTGTTTTGCCAGATGAGACCTTTTTTTCTATGTATCATCTTTTTACTACTTTAATTCATTTTACTCTCATTCAATCAACTGCTTTAATTTTCCGTGCTTTTATTTTGTGATTATTTTTATTCCTTTCTATGTAAAGCACTTTGAATTGCCAAAGTGTATGAAATGTGCTATATAAATAAACTACTATACGTCATTCGATGGCAGCAATGGCGGTTGCGGAGAAGCATCTGTGGCTGAACCTCTCAGACATCCAGGATAGGGAGAAAACCTTCCTTCTTGATGCTCTGATTTCGCCCTCTAGACTCTTCAGCAATTCCGTTACACTATATACTGATTCACGACCTAGAGAGCTGATCGAGATGCACCATGTCTATCAACACTATTGGAGTGCTGCTCGAACAATTAGATTCGAGGACTCACGGTTGTGCAAAGACTGAGCACTCATTTGGATATGCTTGGAAGCAAGTACAAACCCAGACGCTTTTCACTTGACCTACCACTTACGACAGTAGGCTACATTACTTCTGTCACAATCCTCGCCAAGGCACCACAATGACATTCACACACTTAATTCAATCCTATTTTCTCTGAGGCAGACACAAAGGTCAAATAAAAGTGTGCTTCCAAATCCATTTAATTGTATTACTTCAGTGAAACACAAAGGAGAACTGTTAAAGAATGCACTTCCCCCTTCTTCAAGTATAACTTGTGCACTGTATTCTGAATTTGCCATACAGCCATATAATACTTTTGCTTGATGTACAGACCCACATTTAAGTTTAAATTTTAGACTTGCAATATAGAGTCATATAGGTTAATATTATGATACTTTTAAGTTTGTAGTGCGGTTCTTTTGAATAAGTGTGAACGCTGCCATCTGAACCAAACAAGCGGACTGAGACACACTTTTTCAGGAGGTCGCTGTCCCCTTCAATATAAAATATGAATGATGAACAAACCAAAAACATGATGTGATGTTAGAAGATGCAACTCTAAAAAGGGCAGAATGCTCAAGCATACCTAGTTCTTCTCGCCATAGGAGCTATGTTGCCAGTTACATTTTGGTACAGGTGTCTGAAACACCATCTCCTTGCAGCAGTCTCATTTTATAAGCTTTTCACACTTTATAAGCTCTGTGTGTGAACCATAGACTGTAAAAAATATGGACGTAGTGTCCGTGACGTCACCCGTAGGTTTCTGAAGACCGTTTTTGAAGCCTAAAGTGGGCGTAGCCGACCGTCGCCATCTTGGCAGTGCGTCACTCCCGGATAAACGAAAATGGGCGAAAAACCCTAACGTTACAGCTAACAGACAGCACACAAGTGGCTAATGATGACTAATGACCACAGCAGCGGGAATCCACCTGTCACTCAAAAGTGGACACACCCTTAATTATGCAGAAATTTAAGGCTTAATATAATTTAAACGGATGAGTTATAAAAAAAAATTCACCCCCCTCACAGTTGTCATGAAGGGCAAAATTAGCTGTATAGACCAAAGCCACTTTTTGCTCCAGGCTGTAAACATGTTTTTTTTCTGCTGTAAAGTTGGGCATTTCAACATGGGGGAGATGCAGATTTGACTCACTTTTGCAGCCAGCCTCAAGCGGCCAGTTGATGAATTGCCGTTTAATTAACTTCCGTGTTGTTTCAAGAGAGAGACAGGGAGGTTGCCGCTTGGTGTGAACACACCCTTAAAGTCATACAGGTTTGGAACAACATGAGGGTGAGTAAGTGATGACAGAATTTTAATTCACTTTAACAAACACACATCTCTGGTGTTTTGAGCAGGTTTTGTATGAACACTTTTAGGTGGCTTTATTTCTGTGGTGGAGAATCTCCATCCCCTGACAATTCAAAGACCCTCAAAACCCCTACATCCCCTTACTCTTGCAGGCTACATTCATCAATGTCAGACCCCTGCTCCTTTACCAAGATACCAATGTATCTGGTGGCTCTGGTATCTCTCCCAGCATAAAGAGGATAAGGAAGCCATAGCACTGCCCAGTCTGATGGACACTAGAGGTTCATGGGTGAATCTCTATTGACAGAAGGCCTGTGCATGATGGATGTCCTCTTGCTGACAGAGGCTATCTCTCAGGAGCAGGGAGGGACTTCCTGGCCCTAAATCTAACTTCCCAAGGTGTATACAAGTAGGTAAGTGAAACTTAACCAGGATCAATAATGGAAATTCTGTGCAATTACTTTACTTTTGGCCCTCTTAACAATATTATAAGGTCAATATCTGCCCACAGTCACACAGGCATAGACTGCAAATCTGACAAAGCTGGCAGTATCACACAATGCGTTTACCTGGAAGTTAATGATAAGAGTGAACGGTTTGGGTTCTGAATTCAAATCTGACAGGACAAACTTGAGGGTCATTAGTCAATGAAAAACAATTGTGAATAGGTAATGCGTATTGAAACATTTGTACACATCAAATGTTCCATAACCAATCATGAAATGTACCGTAAAAACACAAAGGAAGTGGCGGAATTCTGCAAGGAAACAGACACAAAGGTTATTGAATTAGCTAGTGGCATGTGCCAGAAAACATTTTGACTTCTTTTCAAGGACATGCCATTGTAATTTTGTATTGTTCTGTGACGGTACAACAAAGTTTGAATGGATGATTTCCCTTCAGATACCAACCAGATACTCAGGTTTCTAAAGCAGTATTCGTGACTCATTTTAGACTGTAGTCATGCAGCTGTCAGATGAAATAAAAAATAAAAAAGCATGAATAATTCAATAATAAAATCTTAAATCCAAAGGGATTTTGTTTTTTAAGAAGACCTTATTTGAACTTGTCTTGCCAGAGTGACCTAGACTCAATCTCAGTCTTCCAAGAAAATTATTATTGCTCGTAATATAAGTTAAAATGAACTTGTAAAACTGTAAAAAAGTTTAACCTGTAAAAAGAACTTGTTATAAAAAATAATGGAGTGCAATATTAGGATATGTTAGGCTAAATAGTGACAACAAATAAATGTCATAACTCATTTTTTTGACAATTGCATTCAATTAAAAGCCATTCAAATTCTACTCCTATCTCCAAAGACTGTTTTAAAACTGCAAATGTATGAACTTATTAACTCTAATATATTAAAAATCCATGAATCATTTATATGTACCTATCAGGCTAAAATAAAAGGCATACATTATTCATGCCTAAATTGTTAGAACCCAGAGTGAGCTTGTTGGGTCAAGTTCCAGCCAGCCAGTCTAAATCAGCCTGAAATGCTACTTATATTATTTATAATAATGCATTGGGTTGTAATTGCACGATTCCATAATTGGAACTGTCTTATTTATTATAGCCTACAATTATAACTCTACTAATGCATTACTTCAGAGCAGTTAAAATGGAAATAATTTATGCAATGATTGCAAAAATGTAATTTCCACCAAAAATGTCATAACATTTCGAAATGTACCAAAAATGAATGTATGACTGAATCAAGAATCAGCTTTGAGGTTGATTTTTGGATGAATTCTGTTACTTTGAGGCAGTGATTTTCCAAGTCAGCCCTTTTGAGAGAGATCTTGATTTGCATTACAATGACAGATAAGTTGCTGCCAAAGTGCCTCTTGTTTATAGCGGCTTACGGGAACATCTCAGCATTTGTCAAGTATTTATTATCCAAAGCAAATGCTTCTTCAGTATTGAGAGGTAATTTCCTGTGCTTGTCCCAGTGACATGTGGCCAAAATACATGTCACCAAATAATATGGGTGTTGTTAAAAACTTAAGCAAGTCACACTGTGTAATACGCATGGCAGTAGAGAAATAGCATTGTTTAATTTGATTGGCTGGAGACAAACTCACTGCAGCATGCTGATAGAGCTTTCAGCAAGCAGCCAGAGGGGCCTCTGGAAGTTCAGCAGGACTTATCAGCTCACAACAGTAGGGTAATACTGTCCTTTCAGCTCGGCAAAAGCACATCCACTGGCTCTATTCTCACAACATTGAGATGACATTGGGAAATCTCATCATGCTCTGAAAGGGGTGATGTTCACAGTTGCATGATGCTTAGTGTGTGCTTACGTTATTTCCCTGATGCCCACTATCACATCTGTCCATATAATTGAGTTTCATTCACCCTGATGCAAAGTAATGAACATTTACTCACCCTTATGTCATTCAAAGCTGATTCCATGATTCCATGATGAAAAGAATCCATGATTCTTTTTATATAAATTCATGATTATGGCATAAAACATAATATTTATGATTTCTAATATTTTCAACATGTTTTTAACCGTTTTGACTTTTCATGTCATAATTATAAATGGGCTTCCATATGGAAGCTTGTTTCCATCAAGGAATTTCAAAAAAGGTTAAAAAAGAAGGTAATTGCGACTCACAATTCGGACTTTTTAGCTCACAATTTGTTTTCTCACAATTGCGAGTTTACATCTACCAAATTTTACTTTAAAAAATATATATATTGTGAGATGTAAAGTCACAATTGCATGTAATAAAGTCATAATTGCTAGACTTTTCTTTTCTTTTACTAGACTTTTTTTTAATAAACTTTTCTGACTTTAAAACTTGCAATTGGGACTTTACATTTCGCAATTATGACTTTATTACAGAAAATCCCTTACAGGACCCTATTTTTACAGCCTTTTCTTAGTGTAGCGTCAGTGTTGTCTAACCTTTGTATTTTTATTAATTTTAAAAACAAGGTGGTGATTTTGTTTGAATCTACAGTTTGATTCATTCAAAAACAATTTTTTTTGAAAAAAGTAACCAAGAAGGTCCACCCCTAACCCCACCACTAAACCTAATCGTCAGCGGGGAGTCAGCAGATTGTATGAAAACATACACATACAATTATAGGAATTGATACGAATTAAGCAACAATTTGTCAAAACATAAAATAGTTACAAATCCATGAGAGCGTGTTGGCTTCAACCACTGGAGTTAGTGCAGCTTAAAATCCAATTGCTTACATGATAAAAAAATTACATAATCTGCAAGGATGATGATCGCCACCTTTCCTGGAGACTTTTAGAAAAAAAATAAGGCGGCAAGAGTGAGAATATGACCTTCGGCTGGGTTGCCTTGCAGGAAAACTCCAGTCTTATTAAATCTGGATGATGGGCAAACAAGCAGTTTTGAGCATGCCATTGTACTAATGTCTTTCACACTGCATTTCTTTTTCATTAACGTACACAATTTCATACCTTGGAGTGATCGCCTACCTTAATTTTTGAACACAGAGATGTCTCACAGAGTAGATGAAACTATTAGCAAATAATGATCATGTTTCTCTCTAGAGGAAAAATAGTGACAGTGCACAGATGAAGACTCATAATGTCTTGTTTACATGCATAAGTGGGCTAAATCAGCAATCTTGCTTCTAAATACCCCATTAAGGGAAATGTGAGTACAGAGCTATATCATTTTAACAACTGTCGCTAAAGAAAAGCGAGTTATAATGGAACAAAAAAATTCTAAAATTCAAATATTAACTCAAATGTTGTACTTATTTTTTGGAGTAATACATTTGGGATGGGGAGCAAAAAAATCTCTCTGGTTTGAAAATGTGTGCATTTTACGGCCTCATTAATTTAATGATTTTTGGTCTGAGTTGACTGATTGACTGTCTTAATTAGTTACAAAAACAGAGGAAATGTTGTCATGTGGGACGTGCCTGAAGATGCAAAGTCTCGCTTTACACAAAGGGCCCATTAGGTCTTGTTCAAGGCACTAAAAAGAGGGGAATCACTGATGAGCAAATAGCTGTTAGTTTAAATGAGCTGTGGGTAAAGCCATCCAGTCATTTGGCTCTGTTGAGTATAAGCTTGATGTGAAGAAAGTGCACATATTTAAAATAAAAAACACCAGCTTTCCAACTTGAAACGGTTAGGCTAATGAATCAAATAAAAGTGTTTTCAAAAACATGAATGTGTTCATTCTGAAAGATACGTGCTATGACACTGTGTGAGTGTCGTGAATATAAATTATTTCCCGTTCTGCCTCGAGCGAAAGCAATGTGCCGACCAGTTTCCCAGAGTGCTTCTTGAAGGCAATAATGTCTACCACTGCAGACAAACAAATAAACATTCAAAAAATACCTGGAACGGCAAGTTCTATTTAAAACATCTTTTCTAACTTTTTGAGCAGAACGCTGCCAGAGGCAACACTGGATGTGAAACACATCAGTGGTGGAGATGGGACCGTAAAAATCAGCATTTATTTTTTAAGCTGGCACGCCATGAAGGCGCTGGATGGGAAACAGTGTCACTGTGCCTGCAGTATGAGGTACAGAACACTCTGGTGACTCATCGCTTAAACACTGAAGTATACTGGAATAAAATACCAGAGAAAGAGACCCAACCCCCATCGCAAACACACACAAAATGTGACCTTCACAGTTTGATGCTTGGCTTGTGTCTAAAGAAGCACTCAGTCCTTGTCCAGTGAACAATGCAACATAGTGATTCTATGTCAATCAGTTTTTCTTTGGAAAATGTTACCAGTGATTTAGGAAATAATCAATAAAAAGTGACCAAAATTATGTTAAAATACATAATAAATATTACACTGTTCAAAACATTTATTAAGCACATTTATACTCAAGAAAACATCCGTTGCTATTGTTGCATATGCTGGGTCTATATTTCTTTATTAACTTAGAAATAGAATATAAATAGATATTTAAATTAATTTATTGACACATATTCTAATATATAGCCTATATATAATCATAATAATGTAATTAATGTATAAATGTATATTTAAAGTAATTTACTTAAATATATGAAATAAAAATGTATAATATATTTTTAATAACTCAAATATTTATAAATATTAGACTAATGCATATAGTAGGTCTATCTCTTTATATTATATTCTAAACAGAATTTTTGTGTGTATGTATATATATATATATATATATACATACAGTATATATACAACAATTTTGTTTAGTATATTATATATATTAGTATATAATACTATACTATAGTATATTAGTATATTATATTTGTATAATATGTTATATACTAATTATTACTATATATATAGTAATAATACTATATATATATATATAGTAATAATTATTAATATATAACATATATTATACAAATTAATGATTTTATATAAAATTTATAAAAACTAAAAACTATTATTATTTCATAAATATTCAAAATCTTGTCTGTCTTTGCCATGGATGATGACATTGACATATCATAACACTGATAACATTGACACTGATTTTATCCATTAAACTAAACTCTAAAAATAACCAGTGGTTAAATAATGCTTGTTAAAAAATGAGCATGTTTACAACCACTGGATATTTCACTACAAACATTTATTGGACTGGTTTGGTGTGTTTTATAATAATATCTGGATCCATATGGTAGGCCTATGCTGTTCTGGAGTGTCTGTTCAAAAACTGTCCTACAAGCAATTTGCATCAATAACTCATATAATAGAATTTCAGAAAGTAATATAATTAGTTCTAATCCTCAACAGCAAGTTGGATTTTCCACAAGATTTCCGACTTCTTCCAACTACTTGCCAGATGGCCTTGAATGCGTAATGTATGATAATGCATGATAAAATATACAGCCTTGGACACATCCATATTTCACTGTACATTAAATATTTGTGGGTGGATTTGATTGTTGTTGTAGCCACGAGAAAAAAAATATATAACAGGCCTCAGATGCATCATTACAAATATCTCATAGGCTAAATACCCATAACTTCTGTATCTGAGGAGGCAATGTCCTTTATCACAAAACACTAGAGTGCCTGAGGAAATAAAAATATGCTAAACAATAAAATGTAATAAAAACTACATATGTCCTCCATTGGTTGAAATGTACTGGTTACGTTATTGTCTACAACTCGTTGTAAAAGTAGGAGGACGTTTGTGAAATTTACTTGATTGTGAATGTGACCTTATCATAACTTTATCACGTGTTAGGCATTTTCGACTAGGATGTTTGGTCTTTAGAACTTGTGTAAGAATGAATAATTAAACGCTGTTTGAGCTTCAGATCCACAGTTTGACAACTAACCTTTGTCTTGCTGATGTTCAGCTACGCAACGTTTTCGTTATCCCAGAAGACATTATCAAAGGCCCATTATGGGCCCAATATGCTTCCACCAGTCCACCATGAAAGCCACCCTAAATGAGGCTTGAACCCTCAGTATATGGCGTAAGAAGCAAGCGTCAAATCCATTAGGTCACTGAGGCAAAGACTTGAGATGTACAGCACATGTAGGTCTACAAAGAGAACATTTCTCAAAGAAACAGGCTAATATTCTTCTTAAATGTTATTTGATGTTAAAAGTGTATTAAAAGGCCATCATTTTTGTTTTACAAGCTCAATAAAGTGCGATATTATCTGTAGGCAGGATTAAAAGAGATATTTAGCTGCATAATGTAGTTTATTACGCCCTCTTTTGGCAGTGACTGGAACTTTTTCATATTGTCAAAGACTCTGAGACTATTTTCACTTTGTACTTTAAACTCAAGAGATAACCACTGAAGCATTTGATATTGCTGATAAACATAAGTTTGAGATAAATGGTCTCAGATACAAATTCTCTTGTTGTTTTTCAAACACAAAGCACAAATATAACCAGCAAACATCGGTGTCCAAGCACCATGTGGATGATTAGCGATTAAATTGAAATGCATCTTATGATGGGGTTTATACAGCAAAGTCCATCTTGAATCTTCACTGATAGTTAGGGTTTTATGAAACAGGGTGGAGCATCACAAAAGGGGACACTGAGGGTACATTTACACGACACCATTTTCAACAAAAAACGGACAACTTTTTATGCGTTTTGCCCATTCATATACACGACAATGGCGTTTTGGGAGCCTGAAAATGCAAACATTTTAAACGGGATTCAAAGTGCAAGTTTTTGAAAAATAATACCGTTCTCATCTCCGTGTAAACTACAAAAATGTGAATTTGTGAAAACAGTGACGTCACGCGCTTGCGTATTACGTATTCAGTCTATAGGCGCGTAGTTTTTCTTTTCAAAGTGACATCGCCAACTACTGGCCTGGTAAGCATAATACCAGAGAATGTAATACAGTGTTTTTAATCGTTTTCGCGGACCCGTGTGAACGGGAATTATTTTGACAATGATGTCGGCTGTATGTGAAAAACACAAAGGTACACTGTTGTCATGTAAACGTACCCTAACTTTCAAAATAAATCTTACTGTTAAATTCAACAAAACAAAAAAAACATGTAAAAATGTGTACTGTCGTAAGACGTGATCAATTTATGTGGTGTATTTTATAGATAAACATAATATGAGATATACACTTAAAACAAGGATTCAGAAAAAGACAAGAATTTTTATTCTATCACACCCGGTTGTGGAGTTCTTAGCGAAAACATCAATTTGCATATTATTTCCCCACCTTGTGGACGATTTTTACAAAAATTGGTACACATACTCATTTTCACAAGATGTGTGAATATATTAACTTTCATAACAGTAGGTCATTTTGATTTGATGTTATTAGACCCTGAAATTTGATTGGCTGCTGGGGGTCATGTTTTTATGTAGCCAAGTCACATTAGAGGATATGTTAGGATAATTATAAAAGAAGATGCATACCCATTTTCAACATCACAGAAGATCCGGTCATGACCTTATAAGGATTTTCAGTTGTAGCGCCCCCTATAGATGCAACTTTGATGCGATTTTGCATCTGTGTATCATAAGTTTGGACATTACATACACCACCAAACAAACTAATTTGCTTATATCATAACAACGCTTCAACATATCCAAATTCTTTCGATAACTTTTTGCCACCACTGCCCCTAGCTGCTGTGTGCAAAACTTGGTGAAGATCAGACCAACGGCCTAGGAGGAGATCGAAAATATAGGTTTACAGTAAATTCAAAACGACCCGTAGGATTCCAGGGTTCAGAACCAAAGAGCAAATTGCCTAATTATAGCGCCACCTAGTGCCACTCAGACGTGTCTTTCTTTGCGACTGAGTGGCGGCGCACAATTTGGACCATCCTGCCAAGTTTGGAGGTCAGAAAAAAGAAGAAAATCAGTACAAACACAATAGGGTTCCAGCACCCCTTAAAACTCTTAAATGCATCTTTGCAGTTTATTTGTACATCAGTTTACAATTCACTGCACATGAGCTTGCTTTACGTCCAATTCATATGGACAATCTGTGTCTGAATGCATGGCACACATCATTAAAGGCAGCTTGTGCTCTGAAAGGAAGTCAAAGCCATCCATGTTGATAGTGACATTGTGAAATTCATGCCAAAAACAAATTCTTTACGTGGTGCAGCTGGATAAAGACAAACAGAAACAAATAAAAATCAAAAAGATAAACCGGGCACTTAGTGGCATTCATTAAAACATGAACAATTGCCTTGTGAAGTCACTCTATCTTAAGGCATCTCAAGCTAGTGTGCACAGTCATGCTGACGTTAACAGGAATGTCTTCCACTATTTAACTACGACTTCGCAAAGCATGTAGTGTACTTACAAAAGATATTGCTCCATAATCCATTTTAATGCATGTATTTTGCTGGTCTCTTATTGATGCAAAAATATCATGCTGATAAATATACAATCAGCTGTAACATGAGGCATTACAACCTAAAAACTCCACTATCATAACAACTCATCCCTTTATATGAGCGCACAGGTTAATTTGTCTCAAACCAACATCTCTGCAACAAATTCACTGTCTTTATACTCAAGAGCATTCAAAACATTCAAAAAATGAGTGCAAAATGTATTTGTCCTGTGTAATTGCATACACGGCATTTTGAAACAAAGGACATTTTGACATTCTCAAAACAAATCCTCATAATATTTGAAGGGGGAAAAAACAAGATCTGAAATGTTACTCAGATGTAAATGTGCTGAAATGTCAACATGGCTCACAACCATAACACTAAATCCAAGTTTCAGTTGGTTTAGGAACAGAAAACGGTAGATAAACCAATAAATCTGCCTGTGTATCACTATATCAAAAACTGTCACAGATTCAAAAAAACACTCAGTGTGAGTCTCCTGCCAAAATGGATGAGCACAGCACATTTCTAAACAGAGAGGCCATCAATCTACCTCTGTTCCTGAAAATGATACGAGTAGTTACAGCTGACACGCTCACCAAGCAAGTTATATGACTGTATAACCCATAACGTGAGAAAGAGTGCATGGGTAGAGAATCATCCAGCCCAATGAGTAGTGCAAGCCTTTTCAAAAGGCACTGGAGTGTACTGGAAAATATCAATCATCCACATATTCAAAAATACCGAAAAAAAGAGCACAATCCAAAGTTCAAACATGCAATTACTTAAAAATCTATTGAAATTTACTGATATTGTAGTTAAAGCCACTATCTGTGGCATGTGTAAAAGGCACCTAGTGTTAAACTGATGAAGCATCCCATAGGAAAAGAATAGAAGGATAATGTAATAGTAATGCTTTTTAAGTCCTTATATTTCTGGTGGCATTGCAACCTTATTACATGCCTCTGTTCATCATTTCATTATTTAATCATTCTGAAGGCACTATCTGTATCTGAAATATCCCTTAATACCTTGCATTTTCTGGCACATATTTTTGGCAAGTGATCAAACAAACACAGTTTCATGTGCTTGAAAGAGCCAAACAATGTGTGGTATTAGTAAAACACGACTTGAGGTGTACACAAAGCCAAACTGGCTGACTCAAAAACAAGAACGATATATATTAATTTTAGAAGCACACTATATGAGGTTTGGTGTACATGCATGCTTCAGTGAGAGCTGCAAACTGTTCCTCCAGATCCTCCTGCTCCTGATACAGAGGCTGGATTGTTCTTTCACACTTCCTCATAGAAGGCCATCTGAGCCATGTAGGCAGAATTTCTCTGCAACAGACAGACACGGCAGAATAAGAACATTGTTACATTCTTTTGGGGAATGTGAACTATTTCATGAAAAGAACTGGGGAAAGCTGAATTTTCACCAGTCATTACTCCAATCACATGATCCTTCAGAAGTCATTATAATGTGCTGATTTGGTGCTCAAGTAACATTTCTTATTATCATCAATGTTGATACTAGCTGTGATGCTTAATATTTTACTTTTCAGGATTGTTTGAGGAATAGAATGAAGTTCAAAAGTACAGCATTTATTGGAAATAGAAATGTAACATTTTATAAAATTGTTCAAGTCTTTACTGTCACTTTTGTTCAATTTAATATGCGTTTGTTGAAAAACTTTTGAACGGTTTAGCTAGTTTGTTTGATATTACATGACTATGTAACAATGCCTATTTTCCATGAGTACCAGTATGCGTGAGTGTTTCTTACATTGCTGTGGGGATTATAAGGAGGTTCTGTGTAACTCCTGAGGTTGTAGATTCCAGCTTGTTGCTGCTCTTCCAGCTTTAGGGATTCAATCTCTGATTTGAGCTCCTTCAGCTGGTCTTGAAGATGTTTGCTCTTCTCCATGTACTCTAGCCTGAGACACACACAAGGAGACAGCAGCTTGAATCCAGCTTCGTTTTTCAATAGTTTTTCAGACATAACATGATAAAGTGTATACCGTTCTCTCTCAATCTCCATCGAAAGTCTTTTCATATCAGAGTCTTTGAAGTCCATTCGGATGGAGCCGCCCATGTCTAGAGCCAAATCTGGATTCTCTGGCCCAGTGGGTGGAGGAGGGCTAGAGTATGCTGCTATTAACTGAGCACATGACACAAATGACATGTTTTAAAAGCATTATGTGGACAATAAACAGCAGAATACTTTTGATACACGTCGTAGCAACATTACAGGATATGTTGTTTTGGTGATTTCCACGAGTTTCTGCTTTGCCCTCCGTTCTGCGTCTTTAGCTTCATTCAGATCCTGTTTCAGGTGGTCTGCCTCCTTCAGTCTGAACGCCACAAAAACAAGACAAGAATTAAACTTCTTTAATTAAAAGGCTCTCAGTGAAACTTGATTCTGATTGGTCAATCAAGGCACAGAGAGGTCAAATATTTTAGTATAATAACTGAGCATTTTTCAATTTCAAATATATTTGTGTAAAACTTTTTTTAATTAAGAAAAATTGAGAGCGACTTAAAAATGAAATTTCTTTATTTACTTGAATAATTAATTGAAAACTTGAAACAATGTTAATAAGAGAGAATAACTGAAACCATTGTTTTCATTTATTTTGTTATTATGGTTGCACTATATACAGTACGTGCACTTACATGTACTTATATAGTGTGCTTACCTAAGAAAGTACTGAGTAATATACGTTAACTACATGGGTTCTAGTTATTACCCAGTTATTGTAATAACTATAATTAATACATAGTATATACATGGGGAACAGGACTGTAAAATAAAGTCCTACCTTTAATATTTATATTAAACTTTAGTTTAGAACTTAAAAAGTGCTGTAAAAATTTTGCTGTGAAATAAGTATCCAGAATGATGAAATTTCACTGGTACTGGTATCAACGACTGACAACTGTAATGGCCCACCTCCTCTCTGATTGCTCAACAAGCTTAACCGCCAGTTGTTCTGCTTCTCTCATCTTCTGCTCCATCAGTCTCTTCTCTTCTTTGGTTTTAAGGGCTGTGACCTCCAGCCTCTGCCTGTCCTGTTCTGCCTCAGCTGCTTTGTGGGCCAGTAGTTTGGCCTCCTCCTCTGCGATCTGGGCTTTCTCCGCCAGAAGGTCGGCCGTCTCCTCGGAGCGCAGCTGCAGAGAGGGAGACCAATAAGCTCAGGGAGTCTCAGTCAGAGCATGAATGGAATTCTAATGTGAGTCCAGGACAATGGTTTACACCTTAATAGCTCTGCAATTCATCTCAAATTTACATCTGGACCACATACTTTTATACTGCTGGGGCTCTGAGGACATATATTACAAGCTGGCAGGGAGAAGAGAGTAATTTTCAAGCTTAGCAAAACCCTCACAAGAGCTTCATTGGCCATTCGAGCCTCGTCCTGTAGCTGGAACAGACGACGCTCCATCTCTTCTTTCGCACGCTCCGCTTCCTCCCTCATCTGCTTCTCCCGCGCAAGAATCTGACGCTCAACCTAAATATACACACACATAATAAGTCAATGGCAGAGATCTGGCACAAGATAATACAAGACGAGGCAAACATTTTAATATAGATTAAAAATTACACAAATAAATTTGTTTTTAAAAACTGTTTAATTCATGTACACTACCATTCAAAAGTTTTTTTTATTACAATTTAAATGTAATTTATTCCTGTGAAAGCTTAATTTTCAGCATCATTACTCCAGTCTTAAGTGTCACATGATCCTTCAGAAATCATTATAATATGCTGGTTTGGAGCTCAAGAAACATCTCTTATTATTATTAGTTGAAAAAGGTTATGCTGCTTAATATTTTTGCAGAAAACATTAAACAATTTCAGGATTCTTTGATGAACAAAGTTTTGATCAATTAGATGCACCCTTACTGAACAAAAGTATTTGCTTTAAAAAACAAAAATCTTACTGACCCCACACTTTTGAACGGTAATGTACTTTATCCTGCCCATACTGAAGCTAAACATGTATTGCATGAGTTAGTTTGTTAAGCCTCTGTTGTTTTAATGTTTATAGCTGTAATGTTCATTATATTTAATGAATCTTTGATTAGCATAATAGAAATTAAATTAATAAAGATTCATAAGAAATGCAATACCACTCAGCTGTATCGTTAATGAAGAAGGTTAATGATAATAAACATTCAACTAATGAATGGAAGTAAAATGACAGACCTTTTTCCTGGCCTTCTCCTCTTTGGCCTGAGCCTTCATCTGTTGCACCTCTATGGAATCCACCTTCCTCCTCCTCATGAACAGGTCGTGGTTCCCAATACACAACTGTAATATCTAATATATACATATGACATGAGCAACTATTTTGATAGGCTATTACAGAAACACTCATAAAAGCAACTCACCAGTTTGTTAACTCTAAGCTGAGACGAGTAGAATTTAAAAACTTCCTTTTTCTTGTCCAATGGTTTGATAGTAAACTGAGAAGAGACAGAAGAGGTATGTTTGAATCATTTTGTCCCAATTTTGGATTTTAATTTATGTTTTTGGCTCTCCCAACCTCCTTCTCGCTGTACGAGATGTTTCGGATTCCACTCCATGGGAAGGATTTGTTGGGGCTCAGCTTGCTGTTGGGACAGTAGATGTGAAGACCCTGAGCATCAACTCCAAGAAGCAGCTCTGTGTCCCTCTTATTTTGCTGTGTAAAACCAAAGTAGCAGAGATTTAAAGGAATAGTTCACCCAAAAATGAAAATGATCCCATAATTTACTCTCCCTCAAGCCATCCTAGGTGTATATGACTTTTCTTCTTTCAGTCCAACACAAGTCATGGCATTGAATAGTGAATGGGTTTTTATGCACACTGATATGATCAATTTTATTTCACGGAAACGATATACATCACGATATAGCTATTTTTGTTATTTTATTTTATTTAGGACAATAGGACAAATACAATATAACGAAAATGTGAATTAAACTATTTAAGTTTTTCAGGTACAATAGGTTTATTTTATTTAGTTAGAAATAGTACAGAAATTGAATAATCATAATGTAAAAAATTAAATACTTAAAATACTTACATTTTTTCTTCAGGAGCAGTAAGTTATTTTTCCTTTTGTTTGATTAACATTAATGGCACAGAGATCAGCAGGTTTATTAGGCTACTGTCAATTTAAGCCTGAATGCACAGATCCAATATACTGATACACATCCACACCACACCTAACCGTTTACTTTCACATGAGACATAATCGACTGTTTACATGAATAATCAACACGATGGGCATTTTGATACGTTTGTGTGTAGGCCTATCCGTGTATCCATATTTGTAAAGAGATCCGTGATCGCATGCTGAGAGACGCTGCTTTCTGTGTGCGCTTCAACAGTGTGTCCGTCAGTGCGAGCACAGCATCGAGTTCTTCTTCACAGCTTATCGAGCTTAACTCTTTAACCCTTAAGCACCTCCCAAATTTGTGATCGCATTCTGAGAGGCAGCTTTGCACACTAACAATGTACGAGAGAAGATAGTATTTAAAGCGTTGCTATGCAGTTTTGGCAATTTCTTCGCTGTTTTCTCGCAGGTTTCTCTATAGAGCTCCCCCTACAGCTTCGGAATAGATATTTGACAACACTGATGTAAAAATATGTTGGCGACTCTCCCCCTCCCATCTTCTTCCTCTGGTCATGTGCATTTGTTTTCAAAGAAGCCGGCGAAGGCACGGAGCCATGTCCACTGAGGTATGTATGATACACAGAAGGCTAGCATATAAATGTTGAGTGCAGTGCCTTAAAGCAATTTGTTACATCGCGAGACCTGACATCACGCGATACTTCCTGACACTGAGGCCGGCGGGTGTTGCAAGGGTGTTTTTTCCGCTCACAGGCGCTAGAGGGAAGCGAGACGGCCACCATTCAACCCGAAAAAAGTCATATAATCATTCCAATGACTCCGAAGCTGTTCAGTTAAGGTAAATTAAGTTAAAAAAAAACTGCATAATTCAACTCTGATTGTGTTCTGCTGAAAGAAGAAAGTCATATACACCTAGGAATGGCTTGAGGGTGAGTAAATATGGGATAATTTTAATTTTTGAGTGAACTATTCCTTTAACTGTACATCATCTAAAATGTAGTGGTAACTAACTACACACAATATCCACGAAAATATACCAAGAGGAAATCCTTCCAAGTGATCTCAAAGTTTCAGTTTTGAGAGGCATTAATTTTCAAAATCCCAAATGTAGTGTGCACTAGGGCTGCACGATTTGGGGAAAATGTCATATTGCGATAATTGAGGTCAATATTGCGATTGCGATATGCGATATAATAAAAAAATGGTTTCATGAGTCAATTTTCTTGGTTCTCAAGGAAAATAAATGCACACACAGATTAGTGATAATCTGCCTAAAGAAAAAAGTTCTTTAGTCAAGAGCAGTGAGTGTTTTTCTCTGTTCCCTTTGTTCTTTGATTAACTTTAGCGACAGATATAATTAGTGGCTACTGTGTACTGTCCCTTTAAGACCAGCCGCTGCTGTCAGAGACGCGGATCTCACACGCGCCTTGTTCTCTCACGAGTCACAACTCTTCACGTTCATCATAAGACTCTTATATTATGAAGATACTCGACAAAAAGACATTTTGGCATAATTGTGTGTGTTGTTGTTCGTTCAAGCTCGAAAGAGAACTGTATTCTGGCGTGCTGTCTTGTGCGCACGCACGATATCAGCGCGAGTCTTTTGTGTGTTACAGTCAGGACATTCACAGGCAGCGCGTTCATTTTTGTCTTATCGCGCATGAATGGTTTAAAAGCATTTGCATGAATAAGAGCGGGATCATGTAACACTAGCCAAAGGATGCCAAAAATTAACAGATGCTGCGTTAATTGCGTTAACAGCGCTAATTTGTTTATTTAATATAAAATCGCAGCATTTTGCGTCATATAATCGCGTAGGCTTGACATCGCGATTGCGATTGCAATATGATTAATTGTGCAGCACTAGTGTGCATCACTGAACATTCAGTTAGTGAGAGGTCAGCTTTCTTCCAAGCAGTGTACAAATGGAGAAATCTTTTAATAAACGGAAAAAAAAGAGACTTACTGTAATAGAAAAGTAGCTAACTCCATACATCTCTAGATCCTGCGCTATTTTTAGATATTCCATCTCAGCCTCGTCCCTACAAAAACAAAATAAATGTAGCGGGTCTTTCATGTTGAAGAGAGTTTACATGGACGCAACAGGATATGCACAGTCTTACCTTGTGATGCTTCTGTGTTCAGCATACCAAGCGGTTATCTTCTCTTCCCACATGTCAGGTGTCATCTGATACTGCATCAGCACCTGGAAAAAAAACACATAAATCAAATACACAAGTCATTTTAATGAATGCAAACGTTGGTTAATTCTCAAGTAGTACACCCTTTACTCACTCTTTTAGGCAAGAGTTCATCTTGAGCTAAGAAACCTGGCTTGTGAAAGTTTGGATCGTAGTCCCCATACTACAGAAAAAAAGACATAAAGAAAATATTTAATAATCACTATATAATTATATGCATTTTTGCATTAAAAACTGATATGGAGACCTACCTTGGCTTGCACAGCATATGACGCCAAAAGAACAGAGGCTTCTGGAGAGCAAAAAATCTCCTCATCTAGTATCTGCTTTTTAACCTTTGTAAAGAAACAAAAAGATACTTCATTTTAACTCTAGAAGAACTCTGCTCAAAGAAAACAAGATTAATTATTGCAAAACACCAAAAGAGGATTCTGTAGCAGAAAAGGAGAGAAATCATGCTCAATTCACAAGAACAACTCCCACATACTTGTAAGAAGAAGAGGTGCTGAGTAATTTCCTGAACAAGCTCATCCTCAACTTTCTCAGGGAAGAATTTGGCAAGAAAATGAAATGTTATTGGAGAGTCCTTTGGAACTTCTTGATCCAGAACCTAGATGGATTTAAAAATCCAACAAACTCATCAGGGTATTCCTATATTGCTGTAAGAACTACATTATTCTCAGAACTTGTTCACACTGCTGTGCCACCACGTCTCACCCGTTTATCAGGCTTCAGCCAGGCATAAGTGTCTTTCACTGTGTATCGAAGGCCAAAAAACCACGTTTCTCTCAGACCGATGGTCCGGCACACCAGGTCAAACAAATCTTTCCCTTTCCATTTGACCTATAAGATGGAGATAAACATAAAAACGGTATGGTAACAAAATGGTAATACAGGCCACAGAATTAAAAACACATAGGTATGCATGTTCAGATGTTTACCTCACAACTGAACTCCATTTCAGCATCCATAGTGCTGACTTTGACTTTAAAAGTCTTTGGTTGCTTCTTTTTTAGACCCAAAATCGACATTGTGACTTCTTAAGCACCTGCAAACATAAAGATCTACTGTAAAATAGAAAGTAATATATATCCCCCTGAGACCCAGTCAAAGACAAGGCCTTTCATTTCAGCATGTTTATCAGGCATTTTGGGGAGACACAACAAGTAAATAGAGAAATAAATTATATCAATATGTTCCTATGAAATATGAAAATGTTGCCAAGCTATAACTCCCATTAATACACTTCTTTTTTCATTACATGTTGCCCCAAGAACACATTAATATGCAAAATTAGATACAACATAGATAGCTTACATTGTATAGAACGGGACTACCCATTTATGGCCATGTTTACACCATGGTTTACACACATATTGGAAATTGGAAATAGCTTAAAATATTAATTATATATATTCCCGATTTGTTTCTTATACTACAAAAAAAATTAAAATAATAATAAAAATATCACAAAACTGTTTTTATGGTTCTCAGGAGAATATTTTACATTTTGCTAATTTTAAAGTTAACATTTATTCATAAAGTACATTTAAAAACAACAGATGTAGGCTACAGCTGAGAAAATATACAGGAGATAATATCTAAAAACGAATATCTAATATCTAAAAGAATAAAATAAATAAATGGAAAACAATTAATTTATATGTTAAAACTATATATATATATATATATATATATATAATTAATTATTAATTAACTTATTGCATGCACTATCATGAGTGCAGTGCTACTTTCACATGGCAGATGCATGAGACCGCAGGTAAGTTAAGTCGCTAACACGCTAATAAATTGTTTGTTCACATACAATACTACGTAGATTAACTACTTCTATTCATTTTCACGGTACATATTATTAGTCTTCACCCTTTTAGAGTCAGATTTTCCTCAGTCTGCCATGTTATAGCGAGCTAGCATGAAGAATACGACTTCACAGAGCTTGAGTTTCTTTCTTAAATCCTGACATAAAAAGTAGCTGCTAACGTTACTCTTCTCCGTGTGCAGCTGCGCAATGGCACTTTAAACAGTACAGAAATCATTTTTAAAGATTTGGGAATGAAACCAGCTAGCAGCTAAATAACAATCAGTTAACGTTACCTTGAATAGGTTGTGTTGAAACAGGCCCAATCCACGGCTCGGAGTTTCCAGTCTCTCCGTTAAACCACAACAATGTAACGTTAAACCGTATTTGGTTCGTTCCCCTAACGTACATGGAAATCACTATAAACGAGTCGGAAAGTGTATAAAACTCTTAAAAATCGTCCATTTTCTTATTGACCCATACGTTGGGCGGTTGTGGAATATAAATCTGGTGTTTTCTTGAGTAGAATGTGTTGGATAGGGAGTTAGCACTTAGCAGCACTTTGTTGTTGATTCTCTTTGCCGCCCTCTATCGGTACATAGAATAACAGTTTAAGGAGTTTGTAGTGCTACAGTGATTTGATTTCTGTCCACTCTCTCAATAAATAAACTGCATTTGAATTGGAACTGGAACTGGGTCTTTTTTTACTTTTTTTAGTTCATTAAGTTGGTTTATTAAGAAATATCATACTTTTGTACGTATTATGATCAAATATTGTGTCAGAATCTCAGTTTGCGTTTGTAAATTGGTAGGCCAATATGTAGATTGCATTTTATAATTACATTACAATTATGCATTTTAGAAGAAGATTTTATCCAAATGTAAAGATAAAATCCAAATTTTATCCAAACATTTAACCTTTATATAAATGTCACATGCAATGTTTATAGTAGCCTATCTCTTGCCTTGTAAAGATTTCAAAAATATTCTCTCCTTAGAAATTGCCCTTAAGAGTAACTGAATCTGTGTAATTTTCCCTAAAGGAATGGCGAACACCAGTCGGACCTTTTCTGATGTGAAGAATGTGATCCTGTCGGCTCATAAAAACACAGGGGCCCAGGATAAGGTTGGCTTCTATGATACCTGGGCTGAGAACTATGAGCAGGTAAACTTAAGGCAGGAGTAATTTTCCTAGTACCTTTTTGAAAACAATTTCATCTGTAATAATATTGCTTTCTCAGGATGTAGCGCTGCTGGATTACCGTGCCCCTTTGTTCGCGGCTGAGTGTGTGAGCTCATTTTTCACAGGTGACAGAGAGAAGGCCACTGTCCTGGATGTGGCCTGTGGAACCGGCCTGGTCTCTGCACATGTAAGCATTGCTTTATTCGAATGCTGGTGGGCACAAGAGAATGTGATAAGCTTGCTAATGCAAAGAGTGATGTCATTTATTTTCTTAATCCCATTTGTTTGAGAAAAGTTAAAGAAAATGGGGTTCCATCACTTTGTTGGAGTAGATGGATCTTTGACGATGCTGGAGTTGGCAAAGAAAACTGGACTTTATCAGCAACTTAAGCAGTGCCTGCTTGGTCACGATGAAATTTCAGTAGAAACTGGTAATGAACCATACTACGCTGTGAACTTTAATGTTTGTGCTTTTACTGTCTAAATATAACTGATTAATTTGTATTTCCTCATTGGTAGTGTCTGTTTTAATGTCATTTTAATGTATATTAATGTAATGTTCTATACTGTAATGTTATTAAAACCAGAACTTTAATTGTTAATATTAATCTGCTCAATATACTGCTGGTTTAATCTATAGGACACTCTGCACATAAAGAATCCACATTTTGATTGCCCAAGTTTTAGCTGTTATAGCTAATCATCTGAATAATAAAACTTGCTATTGTTATATAAACATTGATATTTAAATTGATAGCACTGTTGCATTTTTGACTTGATTCTCTCCTTTGTCTCAGAAACATATGATATTGTTATAATTGTTGGAGCTCTAAGCGTTGGGCATGTGCCTTTGACAGTCATCAGAGAGCTCTGGGATGCTACAAAACCAGGTAACTTGTGCATTTCACATTAATAACACGAAATGCATGCAGTTAAATGCATGTTTTGTGTTGTTGTTATTAAAGGGATCGTTCATTTTTGGGGGGAAATGCAGTTCAGTTTAAAGCAAATGCACACGTGAGCTGATGCTGCGTTTGTTTACAACAGAGAGGGAAGACACGTATGTTGTATTGTTCATCAAAATGATACATACAGTACTTGTGCTTTTCCTGGATGCCGAAACCTATATGAAAAATTAAAGGTAGGGTAGGCAATTTTCGGCTTGGCTAGCAATAGCAAGCTACCTTTGAAATCATAAGATCCCACCCTCACTTCAGAGCATCTCCAAAACCACACCTCCCCCAAAACGCATGAACTTGTACAGCAGGGAGCAAATAAAAACGTCACAAGAGGCGGCATTAAATTACCTCATGTCTCAAAGCATTATAATAAAAATGGCAGGTAGGACATCAGAACGAGGGCAATAATTGGACAAACATTTTATGGTCCTACACCTTCCACAGACGAGATTTATGTTTATGGATGAGTGACTACATTGATGTTTTTGACATGACTGTGGTATAAAGCAGGTCACAATTGCTAATGAGAGACAGATATCAGCCTCACACGCGAGTCCCACGGATATAAAGGAAAAAGGACATTTAATTCTACCGAACTACCTGCAAGTGCAGAATTAATACTCACACAGGTCAGTTTATTTGACGAATTAAAATTGTGAGTTTAAAAATCGATAATTTTGACCCACAGCATTGCCACAAATATGCCCGTGTAACTTGTGGTTTTGTGATTCAGGGTCACATATAACATTGATTAGTTTTATGTACATTTGCTCACCTGTCTATTAAAGTACATGCAAGAGCGGCGTCTCTGTCACGTCGAAGTTAGTCGCGGACGTGGAGCTCTCGGCATCTCGAAAACGCCACGCTGATACTGATCCTCGTTTTAGTTCTCCTTTTGTCCCAAAGTCTGCTTGCCATGCTCCATAATGTTTTAACGAAACAACAACAGCGTGAGCGTGCCGCTAGATGTAACACATTTCCATGTCGCCATGGTTACTATGGCAGTAGAGCGGAAACCAGGGATAACGCGGATATTACGTCATTGACAGGCGACAATGACCAGGGATGAGCCATTATTTAAAATAGGAATTTCTCTGTAATTAAAAATCTTTGGGAACTTTTGGGATATTGTAAGTACACAACTGAAGGAAATATATCACACTGTGCAAGTGATGTTTGGATATTTTATTACAAAAATCTTACATATTGTACCTTTAATGATTGCTATCAGGATGTGAAGAGACCAGCACAACAATAATGTTTCTGGAACAAATCACCTACCATGCCTTTAAGATTACATTCGCTTGCGCAATCTCTATCAGGAAGACTGAATTTTCACAGATTCCCAACATTTGAGCTACTGCGCATACATTATTATGGGACAGGAAGCTCGCGCTCCAGGACCGTTTGCCCTCAGGACCATTTGCCGAGGCTGTGGTTTACATGTAAAAATGTTGTAGATAATGTTCAGTTTCTTGCATACATTGATCGTTTCACTTCTGGGGCCGGTTTCACAAAGCTATTTTAGACCGGTCTATAGTGTTAGACAAGTCTAAAATTTGCTCATAGACTAGTCTAATGCAAGTTAGACTGTTTCACAAAAATAAAGACTGACTTAATTTAGACCAAAAAAATTAGACACCTTACCCCCAGGCTAACTTAGGTCTAAGACTCTATGTTACCTTGGCAACCAGCAGTAACAATCAGTTACATTACAAACTGCCAAAAGAAAAGGGAAAATGGCTCATAATTTAAACATTTCTTCCTGTTACTACATTCTCCACTAAATTTCCCAAGTAAAATGTCCTTGTAACTGTTATACTCCTCCAACAAACACATATTTTCCGCTGGGGTAAACTGCACTGAGCGGTTGAATGCGCTTACTCGATCCGCCATATTTTTTGTTTTGAAAAGTGTCTTATTTTACCCAGAATGCATTGCAGTGTAGTCCTACTTAAGATAGTCAGAGTCTTAAGTGCTTTGTGCAATGGTCTGATTTTGATGTCTATCTGAAGTCTGACTATCTACTATATCTAAGCCATAGTCAAAATCTATCTTTGTGAAACCGGCCCCTGAAGATCTCCATGTATCGTCAGGAGTCGCGGGTATTAATTTAGTTTTTTTTTTTACTCTTAAAGTGACGGCACCCATTGACTTCTGTAATATGAATCACAGAGGACCACGGTTTCAGCTAAAAATCTTCTTTACTGTTCTACTGAAGAAAAAAGTCACCTACATCTTGCATGACCTGAGGGCTGTAAATTAACAGCAAATTTTCGTTTTTGGTGAACTATCCCTTTAAGGAACTTTAATTAAGTGTTAGGATGTAATTCAATATAATGGTTTAATTGATGTGATGTCACATCATTCTGTGTAACAGGCGGCTATGTGTGCATGACTACTAGAGGGAATGCTGATAACCGGGAGTACAAGGCTGAGCTGGAGAAAATGATCAAAGCACTTGAGGAAGAGCAGAAATGGAGCCGTGTGACTGTTGTTGAGGTGGAGGAATGGGAGAGAGCTGTTTCAGAACAGGGCAGCGGGTACATTCCAGGTGCCATTTATCTGTATCAGAAAAGTTTTTAGGATCACACGAGAGCAATCCAGTGCTAGACCAAATCTGCACAGTAATCCACACACAGCTATTCTACAGAATTCTTATTCCACCAGCAGGTGGTAGCATTTTTTCATAAATCATAGTATCACTTGTTTGAAAAGTACTTTTGTTCCCCAGAGAAGCACCTAGAACAACGAGAAATGCCAAAATGTGATCTATCTATGTGTTTTGGCACTAAATTAATTCACCTTGAACTTGTACACAGTGCAGTCACTTTAAGGTTTTTGTTCAAGTAAAGTCCATGAACCTAAAGGATTTCGTGAGAAAATGTCTGAGGTGTTTCATTACAAATCTAGCATTCCCCAGTTACATCTAACCTTTCAGTTTGCCACTCCTCGATACTCCGACCGCTAGACTTTTGAAGCTGCCATTTCCGTTGGTGCCGTGTGACATAAATAAAACACACAAACAATGTTCGGTTTAGATTTTTGAGTGCATAACAAGTTAATGGTCTATGTAGAATAAGAATATTTTAAGGACACATTCCAGTTTAAAATGTTGTTGGTGAAATCCAATGTCATGATTTTTGGGTGTTATGATGTTGAAATTGCATTATTCTATATATGTCTATGTCAATACCTAACAGAGACCATTAAAATACATTTGATTTGATGTCATTTAGACAATATTTCAAGCACAGACAGAAATAAATGTACATGTGTAAGCAAATAAACAGATTACGAAATTTCACTGTTTATTTATTAACTTGCATTCTAGAAAAGTTTAGAACTGTCTTAAATCACAGTGTTTTGACTAAACAAATATTACAAGGGCATACTTGAAGGCATTCAGGAAGTGTTGACTTTATATTTCATAACTTGTAACAGCTAATTCAACTTAGGTTTTAAGCAAAACAGAAGAACATTGAGATTTTTGGTTGTTGTTTTTATATGGTAAGCGTCTCTATAGCACACTCCACCGTCTTTTAAACACTCTGTGTCCTGTCTTTTTAAACACTCTATGTCCTGACAACATGCAAAGCTTTTCAAAACAGATACTTTCTGTTGAACCGGTTTGGCCTAGATCTGCCGTTTCATTCAGGGCTTGAGCTGACACAAGAATAGCTAACAATGAAGAGAGTGTTCTTTTCCCTCTCTTGTAACATATGAACCAAACCATTGTCCATCTCTTTAAGATCACCTGTGTGGCCAAGGTCATAGCAGGGACTGTTTCAACCCAAAATATGTTCATTTTAGATTCTCAGCAGGTTAAAAAAACACACTGAATGAAACTGACGAATTTCCATATGTTCGTTGAAGCTGCGTCAGTGTTTTTATTTTTATTTTTTATTTTTTTACATTACAAATGAGAACAAACTGCTAATTACTGACAGCCATTTTATTCATGACATTATGTATTTAAATAACATGACAGGAAAACATTTTACCACATACAATCATGAATGTACATTATTTAGTGCAAATATACACACATTAAAGACTAAATGTATCAAAGCTATTAAAATGAACTATAAAACAACAATAATAATCTTGACTGCTGAGGTCTGAGTGTAATCACAGGGCAAATCTTCATCTCATCTTCATCTCACTTCCTAAAGTGCCTCCAATTCTCTAAAAAAATAAAAAAAATAAGCAACTGCGATCATTATCAATTTTACATAACAATATTCAGACTCAACATTCATAATTTTATTTCTTCATTTGACCAGTAATTCCTAATTCACAGTGCTATGGCAGGTATATGACTGTCCAAGTGCATGTAAGTCCCTCAGTCAACGCAGATCTTGCATTCTCAGTGTCTCCTTAATCAAATGTATGACTTTGGAGCATTTTCAGATGCCTCAGTTTGCCTAAGTTCAGAGGGGCCCAGCATTTGATCCATACCATCATCAATCTGCTGGGACTTTGTCCACGCTCCGCTGCCCTGCTCAGTCTCTGGTACTGATTCGGCTCTGGCAAGCTGGGACTTTGTAGTTGATGGCCAGCTCTGGTGGGAGTCTGCAGAGAGTGGTCTGCCCTGATTCAGTGGAGCTTTCTGACTCCATTGAGACCTCACAGATGGAGTGGCACTCTGCCGCGACCTCACGGAGATGGGCCGCATCCTGTGCGAGCCCGCCCTGCTGGACCCTGCCTGCGAAGAGCGCACGATCAGGTACTTCACTGAAGGACCTCTGTCATCCTCTGTTTTGTCTTTGCAGATACTGGTGCACAACATTCCTCCACTCAACATGAGGACAACAGATGCACCCCAACCAACATAAATGGCGGCGCCAATCTCCCTGCGCTGGGAACTCGTCAACAGCGGGTCGTAAAACGCTTTAACCACAATGCCAGCCGACCAGGAGACAGGGATGATGCAGAGAATTCCGGCGACGATCAACGTCACGCCGGCCGCTGTGGCAACTCTGGCTTTGGATCTTTTGGAACTGTTCATGAAGATGGTGCACTTTCCTCCGATGAAGGCCAAAACTAGGCCCACTGCTCCTAAAAGGACAGACATCACCGTGATTGCCCGAGCGGCCTGCAGATCTGAGCTTAGAGCGAGCGTGGACTCGTACGGTTTGCACTGCATTTGGCCAGTGCTTTGTATAACGCAGCTCATCCAAATCCCCTCCCACATGATCTCTGAGGTGACAATGGTGGTTCCAATGAAGGCTGTCACACGCCACATTGGCATGATGCAGGACAGGAGGGCTCCCGTCCATCCCAGTAAGGCCAAGGCACTCGCCAACATGTGCATGCCAAGGGAAGGCATCTCGCTGGAGTTAAATTAAACACGTCCACAGCTATACTGAGGCTTCTTTGTTCCTCTCACCGGTTAAAGCCTTTTTGAAGGCCTTGTTTCCTTCTTCACTCATTCCTGTCTGCAGCTCAGCTTTCGCTCTGGTGACAGTGATGAGGTGTTTGTATGCTAAAAAGAGAGAGAATGACTGAGGAGGTGTGTACAGTTCAATAGACCATGCCTCCATTAGCCCGCTTGCTACCAGACTAACCAGATTCCTTGGACAATGGGCGGGTCATGTAAAAAGAGGTAGATGGGCAACTGTTTAGATGGGAATTTGCATTGGACTCCTGAAAAGGGCTCAGGTGTTCATGCGTCACTTGTGTACAGGGATCCAGATGCAGTTTCGATCACACGCTTTTGTTTTTCTGACCACCGACGCAGCCCTTATGTCCCATAAAATGTTCATAATTGATGCCATAATTATTCTTTTATATTAAAAAGACCGTGTTAAACCAAAAGTTCAGCCAAAAATGAAAATTCTGCAATAATTTACCCTCATGTCCTTTTGAACTTGAATGACTTTCTTTCTTCCATGGTACATAATAGAAGAAGATATTTTGAAGAATGTTGTGACTATTCACTTGCATTGTATGGACAAAAAAACACTGATACATTTCTCAAAATATGAGAAGAAAGTCAGTCACATAAGTTTGAAACAACATATAACCTTAATTTAATGTAAAGTTAAATAAAGTTATTTATGAATTATTTGAATGCCAAACAGGATTGTTGCCATATTCACAATCTTGCTGCTCACCTGTTTGCTTAGTGTCAAATTACTTGACATGATGAGTCACACATTTTTTGGAAACAATTTTAGAGGACTTAAAACAACAACGAAGAGAATGCTAAGGTCGCTCATTACATTTAGATTTTGCTGTCATTATACCTAAGAGTTGACAGTGGTTTTGAGTCATTTCTTGTACCTTGGTGGCATATTGTGGAAAATACCTACCGCAAAAAAATGTGAGGTCGGTCTCTTCCTGTTCAGAAACTCAAGCATACATTTATAAACAGAACATGTTTATGTTGGCAAAAACCTTTACTATTTACATTTATTGATCATTTTTGAATATTTATAAAGTGATATTTTATATCACTATCTTGATATTTTATAACACTTAATAACTTTATATTAAAAAGTTAATATTTTGTTTAGGGAAATACACACTTAGTCACAATGTTTGCATTCAGTAATATTTTTATTAAGTACACATTGCTACATGTCATATGGATAAAGGTTACCAACTATAATATGAGGTAAAACTATGAAAATAACTTTCTGGATAATGACGTAGTTTGATGACTGCATATAAGAACAGATTAGCTACAAAGCATGCTTGATATGATACTATTTGATATGATACTATTCTGATTATTCTTTTCACTCCTCTATCAGAAATCTTGCGAGGAGCACTGGTCGAGGCAAATTTATGGTGAAATGATTGTCTTTCCACTTCCGTATTATGGCCCCAACAGTGCTCACTGGAACATTCAGAAGCTTAGAATGGTGCCTATAACCAATGCCATCATTATGTGTTGGAACAATTAGGTTGCGAAGGTCTTGAGACAGCTCTTTGCTTTTACCCATCATGAGATGTGTCTTGTGTGACACCTTGGCAATGAGACCTTTTTGTAGGCCATCCGTTAGGACTGAACCAGCTGTTATTAATTTGCACGGACTGGGGGCTGGATTGCTTTTTAATTACTAATAGTTTTAAGCTGTTGTCTTGGCTTTCCATGCCTTTTTGCGCCTCCCTTTCTTCATGTGTTCAATACATTATTACACATAACTTAATTTCTGAGCTTATTTGTTTTGGTTTCTTTGTATGTACTGATTCCTTGGGTTGTTATCAACATCTGGTGAACATTTCATGCCAATAGCACCTTTGGAAAAATATTTACTGAGAAAAATGGTGACGTGTTCAATACTTATTTCCCCCGCTGTACATTTTAATATAGAATAATGAAATGAAAAAATATATTGAGTATATTATTACAACACTGTTCAAAAGTTTTGGATCAGTACAATTTTTTATTAAGATGCATTAAATTGATCAAAAGTGACTGTAAAGACTTTTACATTGTTGCAAAAAAAAAGAAATACCTTTAAAATAAATGCTGTTCTTTTCATCACAGAATGCTGAAAAAAGTATCATGGTTTCCACAAAAATATTGAACACATCATCGGTTTTCAATTGATAAAATAGATTTAGAATAGAAAACGGTTATTTTAAAATGTAATGATATTTCACAATATTACTGTTTTACTGCATTTTTAAATAAATTCAGCCTTGTTGTGCATAACTGCACATGCATTTCTTGAATTAATATACAGTGAAAAAATATGAACACGTATAAATGCATTTATATTTTGTGGCAATGGACATTCCAATACTTCATTAAGCTGCATTCATTTGAAGAAATTACATTTGAAATTTGTATGTAAATCAGTTCCTCTTCTTGTTTATTTGATCTCACACTTTTTATACATAAGCTTTGCTGCTGTCCACAGACCTTGCTTGAGAATACTTCACATTACTGGGAACATCCTCACTCGGTGGGCAAGAGCTGCAGAGGAGACCTCCACCCAGGAAAAGCAAGCCGGCTGAAGCCCAGCCAATGTAAAGTGATTCCCCGAGCTCCCTTCTCTGGCTGTCAATCAACAAAGGGTTGTAGAAGTCCCTGATTATGGTATTCGCAGTCCAGCAGACGGGAATGAGGACAAGAATTCCAGCGATGATGAAGATAACACCGCTGGCGATGGCGACCTTCGCTTTAGACACCTCATCTTCCACGAAGTTGGTGCACTTTCCACCCACCATGCTCAGGAGGACTCCAAACACCCCAGCGATGATGGCGATGATCACCAAGGCTCTGGCGCCCTGCAGATCTTGAGGAAGTGCCAGAAGAGAATCATAGACCTTACACTGCATCTGCCCTGTGCTCTGAACCACACAGTTCATCCATAAACCTTCCCAAATGTTCTGCGAGGTCACAATGTTGGCTCCAATGAACGCTGTCACCTTCCAGTTGGGCAAGCCACAGATGACGATGCTTCCCAAGAAGCCGATCATAGCCAGGCATATGCCCAAGATTTGACGTCCTGCGGACACCATGTCTCTTCACCTCTTGAGTTGAAGGAATGAATGCAGGAAGAAGTTGCTGTTATTCCTAGCAGCCGTTAGATATATGTCTCTGTAATGTCATATGTAACACTCACTTATGTCTGGGGGACGGCATAAGATCTTTCCAGATATTCTTGTTTCCTTCTACTGGTCATGGCGTTTGTTTAGAGAAAGCTGTCAAACCAGTTTTGTTCAAATGGACCCACATCAAATGCTGTAATTGTTTTGTTTAAAAAAAAAAGTTTTTTTTTTTTTTTTAAAGTCTAGTCAAGCCTGTGTTAGGCCTACATAAAAAGAGAATTGTTTATCATATTAATTAAAACATCACTTTAAGTGTAAATTATAGTAAATTTTGTCTACAAAAATAAATACTATTACAGATTTTAAAACTTGGATATCATACAATTGAATGTTTTTTTTTCTAAAATCAACTCAAAATTTACAAAAAAGAATTCTTATATGTGCCCTATGTGATTTTCTGTGAATACAGTCAACTCTAACTGGCCATAATCTGCAGACTGGTTCTAACCTTTGAGTAGTCCATCGAGGGGAAACTCTAAGTATATATGTATATCTCTAAGTCTACGCATAACTCTAAGTATATAAAGTATATATGTTTACTGTATTCCAGCCTTTAGGGTTGTTAATAAAGTTTTATAATGGGATTGCAAGGCTTTCTAAGCCAAATGACATCACTTCCTCAGTAAAAAAAAAAAGGATAAATACTAAACAATTTTGGTAATATTTCAAATGAAATATTTCATATTGTGTTGGCATCCTTTAATGCACGACATAAAATAAGCAAAGAGTTATGTTATGTTGAGGCACTTGCGATGGATGTGAACAAGACCAATTTTCAAAAGCAGAAATGTGAAACTTTACATGATTAGTATGCATTTTTATTGCACCTCAAACCAACATGGTTTTAACAATGTAGTTTGCAAAAAGAATGCTGTTTCTGCATCTACCTTCAAGAGTTTACTTTTAACTCAGTGAAAGATTACTGTTATCAGCACACAAAGTACTTTGAATGTTTAAAATATGATACATTTGGTGAATATTATGTACTAAGACATATAGGTGGCATTAAGGCATGCATCTCTGTTTTCGTGTCCTGTGCGTGTTCATGCAAATAACTTATGTGAAACCAAGCTTATGGTATATGTCTTACCACAAAAGATACAATCAGCTCAGTGGTAGAGAACTTCTACGTTGCCCTATTTGGCTGTGTAAATGTTTATTGGATAATACTGTATAGCCTATTACAGCCAGTGAGTTTTACCCACCTTCATGGGATGTTATCTTTTAATTTTCTATAGTTACTTAGCCAAATATTAAGTATTCTATCCAATAATCTCCTAAATATTATTTTGAATAATTATTATGTTAAACCTGTTTCAAATATATATTTTAATAGTTTGTATTCTCTTTGTGGTCTCTGCATCTGAAAAGATCACAAATTAAAATATTGTACATAAAAAGAGCTCAAAAATCACATTCATTTTAATTATTTTATTTTACAAACTATTTATTATCACTTTTCTGGTCACATTTATATGAATTGAGATCAAACATTATAACACTAGTTGGTTACTTTTGAAAATATCTTGAAATGATAGAAAACTGATAGATAGGTTTATAACTATAAACATCTCTGAACAAAAAGAAATGGAACACTATAAATATATAGACATAAAACAGATTTAAGACAGTGGCAGTTAAACAAATCTTGAATTGCATTTTTACATTTGCAAATGAATATATATACATATATATATATATATATATATATATATATATATATTTATATATTAAGGATTATATCAAAATTAATAAAGTTATTATATTATTTGAATATTCTAAGACACCAATTAAACAAGCTAATTTGTCAATAAACAAATTCATTTGTACAGACAGTCAGATGATACCATTTTTTCCCCCAACAAACATAACAGTCCTTATATCTTGGCAGCTCTGAATAGAGCCAGTGAGACTTTTCATCTTCCAGGAAAGAGAGTCATGTCACTTAAGTAACTTAAGGCTTAATAAGCACATCTGGTCAACATCTGTTGGAGTATGTGCTGATGAGCAGTCCACCACCTACAATCAGCAGAACACCGGCCACCCATCCGACATAGATGGAAGCTCCCAGCTCTCCTTTTCTCCCCGCTATTGCTTGAGGATTATAGAAGTCCACAATAATGACATACGCCGACCAGCTGACAGCAACAAGGCAGGTTACACCTGCAACTATATAGACAGCACCAGCTGCTATTCCAATGTTGGTCTTTTTAAGCCGCTCTTCTCTGTAGAAGGTTGTGTAATCGGACCCAACAACCGACAGTCCAATGGCAACCACACTGACAGCGATAGAGGCACAAATCAAAGCTCGAGCTGCCTGGAGATCTTGAGTCAGAGCCAGGACGGAGTCAAATGCTTTGCACTGCATCTGACCGGTGCTCTGCAGGACGCAGTCCATCCACAAGCCTCTCCAGAAAACCTGTGCTGTCACGATGTTTGCTCCAACGAAGGCCGTCACTTTCCACATAGGCAATGCACATACTAGTACAGTACCACATAGGCCTAACACAGCCAGACATACAGCCAAGATCTGTCGACTCCTCATCTTTTACGGAACACAGGCGATTCATGTGCAATAAAAAGGAGGAAAGTGTCGTAGTTGTGAGAGCAAACGACTATTGACAAAGTGAATGCTCTTCCTTGTGCCGTAGGTAGTGGTATATTTGAACAAAGAGAAAGCAAAGCAAGGGGAGGAAACCTGTATCGAGTTTCCTGCTTGACTTGATTCTTTTACTCAGTCCACATTCATGGAAAAAGTACACAGTTAAACTATTTTAAAGGAGAACTCCGGTCAATTTTAACATTGAGCTAATTTATTTGTAAATTTGGAGTGCTGTCAGTACAGAGAACAACGACAAAAATCGGTGTTGCCTATATCGTGTTATCCTCTTTTTAAAATTTGCACCCTGTTGACTTCAATGGGGCAAGTTTTAAACCTGCTTTTAGCCTCTTAACATCCTTGATGTGTCATTACAAGTGCCCAGCCATGTGAGTGATTCCTTCAGAGTGAACACGCGGTGAATCTGACTGCAGTAGATGTGAAAGATATGAATAAAAATGATGTTTATTCAGCCAGCGCTCATACCTGTATTTACATCCTGTTTTCGGTCGAAGTCCACAGTAATCGATTGTCGAGTTCGGGCGCATGATCGTACGTACTAAACCTATGCGCGTGAACTCGACAATCGATTACTGTGGGCTTCGACCGAAAACAGGATGTAAATACAGGTATGAGCGCTGGCTGAATAAACATCATTTTTATTCAGGCATATCCCTGCTATGTTCATTCTTACATCCATCAACAACATACCTCAATCGCTTAGGAGACATTCTTGTCTACAGCTGCTCAAGCGTCGAACAATGGCGGACTCTGTGTCCATCTCACTCAGGGCGGGTCTAGGCTCAAACTGAAGTGTTACTCAACAGTCGTGGGAGGGGCCTGCTCAATTCTACGTCACATTGCGCCGAATCTGAGAACAGCTCATTCTGAGACAGTGGTTATGATTTATTGAGATTGTAAAAAAAACACTGGGTGGATTTTTATCATTCTATGGTGGTTTTGCTCACACACTGCCAACACACATTTATGTTCAAACACCATGTAAAGGTGAATTTTGCATAATAGGTGCCCTTTAAAACTTTATCGACTAAAATAACTAGCTTCCGGCAGATGGTCGTACGCATCAATTTTACGGCGAAAGAGTAACCTTTGACATGCCGCATGATGCATTGATGAACGCGTAAGCATAAAGGATAGAGCAAAACAAAACACCACTCACGAATTAGAAGTCTAAAACGAGAATTTTTAAAGTGAAATGTCGGAGTTTGAGTTTGTTGCCCAGCCCTGTTTGTTTGGACCATGAGAGGCGTCAAAGCTTACACTACTCCTACATCTATGTCATGCATCGTCAAGTGTTACTCTTTTGACATAAGTTGACTTGCGTACGGCCGTCTGCCGGAAGCTAGTTATTGTACTCGTTAAAGTTTTAAATATGGATATTTTTCTTACACAAATTGCTTCACTTCAGACGGCCTTGTGTAGCACTTTTAGAGACCCTCCAGAGCTGTGTGTAGCACTTTTATCATGGATGGATGCACTTTATGCACTTATGAAAATATGAATATGAAATATGAAATATACAGCCATTCACTGCCATTATAAAGCTTGGAAGAGCCAGGAAATGTTTTAATATAACTCCGATTGTATTTATCTGAAAGAAGAATGTCATATACACCTGATGACTTGAGGGTGAGTAAATCATGGGCTAATTTTTATTTTTGGGTGAACTAACCCTTTAACTAGACTATGCTTAAAAAAAATTAAAAAAGCTCCATGAAAGTATATAGAACTCATACAATTAACTTGAATGTTTAAGTTATTACAACTTAAATTGAATTACAAATTAGTTGAATCTTGTAAAACTTATTTTAAAAAAAAGTTGAAAATTGCTTAACTTATTTTGATAAGTAAAAGCAGTGTAAAAAATAAAATAAAAAAGTCAACTTATTGATCATAATTTTTTTTCAGTTGGTTTATGAACAGACCACAATCATTATAGAGCGCTGCAATGATGAAACTTAGAACAAAAACCCAGAAAACTGGCAGAAGTAAACTGAAACTTAGCTTGTGAAACCAGCAACACGTCTTATCACAAAAGATGTAATCAGCGCAATATGCTGACACCACACTTACCACCTTGCCATAGAATTGCTGTGACCAACTAAAGTTTATGGTTACTCACTTTGATAAAACGCCTGAAATGTAAAAATGTTTTGAATTGAGACTGAACGCAGTCGGCAGAAATAAGCTAAAATGAACCACTCAAGTTGCATGATTTCAACATCACCATACACTTCTGAATATTTTCAGTCTTTATTTGGGAACGAAGACTAAATCTTTGCCTTAAAGATTGACTTAGAATAGTTTGCAAGAACGCGATTATAAACAATGAGGCTAGCGACCCTGAGCAACCCTGCGCGAGCTCAACTGGGCATGCGCAAAGGTCGCGCTGTACAAATGGAGTCATTTAGACGGTGTAAAAATTAATTTATTGAGTTAAAAAAGATAAACATGCAAGACCAGAAAGTAAAAGTTCATCTCTCTTCCTTGACAAACAGGAGAGTCATTAGTCCAGAAAGTCTGAGTTTCACACGTAGGCCCCTGGAGCTGACCTCGGAGCGGAGTACTTGACGGAATAACCACGACCCTCACTCTTTGGGCACTGGCAACAGAGAAGCGCGCCCCCGATGAACAGCAGACCAGACGCGCCCCATCCGATAAACAGCGACGCTCCCAGCTCCCGCTTCTGGGCCTCAGACAGCATGGGGTTGTAGAAATCTTGGATGACGGAGTTCGCGCACCAGCAGACCGGGATCAGGCAGAGAACACCACCAACCAGGAAGAACACCCCGGCCGCGATCCCAACTTTGGCCTTTGCGTCCCGGTCTTCAATGCAGTTGGTGCACTTGCCTCCAGCGACGGCCAGAAGAACTCCCAGGAAGGTCACGAGGATGGAGATGACAACCAGAGCTCGAGAAGCCTGGAGATCTCGCGGTAGCGCCAGCATTGAGTCGTAGACCTTGCACTGCAGCTGACCCGTGCTCTGCTGCACGCAGTTCATCCAAAGGCCTTCCCAGTGGGTCTGTGCGGTCACGATGTTGTTGCCAATAAACGCAGTCACCTTCCACATGGGGAGCGCACAGATAATGATTTCTCCCAACCAGCCAATAACCGCGAGGGCAATGGCCAAAATCTGAAGCCCAACAGATGCCATTACGTTCTTGTGTGTAAAGTATCAGAGTCTATCACACGAATGAACGATACAATTATTTATAGTGGCTTTTAGAGGCGCGGTTTCTTAAAAATGTGATTTGATTCAGCTGGTGAGGATTTCCAGCTCAATTCCTCCTAATTGCTTTCAGACACAAGGCTCATCAGAACTAACAAGGACGGTGAACGTGCGTAACTTGGGTGGGACATATTTAAAAGCCATTGAAAAAGTACTAACTCAGGCCTACAGAAGGAATTTTCTAACGCACTTTATAATTTAAGTCATAGGCTAGGCTATATGTAATAGGACTGGTCAGGAAATCAGCGGCCTAGGCCTAAACTTTGTCATACACGCACATATATTTATAATACATTTTTATTATATTTATAATAAAAAATATAAATATGCGCGCATCACTGTGGACCAAATCAGCGCGCAATGTAGGCTATGACAACGTCACGCGCTTGCCGCTGCTCTGTTGTCAATAAAAGCACTTCCTAGCCTATACAATTACAATTAGGTCTCCTCATGGATATTTACAGAAGATTATTTGTTTATTGTTTTTTAAAAAAAAGTGAGTTAGACCAGTGGCGGCGTACCTAGAGTAGCCTATGGCATTCCCATGGGCATAGGCCTACAAGGAACAACGACATTACGATAGGCTATACCTCACATTATACCAGACAAAATGCACGATGCACTATTAACTCTATTACACTATTAATTAAAACTCACAGTGAGCAGCATTAAATAAATACACATTACCTTTTTGCTGCAGTGCAATTTTTATTGCAGAAGTGTAACGTTTTGCTGACAGCTATACGGTCCTATTTTTTTTTTTTTTTTTTTTTTTTTTTTTTTTTTTGCTGCTTCCATTCTCCTGATTGCTATTATTTAATTTCTTCGTTAAACAGCTAATCAAAAAGATGCGCGATTAAGTGATGCAATAAACTGCGGCTGCGCACATTCAATCCACACAATTATTTTTATAATAATACTTTTGCAATAATGTATACATGCATGTGTTCATTTAAAATCTGCCATTGTGTTTTCGACGTTGTTAAAATAATAATAAAAACACGTTTTTTTCTGAAGTGGGATCCAATCAGAAAAGTCGGCGTTAAGAGCAGCGCTCATCGTCACGGCGTGTTTTGACTTTGGATTTATTATCAAATTAATATTATAATATTTTATAATATTACATTGAGTAGGAAAAGTTACAAAGTCTCATGCCGTTTGGATGAAAGAAATTTCATAAATAAATAAATAAGCCCATATTTTACAGTGGGAAACTGTTGAATTGCTACAGCATCATTATGTAAACTGTATTTATGACAAACAGAGAACTACACAGATGCATGTATTTCATAACGATCTATCAATAAATGCAAACACGTTGTCCTCTGCTTTTGTTCTGACGCTGCGGAGATAATAGCCTGGAGGAACCGGGTTCATATGACTTTTAATGACATATGAGGCGATCACGAATTAGTGTAGGCCTACAGTTAATAGCAAATTTTTAGGGGGGCTGGGTGGAAATTTAGGGTGGTTAAAGCCCTACTAAATTTTTTAACGAGCATCATCATTAGCTGATGTTTTATCTAAACTCTGACTGCTATGGAAACTGCTATAGGCTACTCTGCCATATATGGCAGACAGAGTAGCCACATATGGCAGATATATGGCAGCAGTAGACATGGCATACGTAACACCGTAAAGCCCCTGAGTTAGACCCAATCAAGGAACACTTTTTTTTATCACCACGCCCACCACGACTAGCATTTTCTGACCCAAGAAATATCTTTTTCAAAAGTGTAGGCGAAGACAACAGAAGGGCAAGGTAATTATTAGAATATACTTTTGTTGCTTTTTACTGTGCATCAAGCTGTAGCCTATAATACTACAGGCCTACATATGGCATAGGCTATGACTAATTTTGTCACATGATGCAAAATGTGTAAAAATATGCTATTATTTAGGATAGCCTACATAAATGGTCATTATGAAATTAGCCATAGTAAAACAAAGGTGTTTTCTTCCAAAAATTATTGAAATTTCATCAATAAAATTTCGACCATAATGTAGCCTAATACATAATTTGAAATGTAGCCTACATGACTTTCAGAAAAATAATCCAAGAATGAAAAATGCTCCTGAAAGAGCTTATTTGTATACAGCTGCATTGATAAGTGAACGGCTAGAGTGTGAAAATATTTTAAGACACTTTAAGATTTTCTACTGCATTATGCTATGCATAAACACATCCAAGGATGTGAAGTGTTTCAAGAAAGTCCATAAGACCAAAAGCGACCCAAATAGTTAATCAAATAAACAAAGCCAGCCAGAAAAAAAACTTGAGACCACCCATTTTTGCTTCCAAAGACCATGTCGTTTGTTCAAATCCCACCCCAACGTGTGGGGAGGATCTGCATATAAATGCAGTAAAGTCAGTTAAGTTAAACAAAATGTGTGACTATACAAGAGGAGCATGGCATCTTTTGGGCTGCAGATGTTAGGGGTTGCCCTGTCTTTTGTTGGGTTTCTGGGGTCTATCATAACCTGCGCCCTACCGATGTGGAAGTCTACAGTCTACTCAATCGGCATCCTCTCGACGGCTCAGGTCATTTTGGAGGGACTGTGGATGATATGTGTGACCCAGGGCACGGGGCACATGCAGTGCACAGTGTACTACTATTCAGTGTTCGCGCTGCCTGTGGATTTACTAGCCGCGCGCGCTTTACTCATCATCTCCATCTTGCTCTCTGTCGTCGGCCTGCTCCTGGCGGTTGTAGGAGGGAAATGTACCACCTGTATCGAGGACAAAACCGCGAGAGCAGCACTTGTCATATCTGCGGGGGTGTTTTTCATAATCGCCGGATTGCTGTGTCTCACACCTGTCTGCTGGTCGGCGTACACCATCGTCTACAATCCGTCCCTGACGGACGCGGCGAGATTCGGGCCGTCGCTTTACACGGGCTGGTGTTCCGCAGGGCTGCTGCTCACCGGGGGCGCGATACTCTGCTGTCAGCTTCCGAAACACGAACGAGCATTCGTCGCCAAAAACCCCGCACCGAAATCAAACGACTCGGAAAAAGAAATTGAATGAAGAACATTTAAAAGTAGATCAGAACTTGTGTCTGAGTTTGTACTCAAGGTTTCTATAATAAACATATAAGGTTACACTTTTGACAGTATGGATTAATTATCCAGTGTTTTAAATAGGCTAAAACATATGTTTGTATACCTAGATACAAAGTTGTACAAAGATCTAATTGCACAAAGTAAAATGTCAAGTCAAAAAAGTCAAAAATAAAAACTTGTTTAGGCTATATTCAAATGGTCAAGTGCGCTCTTTTTTGTCTCTTTAGTTAAAGCTTACAAGAAATACAATTCATACAAAAATTATAAATTAACACATATTAACATCTCTTCTCTGATGAACACATTTTCAATTTCTGTCATTTTGATCAATTATGTGTGGGGTGCAGAGCTTGGTGACTGACTGTCCAGAGATTTTGGCATTATTTTTTTCTTAAAAAAATTATAAGCAGCAATATTAAAAATGGTGTGGCATTTAAAAAAGTGGAACCCCTTTATACCTTGCATGACTGTCTGTGTGTAATTATTATTTTTTTTAATAAATATAAAGCCTGGCTATTCTGACATTTATATTCAGGTCAAATTAATCAATTAACTTAATAATAAAATCTTACATAAACTCATGTATTTTATGTGCAAGAAGGCTAAAAGTTTTAAGTGTTATCAAACATTAAATAATTAAAATGTAACCAACATGAATACGGTCATGTCCAAATGTATTTTTTTATTTTTTTTAAAATATCATTTTTATCATCTCAGACAACCTTACTTGTCATTGACCCACAAAAACAACACTTATTTATCATATTTCTAATTCCTGGTCAGAGTTCTCATATGCTTGTTTAAACATTAGCAAGGTTCTGTTATTAATGATTGAGCTTGTTTAATATTGTGCAGTAGTTGGAGTGCAAAGTGTTTCTCCTTGACAATGAAAATAACTTATTGTGTGCATGGGGAAAAATCAGCAGCGGTGAAATGGTCAACAGAGGAGTGTATGTGTGTAAAAAAATGTTTTCAGGGCTAACATATTTCATGGTCAGTCACACACAAACACAATTTTATTTTGATCACATTTTTATTGTACATGAACATTGTAAACTCATATTCATCACCTTTCATTCAGTAATTTTCAAGCATTTAACAAGTGACAAAGTTGTGGTAATTTAACTCATTGTGTGCAATGAGTCATTTTGCACCGTAGCCTATAGCCATATATCTTCAAGTAATGCTTGTTTTCTCACACGTAATCCATTGCTGGGGTCACAGATCTTGCATGGGTGTATGTCATGTAGGGCCTACTGTCATTGGACGGGCAGTTCCAACAAAGAAGCCCACCACCCAGCAACAAGAGGCCTCCAGATCCCCAGCCTATGTAGAGACATGCTCCAAGCTCCCGCTGCTGGCCTGCTGTTACTAGAGGGTTGTAGAAGTCCCTGATAAGAGTGTGTGCAGACCAGCACACGGGTATCAGGAGGAGAAAGCCGGCGATAATTAAAACCACCCCTGAGACGATGCACGCTCTGGCTTTGGCTGTTTCGTCCTCCAAGCAATTGGTACACTTTCCTCCAGCCACAGCCATCAGGAATCCAAAGACGCCCATCATGATGGAGATGATAACCATGACTCTGGAAGCCTGCAGATCTTGTGATAGAGCCAACATGGAGTCGTAGACCTTACACTGCATCTGTCCGGTGCTCTGCACGACACAGCTCATCCACAAACCCTCCCAGATGATTTGTGCCGTGACGATGTTCGCTCCAACAAAGGCTGTGACCCTCCACATTGGCATGCCACAGGTGATGATGGTCCCCAACCAGCCTATCATTGAAAGCATGATGCCCAGGATCTGGATGCCTTGAGATGCCATTGTTGCTGGACACAGGTCAGTTCATGGATGGTTGCGCAAAGCGTCTGAAAAGTTTTATTTGTCAGGGTTTTATAGCCCGCAGACTTTGGGCGGAGTTCTTGCATAAAAAGAAAACCGGACATTTGATATTCTTTGACTATTGTGTGAGCTGTATGAAGAGCTAGACAACTTGAGAAACCACTTGACAGTCCAGATGAATTAAAAAAAGCACTAAAAAGGGTATGCATACTGGTGAAATAGCTTCACGTTATTATGGGTTTTGTGTGATAAATAAGATTTTATTCTTATTTTGTTTTTTTGTTGTTTGTATCAGGGTTGGGCAAAATTAAAAAGAGAGAGATTGTAACATGTACTGTATGTTGAAAATTAAAAGATTTATCTTGAACTTTAATTATCAAGAAAAAGGGAATTTATAGGAATTTAATTTATGATAAGCCACATTGGACCAGCGGTTTGAAAAAACGAATGGATGAACGATTCAGTGGTAGACGGCATCTTCTGGTGAGACGTGGGAATTAATTCGACGTGCGACTCTCACAGTGCATCATGGGTGAGCGTACATCGGTTGTAGACTCGTTATTGCGGTGCATTGTGGGATTAAAGGAGTAGGCTACACTCAATAACGTCCACTCTACTTTCGGACACCACTACAAATGGCTGTCCCTTCAAATAATGCCCTATTTAATGTCCTCTTGGGTCCCATAATCACTAATTAAGTTAATCCGTTGTTCATTTAGTTCCCTTCCCTCGTTTGCATCTGTGTATTTATAGCCCTCAGTTTGTTCAATTATTTGTCTTGTGTCTTGTTTATGCTTCCACATGTTCTTCCTATGAGCTTCTTCATTGTGTTTTATTATTATTAAAGTGCTGCAATTAGATCCTTCTTGTTTTGCCTGACCATGGATAGATAGATAGATAGATAGATAGATAGATAGATAGATAGATAGATAGATAGATAGATAGATAGATAGATAGATAGATAGATAGATAGATAGATAGATAGATAGATAGATAGATAGTTAGAGTAAAATGAATTTCTTTGAATTTCAATTCAGTGTAATTCTTCCTTCTTACATTTAAATTCAACTTGCAAAACTGTATCCTGTTTGCTCCCACAAATTCTAAATACACAATCCAGGTTGCTATAGACTTTCACAATTAAATTTGTATTGTTGAAAAACAAAAAGCAAATCGCTTATAATTACTAGCAGCTCTGAGTAAACAAGCCAAACCTTAGATCGTGTTTAGTCTTGTTGAATTCGTGGACCTGAAAAACCACACCTGCTGTTTTTTTTTTTTTTTTTTTTTTTTGTCAACTCCCTTTGAGAATATTTTGTACACTGGGACTCTTTTGAAATCTAAGTTCCACAGGGCAGGTGACACATAATGGAGGGCTGTAATATGACACCCACGTCAACACCCATGCAAATGCATTAATACAGCGGACAGACAAAAGATTGGTGTGATACAAACATTTTTTTTTATTTTTTTTTCATTAGGCCAGACGTTTATATCAGGAAAAAAAAAAATGCTTTTTACAGAACAAAACAGTAATATTTACAAAATCATAAATGTTGAAAAATACTTGAAAAAATGAAAATACATTTTGAACAACAACAAAAACACAACACATGACCACAGTACATTTTAAGAGGAAAATTTGATCATACTTAAGACAGATTTCCAGATTAACTTCCTTTAACTGCAGATTTTTTTTTTAAAAAAAGATGTGGTTCCCCATTGTCCTCTTTGTCTTTGTGTTGAATATATATATATATATATATATATATATATATATATTGAAAATATTTTGAAAACTTGTAGCATCAGCGTTTCATTGACTGCTTTTCAAGTCCTCATGATACCTGCTGCAAACTCTTTTTGAGCCGCTACATCCTGGACAAACCAAGATTGTAAACATTATAGGCACTGTAGAGTCCATTTTAGAGTAGATCATTTACACAAAGTTTTTGCCAGAGGGCGCAGAGGCTTCAGAGCGAGGGGTAGCATTATATTTGGCGGTGTATTTTCCTGTTTCTTCTTTTGGTGGGCAGTTGCAGCAGAGCAAAGCTCCCCCGATGATCAACAGGGCGGCGGCCCCCCAGCCGATGTAAAGCGCTGCTCCCAGCTCTCTCTTTAGTGCTGCGTTCACCAAGGGGTTGTAGAAGTCCTGGATGACGGCGTGGGCCGTCCAGCACACCGGGATCAGACACAGCACCCCTGCAATGATGAAAATCACACCGGCAGTGATAGCGACCTTGTTTTTGGAGCTCTCGTCCTCAACGCAATTGGTGCATTTGCCGCCAGCCATCGCCAGCATGATGCCCAGGATCCCAATCACGACTGCAATGACCGTGAGAGCGCGGGCGGCCTGAAGGTCTGAGCTGAGGGCCAGCATGGAGTCGTAGACTTTACACTGCATCTGTCCGGTACTTTGCACGACGCAGTTCATCCAGATTCCCTCCCATGATGTCTGTGCCGTGACGATGTTATTGCCAATGAAAGCTGTAACTCTCCACATGGGAAGAGCACAGACCACAATGACACATATCCATCCAATGATGGCCAGGGCGATGCCCAGTAACTGAAGCCCAGCAGACACCATAACCTTTCTCTATTTTTGGGGGGGTTTGAGGAGGCTCTCTTCGCACTGCTTACAGGTGTATGCCTCAGAGGGTGTGTGCTGATGCTTTAAAGAGCCTGTGTTTTTGGAGGCGGGACTTCTAACGAATGACCTGCTCTGCTGGTTTTGTGGTTACTTCATGGGATCCAACTGATCTTGAATGAGTCACTCCCTTTAATTTTTTTGATTGCGGACACAGCACCTTATATGGTTTGCTCAATTGTTTACACTTCACAATTTTAAAATATAAATGTAATAAAATGAGGGGTCTGTGAAATATATCAAGAACATGTGTACTGCACAAGTAAGAAAAAATGCCTTTTTGATAGAATTAAGGGACAGAAAGACAGGGAGTGCCCCTGACAGGAAGTGATCAGATTATAATTTCCCCCCCAAACACACACACACACACACACACACACACACACACACACACACACACACACACACACACACACACACACACACACACACACACACACAATACAGCCTACTGGAAAATGCTGTGGGATGATGTGAAATAAGAGTGCTGGCAGTCGAAACTCATCAATAAATAAACTAATATAAATAAATGTAAATTAATATAAACTAATATAAAACGTATTAATGAATTAAATTACATCATTGTATACATTTTATTTTAAAATGATTATTTTTTGTTTAATTATATTATTTTCATTATAAAACAATATTTATTTTACTTATCTAATAATGAATTATATAAAATTATATATATATATATATATAGTGAATAAATAAATTATGTTTATTATGTTTTTATTATATTATTTTTATTCTAAAACATAATACTGAGTGGGTGTGTGTGTGTGTGTGTGTGTGTGTGTGTGTGTGTATGTATATATATATATATATATATATAATGAATAAAGAAATTATGTTTATAATGTTTTTATTATATTATTTTTATTCTAAAACATAATACTGAGTGGGTGTGTGTATATATATATATATATATATATATATATATATATATATATGTGTGTGTGTGTGTGTGTGTGTGTGTGTGTGTGTGTGTGTGTGTGTGTGTGTGTGTGTATATATATATATATATATATATATATATATATATATATAATTTTTTAATTATTATTATTATTATTTGACAGTGTATAGGGGGTTTTGTTCTAGGAAAACATAATAAGGACCTTGATAATATTTCTCTGTTTAAGTTAGTTTGCTCTCCCTCATGGTCAACAAAGTATCAAGAAAGTGGCGGCTGGTTTCATATGACACAATAGAGCAGGCGTGGAGATTTTAGGAATGTTTTCCGTAGCTTGTGGAGCACTGACCATTATCTTATCGCACTCCATTCAGGTCAAAGATATCTAAAGTAAAAAAGTTTTGATTTGGAAATGACACATGTAACAAATATGCTATATTTACAAAGCTTCTTACTCAGCACGTTAGCAATTCCCATGGCAACTATTTCTCAAGAGTTTGCTGACGCTGTAGGGGAGGAGCCGCCCAAATGCACCTGTACCTAGGTTACCTGGAACTGGTCAAACTGGTTTCTGCCGGAGAACAGGTGAATGTTGAAAATTTGCCTGGGCAAGACTGAACAGCTCAGATCGTTGCAGCAACAAGTCTGTTTAACTGAGAATAACAGAGGAATAATAAAAGATCAATTTTATAAGGCTACAACTTATAGAATATAAGCGCGGCTTTAATATAACAAGATGGCGTTACACTCTGAACAACAAATATAAAATATTTGAAAGGAACAAAAACATATCTTAACGGAATATTGACAGTAGCCTAACGTTAATGTGATGTCACAGGCAAAGGGTGTGTGTGTGTTTGTTTTCCTTGAGTGTTCAAATCTTCCCCTGCTTCAAATAGCCTATCACATTCAGAAAAACATGATGTTTGAGTCAAACAGAGTAGGCCTACCCTCACTCCCTTCGTTGACAAGGGGCTGTTTCACATGGGATTGGTTCTGAGAAAGCTAAGCCTTGAACTCTTTTGATACTCGCCATAATGCTCAATAATTTCAACTGATGTGTGTTAATTATATGAGCAACATAAATATAAGCAACAGAAAATTATGTAGGCCTACATTACATTTAAAAACACCTGTGATAGGCTACTCAGAAAGTTTGCAGTTCAGAAAGTAAACCTATACAGTCTAATAGTTAATGTTCATAACGAATGCCTAGTGTGTTACATGTGTTTGGCAGATGTTTTGTATGGTAAATGTATGCCCACTAGTGGCTACATATTGTATTGGAAAGAAGTTTCAGACGAGTTAGCCTACAGTGAAGTGACGCAGCCTGTCCAACGGACACCTTTTCCGCGGTTTATTGATTTATTAGTCATTTTCGATTACATACAGTACATCGAAACTCGCAATGAGGGTCGGGTTTTTACCTACTTAACAATTAGGAACTGGAAGTGGAAAACTACTTTCAAAACTAAGTTAATGATATAATTTGTCGTGACGGGAAGTAGCCTACGTGTCTTTGTGGCTTTTACACCCACTTTGCACGCGAGTTTCAGCGGAGAAAATGTAGCCGATGTCTCGTGTGGCAGTTCAAAGTCTCTTTATGTTCAGAAAAATTAAACAATAGAATATAATAAAATAAATAACGTGATGTCTGAGGTAGCCTAACTCATGTTCAGAAAGTTTTTCTGTTTGTCTCTGTAACGTTTTATTTTGTTTTATATTTTAATAACAGGTGTAGTTTCTAGAATGTCTTTAAAATGTTATACTGCAACCAAAAAGCAACATTGTGAAATGTTGTAAAAAATGTTTTGTGCTTGCTAGTTCGTGGATGTAGAGAGAAAATTCAAAAATTCAACCGGTAAAGAAAAAAGAAATACCATTAATTTAACTCAGGAAATAGGCTACAAAAAATGGCCAAAGGTGGCCAATGGAGTGCCACAGGAAGCACTGGCCACTCCCCCCTCTGTCCATTTAAGAGAACAACATCTTCCCACTGAAACTCATTAGTCATGACCACTGCCGTGCCTCACAGAAACTCATTTAAATATAATCAGTGTTCACTGAGACGGAAGTAGGCCAACACACTGCTGATGATGTCATACGCGCCTATCAAACACAGACCGGTTTCGGGCGGTCTTGTAAAAACTTGGCAATAACTATTTCTTCTTCTCTTTTATTTTTTTACTTCACATAAAATGTTATATGGGTTTGGGATTTTGTGCTACAAGACTTTTCAATATCTTCCTTTAGCTTCAGGTTCTCTGGGTGTGCCCAGTTTCATCTTTGAGAACCGTATTTTATTGAATGTCCAGTAAAATGTTGATCAAGTTATATAGGTTATTTATCAACTTGGTGGATTAATCAAATGTGACCCTGGACCACAAAACCAGTCACATGGGTAAATTTTTTGAAATTGAGATTTATACATCATCTGAAAGCTGAATAAATAAGCTTTCCATTGATGTATGGTTTGTTAGGATAGGATAATATCCTGTGAGCAACTGATACAACTATTTGAAAATCTGAGGGTGCAAAAAAATCAAAACATTGAGAAAATCATTTTTAAAGTTGTCCATTTATGTTTGCGATTGTGCTCACAAAAGTAAATGTTTTTTATATTTACGGTAGGAAATTAAAAAATATCTTCATGGAACATGATCTTTACTTAATATCCTAATGATTTTTGGCATAAAATAAAAATCGATAATTTTGACCCATACAATGTATTGTTGGCTATTGCCACAAATATCCCCGTTGCGACATGTGACTGGTTTTGTGATCCAGGGTCACAAATGTTTACTGACTCAGAGTCTGGTTTAAGACATGTCAGTGATGTATTTACTCTCAAAATCTCCCACGCACATTCACTGCGATGCAAGTGTTTTCCCTGTAAACAAACAGTGTAGCTGCTTTACTGACGAATTAAACAGGCGCCCCCTTCTCTCTTATGTTGTTGTCTTATCAGGAATGCATAATTAGTTAATGTTGTTTAGTAAATACACAAATCCTGTATCAGAGGCCAAAAGATAACAAGTATAAACTAACACAACATAAGAATAATATGTACTTTAGAGTAAATAATGTTCTGATTATTAATTTGATGTGAAAAAAAAGGCACACAATGATAATTAATATAATGACATTTAGGATTTTTTTCCCATGATAATTGTTTTAGTGCTTTGGTTTAACAATTCTGTTACTGCTACTTTTGTAAGCAGCACAAGTAACATTCACTCACAAGAGTAAATTCTCATATTCAACATTGCCACATACTCCTGCTTTCATAAGAGTGTACACATCTGAAGAATCGTGTCTTTTTCTCACAAGTAAATAAAGCTTGAACTGTAGGCTACTACAGATACTGACATAATATAATGGGTTACCACAATATCACTTTAGTCTCTCAGCAGTTTTGCATTTTTAAACTGAAACTTGCGCTTTAATTTCTCCTAAAGACAGATTTGTCTAACCTTCTTAATTACGCACATATGGATGTAGCCTATCAGTTTCTTATCATTTCACTTATACACTTGTTTTTTGGTTGTGTCACTAAATGTAATACTTTACTTTCAACCAGGAAATGGAGATCTGAAATGCTCTAAATACATACATGTTTTATGGCTAGACTTTATGGCCTGCAATCGAAGGTGAACTAGATTGATACCAGGACTTTGAATTCAGTAGTTAGTATGTTTAAGTATACTGCTTACTACTGAAGAAGTGAGACAGCATAAATCTCTATTTTATTTCATTGAGGAAGTTAATAAACAATTACAGAAATATTTATTTGATTAGATTGAACAGCTTATTTTAAGTTTCCAGGCATTTTCCATATCCCTTGTAGCTCGTACGCCTTTACATATTAAGAAACATAAATGTATGGCATTTTGGCTATTTTAGGACAACAACAGTGAGATGTGTAAACTGTGATATATATATATATATATATATATATATATATATATATATATATATATATATATATATACATTTAGTATATATGGGGGGGGGGGGGGGGGGCTACTACTTTAAGACTTCAGTATGCATGCATAATGGCCTACACTAAGGTGTTTACATTGGTGTTGTCAATGATTGTCCATTAAAGAGCCATTTTTACACATCTACATTGGGTTATCTATTAACATTGGTAAACAGTCACAACCTTTGGTTTAAACAAACTTTTTCTGGAGGCTACATTGTCTAAGTGCTACACAAAGAGCAGCTCCCCTATTTATGAGGACGCTAACCAATACTAAGATCGCATCTTATCATCTGATGTCAGAACCCAGGTAACTCAGCCCTTTTTCTCAGAACAAGGACAATTTCGACCAGGACAGAACATTCCAGCCGTCCTTGAAGAGGAGATTCAGTGTGTCAACACCCACCCTCCATGCTTGAATGGTCCTTTGGTGATTTTTGGAGATTCCTGATGTAATTGTGTCAAGGACTTTTACAGACGAAGTGAAAGCCTCAGTGAACAGAGAGAGCACAAGAGAGATCCAAGCGAATTTGAAAGCAGAAAGTGCGGAGACATGGCAGCTTTCGGTTTGGAGTTAATAGGCGTCACGCTCTCGGTTCTTGGCTGGCTTCTGAGCGTTGTGTGCTGTGCTTTGCCCATGTGGAGGGTCTCGGCATTCATCGGCACCAATATCGTCACAGCACAGGTGTACTGGGAGGGAATCTGGATGAGCTGTGTGGTTCAGAGCACCGGACAGATGCAGTGTAAAGTCTACGACTCTATGTTGGCTCTTCCTGCGGACCTACAGGCGGCTCGTGCTCTGGTGGTGGTGGCCATCATCTTGGGTGTCCTGGCGCTCTTTGTCTCTATAGTGGGGGCCAAGTGCACCAACTGCATTGAGGATGAAGGGGCCAAAGCTCGTGTGATGATCACCTCTGGTGCCGCCTTCATAACCGCTGCGGTCATGCAGCTTATTCCCGTGTCCTGGTCAGCACACACCGTTATTTTCGAGTTCTACAGCCCACTTGTTCCAGAAGCTCAGAAGATGGAAATAGGGGCTTCGCTGTACCTTGGCTGGGCCGCGGCTGCTCTGATGCTGATCGGAGGCTCCATTCTGTGCTGCAGTTGCCCACCTAAAGATGAGACAAGGTACCCGCCACAGAGTCGTATAGCCTACTCAGCCCACCACTCAGTGGCTCCAAGCACCTACAACAAGAGAGATTATGTCTGAGGACCTCTGAGGACTTTTTGAGTTCTACTGTCAGTCTTTCATAGAAAGATAATTGTGACCATATGGGTTGGAGGTAACTTAAAATCTTGTTTACTTTTTCTCCATGTGAACATTTCTACATGTTTTTGTTTTGTTCATTGTCCATTATCACTCCACATTTTGTTAGCATATTTTAGCAAGTTGCATAAATCATCTGTTATGTTTTAAGTCAAATTGTCAGTTGTTTCATAAAGGGAAAAAAGTCAGTGGTTTTATTTTTGTAGTCTTGTGTGTTTTTATGTACTATTTTTGCTTTATTTTCTTTGTCAGTTTTTACACTTTTAACAAAGTTGTTCGTGAATTCATATTTTTTATACTTTCACTTAAAAGAATAAAAATGGACTATATACTAATGACTCGAATCTAAATGGAAAATCTTGTGTTGTACCAATATGTTTATTCTTTGCTTAAATTGTAATCAACTCTGTAAATGTTTAGTTGTGTTTAATGTTTATTTCAGTGGCGTTCACATTCTTACTCATTGATACTCTTTAGCAATGAACAACAGCCACATCTTATTTTTCTAGAGTCTGTGTACGTGTTACAAAATACAGTACAAGTGGATTTGAGAGACACAAACACGAGACTGGATTCAAGCCCTAAGTTCAAGTTCCACTGGCCAACACAACAGAGAAACAATGAGACTATGTGCAGGCACCTCCCAAAGTTTTGTCAGATTAAATATATTGTGCACATTTGCGTGTTTGCGGTTGTGTTTAATCACTGAATAATTAGAATATATATTTGAATAAGTATAACTGAATTATAATTGAATTCCTGATTATTATTAAAAAACACAAATAAATTAAACCTGTATGTCTTATCATTTGTTGAGTTTGATAATAGTTATTAAGAGATTTCCACACTGAGCGCATAACCCTGGGTAAGGGCCCTATCTTTTTAAACTGCGAGTAAAGGACTTTAACCCCTAGCTTAAGCAACGTTTTAATTGAAATGTTGAAAGATGGTTTGAATGGTAACAGTGTAAAACAGTGGGGTGCTATAATGTTTCAGTAACCCTTCATAAAGAGAGTGCTTACCTCGTTACATTTTCTTACACTTTGTACTTGTACGTCACAGAAACGTTCACTTGTCTAAAATAAATGATGTGCAGCGATGGAATATGCGTAAACCGAGGTGAAAAGACTACATTTGTTTCAACCATTGTAGGTTTTGAGCGATTTAAACAGCTACTGTGTATTTATGTGGAGAAATTTTACAGTCGAGCGGTTTTTAAAACCGTCATGCCCCAGTCACTAGCTGTACTTGTCCAGTCAATATTATTGACCTCATAAATACACAAATAAGAATTTTCAAGTCACCATGTAATCAAAATGGACAAATCTTATTATTTTCATGGAATAATTGCAGTATTTATTATGTATACTGGCACAAGGGATGGACATCCTATCATTCACCAGTGTTGGGGAAAGTTACTTTAAAAAGTTATGCGTTACAATATTGTGTTACTCCCTAAAAAGTAATTGCGTTACTTAGTTACTTTTAATGGAAAGTAAGGCGTTATTACTTTTACGTTACTTTTTCTCACCTGGGCTGGGCTTGCTTTGTTTTTAATACAATTTATAATAAAAAAAAAAATGCTTTTAATGTAAATACCCTTTCACATCAAAAGTGAAATGAATAAGCCTAAAGCTGAAATGAAATGCAAATTCACGCCTGTACAGTAGACGACATTCTAAATGCAGAAGAATCGGATGCAGAAGAAGAAAGTTTAAAACTTACTTCAGCATATAAAACCCCAAAAATGTAACTCATACGTGATGTTTATATAAAGTCATTTTTGCTTAGTATGGCTGGATTAGATCATCGAAGGTCAGCAGCAAAGACATTAGTTAATAAAGTGAGATTAAATACATAAAGTACATTTAATTTAACTTTTAATTATTGTAGGTTTGCGTAATATTTGAGTTTGAATTTCTCTATTTTTATTTTGAGTAATACTAAATCTGTTTTTGTGCAAGTGAGCTGAGTAAATTGCTCACAATTAGTCTAAAACTAAAATGTTTACATTATGCACAACGCTTCTGCACTTACTCCCAGTTTCTCTTAACATGGGAACAGATAAGGTGTCAGTCTATATATAGGAAAACAAGTAACTGCGTTACTTATTTGAAAAAGTAAATCAGGTATTTTATTGTAAATTTAAAGGTATTGCGTTACTTAGTTATCTGAAAAAAAGGTAATCTGATTACGTAACTCATGTTACTTGTAATGCATTACCCCCAACACTTGTCACTCACAATGGTCCAACCATCCAATTAATTCCCGATTTTTACTTGTCCGAAAAACCATTTGAATGAGCTAACCAAAAATGTTATGTTAACTAAAATAATTGTTTTACTATACAAAACATAGAAAAGCCAATTCAAAGAATTACAGAATGACTTAGCATATAATTTGCAATAAATAAATAATTAAATACATAGACTTAGCAGTGTTAGTTGACATTATTTGGCTAAGGGGGAAAGGGAGGCCTAAACTTTTTATAGTTTATAATTTTGTTTACGCATTTCACCAGATTTCTACATTCGTTGTTTTCTGAAATTTTACATCCACTAAAAACCATTTTTGGAGGACATATTTTCAATGTTTCTGAAAAACGTGCAAGCTTTTTAATGCAACTGTCGCTAATCACATGCACTCCTCAGTTGAAGTGAAAGATCATTTCCTAATAACATTTGAGAGTATAGTTTCCACAACATGCTAATAAGCTTTAAAGACATCTTATCATTCAGACACTAATATAGCCTCTTAGTTACATCACCAAAGCTAATTCCCCCTTGTTTTATGATGCTGAAGACTAAGAAGAGGAAAAAGAATCAACAATAACAAGTTACAATGGTTTTATTCTTTTCTATCATTGTTAAAATCCCAATGACCATTGATATAAAGTCAGTCAATAAAATCCATTAATCAATGCTATCATGAATCCAAGTTTGAGATCCAATGCGACATCACTAATGGATTCAGTGTGAAATATTATCCGTCTTCTCCACCCCATTGATTACTGACCTGTACTTCCAGGTTCTTTTTCCTGACTGAGCCTGTTTCTCTACTTCACACAATGTAAGTAGGAATTGGATTTCCAACGAAAGAAAAAACCAACGCATTGTTCATCTCCCCGCAGTGCCAATAGCAGGCAGGTGACGTGTACAAACCGGTATTACATCCACCTATGTCATCAAGTTAAGATCCTCCTCCAGTAGCACCTGTCTCTTTGGGAATATAAAGGCTGTTTGGATTCAAAGCACCTTCGCAGGCAAAAAACAAAGACAGGAAGGATTGGGACGCTTACATCTATATTGACATCTCAGCACTAGGTAAATGATCTTCCACCCTTTTTAAAACTTCTAAAGTACTGCTTTTATTTGATGAAATTCATGACTAACCAATATCTCCTTTTCCTAGGTAAAAAAAAAAAGCACACCTAACAGGCATCATGTCGATGGGAATGGAGATCGGGGGCATTGCCCTGGGCATTATCGGCTGGATCATGGGCATTGTCGCTTGCGCTCTCCCTATGTGGCGTGTCTCTGCCTTCGTTGGCGCAAACATCGTCACGGCACAAAACATCTGGGAAGGTTTGTGGATGAACTGTGTTGTACAGAGCACCGGACAAATGCAGTGCAAGATCTACGACTCCATGCTAGCACTGTCGCAGGACATGCAGGCGTCCAGAGCCATGTCGATCATCGCCATCATCTTGGCCATTCTGGGCGTGATGATCTCCATCATGGGCGCAAAATGCACCAATTGTATCGAGGATGAAGCAGCCAAGGCTAAAGTCATGATCGTCTCTGGCATCCTGTTCATTCTTTCCGGCATCCTGGAGCTCATTCCAGCGGCCTGGGTTGCAAACCAAATCATTCGTGATTTCTACAACCCGTTACTGCCCTCCGCTCAGCAAAGAGAGATCGGGGCATCCATCTACATAGGGTTTGCTGCTGCTGTTCTATTAATGATTGGAGGAGCATTGCTGTGCTGCACCTGTCCTCCAAAGGAGAAGAACTACAAGCCACCGAGAATGGGCTACTCCGCTCCACGCTCTACTAATGGATATGACAGGAAGGACTATGTTTAAAACATTGGTTTCTTGTAGGGAAAAGATTTGAAAGATTTTGAAGATCTCACACAAAGGGTGAAGATACTTCTGAAAGGACTCCGCAATGAAGGGTCATACGATGCTGTTAATATTTGCTTTTCGTCTGACTGGTGTGTGTGTGTGTACATGTGTGTGTGTGTGTGTGTGAAGGGCTGGTTTTGTAGGTTTACTTGTTAGGGATTTTTGTGTTTATACATTTCCTATTTGATATTATTTTAAATGATGTTGTTTAAATTTAAAACTGTTGTCCTTTTTTGTTTCATGTCATACCTAAATGCATAACTGGTGTCAAAATGGATTCTTTGCTCTGTGTAAGCAAACTTCAATAAGTAGAGATGTGCAAATTTTTTATTAAAGTCGTCTCTTCTTTCGTCTGATGGCTTGTCTATCGCTAATCTATGTAGACAGGAAGAGGAAGACTTAAGCTCTTTACATGTATTTGCTTAGGAAAATTCCACTGGACACAGAAACGGAATATATTATATATATATATATATTTTTTTTTCTTTCAGGCTTCAGTTGTGCCTTTTCTTGAGGACATAAGTTTTTCTGAATAGTTCCCCATCTTTTATACAATTGTTTTATTATGTACAGTTGTTTTATTATATTTTCTACAGAGATTAAAGATTAAATGCATTTTCTAGATATTCATAACCATTTTATTACTGTGACTAATATTTGTCAGTTGTATTGCTTTTATTCTATAAACATTGATTGAGGAAATATGAAATAGTACAACAAAACATATGGTCAGTTACAGCATACAAAAGACTGTTGGAGTGGTTATACCTGTTTGGCCCTTTGTTCTACAATTGGGGCAGTAATGTGAAAACACGTTCTGAGAGAGAGACCACTCAGCATAAACCTTATGCAAGCTGTACTATTTACCATTGGTGGTGGCAAACAGATCCGACCAAAACTAGTCTGAATAAATGGCAAGGGGAAGTAGGATGGGGATTGAAAAGTACATTTATAAGGCACAAAATGTTTAGCTTACTATATGTACAAAATATGTCTGTATTTAATTCCATTGTAATTTCAACATAACTGCAATAAAAACAGAATTAATGCCCTAAGTGTTGATTAGATCCATCTAGCTGACACATATTGAGCAGCAAACAAACATCAAGGAAGTTTGAGCTTTTAGATTTGGATCTTTGGATTAAAAATTAAGTTCCACACACTGCATTAAGCACAAGTTGGGATACTTTAAGAAAAAAAACTATAACCATAGACTGAAACAGAGACTCTTGGTTATGAATTATATTGCGAAGTTAGGCAGCAGGCCATGAAACCATGGTAAGTTGCAAACACATAACCCTAAGGCATATTAACTCAAGCCAACACTCTATAATGCTGTTCCCATAGAGACAATCCTTCTCTGGGATACGCCTTCTTCTCCACCTGTTAGAGAGGGGGAGGGGAACTCCACGTAGGAAAATGACTCACCTGGTGTGTTTGCTGTGAAGTTTCCTTGCAATTTTCATCTAGTGTGAATATGCATTTATTATAATTTTTAGTATTTACGTGCAGCAGCACAAACATTTTTTTTCTTCTGCACGTTGAGCAAATCCATTGTTAACAACAGTATACAATTTCTTTTTTTTTTTTTTGGTGTAGAAAATAAGGAAGAGTTTAAAGGTTAGGTAAAAGTGTTTTTTACTGAACAAATTATTTAGAGAGATCATTTAACGATCAATTTCAGGACAAACAAAACAAGACAAACAAAGAGATTAACCAGAACAAAGATTTATATGCTTTATGCTCTGCTATTGTATTAGTTAAGTAAAGAGATAAAATTACTAACAACCTGAGAAACAGTTTTGTCACAGTTATCAAGTTCACCTTGAACTTTTCTATACCTTCTGGTGGCACAGAGTGGCCTACATTAAAAATAACCTTTGTTTAAGTACTTCTTGTTTTAATTATTCACTGCTTTAATCCACAGTTAAGTTTCTACATCATGTTCTATTTAGTTTTATTCATGTTCTCTTTTGTTTGTTACTATGGTTTCTGGTTAGTTCCTAGTTTCGTTAACAATCATCTCTGTGTAAATAAGTTTCGTGTTTGTGTTTCAGTATTCTCTTCTGTGTTTATTTTAAGTTATCCTTCATTTTTCATTCTGCGTCACACGTCTTGGATTTATACTACACAGCCACCGTCACAAAGATATATTATTTGCTTTTAATTTTTAAAATAACCTATTTTAAAAAATCTTTCAGCATTATATTGACAAAGGATTAATCATATTATATTTACTATATCTAGCTTGTATATCTACTTCTAGTGTTTGAAAACTAACAAAAGATTAGTTTCCTTTTAATACGATTCCTTTCGCATTGCGTCAGTCTCTAACGAGTATGGGGAAACTCCATTTTCTCTGAATACTGAAGCCTGATTGGTTTACGTCTGTGTACCTATGGTTAAACTTGGAGACTCCTGAAGACAAGACTCCTTGACTCCCCTGTCTCTTCCTCTGGCCTATTCGGTTCTGCATGACTTGCTGAGCGTTTCACGGTGACCTGGAGGGCGTTGCAGGTTATGCGCCATTTATTACTTAAGTAGTCATGTTCTGCTGCTTCTAGTCACCCTAAGTCATCATCAACTCAGCAGCACACCATGCCAGCTCCCACACCTGCTCAGCCCCAACCCAAAGCTGACCCGAGGTGAAGCAGCACTTCCGCCCAGCTAAGCACTTCCCATTTTGAGCAGCCCAAGTAGTCGTTAATGCATTGGGCACAAAGAGGAGGGGGCCAAGTCCCGGCATGGACCACCATGTGTTCACCTCCTAACCTCTATCCAGTCCGGGCATCCAGGTTTGTTATCGGTACTAGGTCAGCCCCACCAGTGGTATGTGCAGCCAGACATCCTTCTGCTTTTAAAGCGAGTCAAATAAAAAACAAACAGTAGCTTCCACGTCCCAGAGAAGGATGACAGCCTCAGGCCCATCCTCGACTTGAGATTTCTGAACTCACACTCTGTTGAGATGGCCGTTCAGAAGGATAACTTTGAAACAAATCTTCTCGCAGATCTGCCCAGGGGATTGGTTTTTATCAGCGGATCTGCAAGACGCATACTTTCATATCCAGAAAGCTCCCCATTACAGACCGCCCTTGAGATTCGTGTTCGAGGGGGTGGCTTACCAATATGCAGTCCTACCATTCAGACTGTCTCTAGCCCCATGCACAAAATGTGTGGATGCTGCTCTCTCCCTACTGAGACTAACTGGAGTTTGCGTCCTGAATTACCTCAACGATTGGCTGCTCTTAGACCAATTGAAAGAGGAACTGTGTGCGCACAGATCTCTGCTCCTCAGCCATCTAGAAGGTCTGGAGTTTAGAATCAACTTGAGCAAAAGCCTGCTGTCCCCCAGCCAACGCATTGTGTTCCTGGGGGCAGTGCTCGTCTCTTCTGAAATGCGGGGCTGGACCTCACCGGAACGCTCAATGAAAATTCAGCAGTTAGCGATGGCATTCAGAACGGGAGCAACCTCCCTTTAAAAACATTTTTCAGAAGCTAATGGGCCTCATGACAGCAGCCTCCTCAGAAGTCCCCTTGGGCCTGTTATGCATGTGGCCTCTGCAACACTGGTTGAATGCCCGCGTCCCATCTCGAGGATGGTGCGAGGGCCATATTATTCTCATGAAATCGCCCCATCTGTATCGGAGGGGCGTGGAACTGGACTCAGTTTCGAGAAGGAAGGTACTCATTACAGACGCCTCAAAGATGGGTTGGGGCACACTGTGTGATGGCAGGATGGCCTTTGGCTCTTGGACAGAGCCAATGTTGAGCTGGCACATCAACTGCCTGGAAATGGTGGCAGTGCTCCTGGCCTTCACAGAATTTCAGCAGGAGATCTGGCGGGCTGAAAGGCCATTTGTCTGTGCAAGTGCACAGACGTGAACCAATCAGGCTTCAATATTCAGAGAAAATGTTTCCACATACTCGTCAGCGACTGACGCGATGCTCGTTCCTGTATCTCAGGAAACTGAGGTTACATTAGTATCCGGAGCGTTATCTCAGCTTTCAGTGTTGATTATCTCAGGAATTTGAATGGAAGATTTCCTCCCCTCTTGGGAGAAGGTCACAGAGAAATGGCTGTGTAGCAATATTCTTTCATTCTTTCCAGTCAACAGACTCTTATAGGAATGATATGCAACTGACATAAAAGGATCTATACTTCCAAATTAAAAACTAACCAACTGATAATCAGAGGGCAAAAAAAGGTACGAAAGCTGTCACTGGGGATGTACCTTTTCAAAAGGTACACTTTTGTTCCTTTTAGGTACTAATTTGTTCCTAATTCAGTGACAGCTTTCATACCTTTTTTTCTGAGAGTGTTGTCTGAAACACACACATTTAAATCTGAACAGCAGTGAAACTGTCTTAGTTTTTTAAAAAAAATAAAAAACATTAAAAAGCTTTAACATTCCATTTCATTATATGCTACTATGTTTCATTTGGAACTCACATGTGAAAATGTCAAAAACTTGACACAAATTCAGATGCAACTTTGCTGCCTGGAAAGTAGTGAAACCATGTCGTAGTGTTTCAAAAAAACATTAAAAACATTATTTTGGAATTCCAAATCAATCAGTGTAGCACAAGTGAAATTCAACAAGACTTTCCAAAACTTGATTTTGTCCTGTTTAGTCATCATTTTTGGAGCATCCCTGCTTGTCAGTGGAATGCGGCCAATAGGCAATGGCATCTGACCTTATGGATCACGTCTTCCAAACTTGCATAGAATAATGCCTTCACTTTATGGAAAAGATCATCAATCAAATTTATTAACATCAACCTAAAACAAAAGACTATTAACAGTAGCCTGCCACTACTGAACAATAGTCCCAGCTACACAGAAAATATGTATCCCCTAAAAAGGACTTTGTCATTTATGCATGATGCACAGATTTATTTATTTTTTTGTCTTTGAGTTATGGTTTTTACAAAATGTGCATTAAAAATGACCAAACATTTTAGAAAACACATTTGATTGTATTACATATTAAGGGTTTTGTAAACTACAGCAGAGTTTTAAAGTAAAAGTCAGATATGCAATGAATACATTCCTTTATCATGATACGTTTCCATGAATATTTTAAGATAAACAGTTCAAAATCTGGATACAGGTTCCATAAAAGTGGTGTCATCATGCAACATGCAATTCTGTCCCTTTGAGATATTCCTAAAAGAACCTATAACTATAGTGAATAAGGTGGGTTAATGTTGGGTCTCAAGAAATTACCCCATACAAACACGTTGGTCGAAGTTTTATGCATTTGAAACCATTGTTTCCCATGAATATTGGTGGCTATATGACAAATTGCCTGTGTTTCCCACTTATAGTCTAGGTTAAAAAATCTGCTGTGGAAGCACCTGTGGAACAGTCCTTAATACACTAACAGTTTACAGGCGGGGGAAAATTAATGTCACAGTTCCAATAACTTAGGTCACTAAAAAGACCTTTCTACTGACTCTGAAACATACCAGAAGAAAGGTGGCCATGAGTCCCTGATCACCTGTGTGAACATGCCATAGTTCTGCTGCAGGAGGAATGAGGACTGCAGATGTGGCCAGAGCAATAAACTGCAATGTCTGTAATGTAAGATGCCTGAGACTACAGGGCAGGGAGACAGAAAGGACAGCGGATTGTCCTTGCAGTGCCAAACTGAGGAAGAGATGCACTTTATTTTAAGCAGCTGTACTTTGGTCACACAAGATGACTGCTACTTTTGATATTGCCCCCCGCTCTATACAGGAAGGGTTGTTATTCCATTTCTGTTCATCAAATGTCTGTGAAATTTGTTCAGTTTATGTCTTATATTTACACATAATAAGAAATTTGCTTTAAAAACAGTTGAAAGGGGGAGGAAACATTTTTTAAATATATATTTTAAATAAGTTATGTTCATCAAGACTACATTTATTTAAATAGGCTAGAATAAATACAGTACTATTGTGGAATATTAAATTAAAATAACTATTCTATTTTAATATATTTTAAAATGTAATTTATTCCTGTGATGGCAAAGCTGGATTTTCAGCATCATTAATCCAGTCTGCAGTGTCACATGACCCTTCAGAAATAAATCTGCTGATTTGGTGCTCAGGTAATATTTCTTATTATTATTATCAATGTTGAAAACAGTTTAACATCTTTGTGTAAATGGTGAAACTTTTTCAAGATTCTATGATGACTAAATAGTTCAATGAACAGCATTTATGTGCATTTATTACATTAAAGCATTTATTAAATAAAAACTGTAACATTGTAAATGTCTTCACTGTCACTTTTGATCAATTTAATGCATCCTTGATTAATAAAATTATTAATTTCTCTCTCTTTTTTAAATTTTACCATTAAAATTACCATACCATACCATACCATTACCATATTAATATGATTAATATTAATATTAATATTAATACTAATTTCATGAGCAGTAAATCAGCATAGGCTTTTAGAATGATTTCTGAAGGATCATGTGACACTGAAGACTGGAGTAATGATGCTGAAAATTCAGCTTTGTCATTACAAGAAATTACATTTTAAAATATTAAAATAGAAAACAGTTATTTTAATTTATTATTTCACAATAGCACATATTTAAATAAATGCAGCCTTGATGAACATAACTTATTTTAAAAATCTGCTTTTAAAGTTTTAAAAATATATTAAAAAAGAAAACAGTTATTTTCATTTGTAATACGATTTAGCAATATTACTGTATTTTTGGTGAATAAATGCAGCCTAGGTGAGCAGAAGAGACTTCTTTCAAAAACCTTTGACAGGCACCAGGAGTTTTCTCTCTTTATGTGCAGTTACTGTTCTTTATTGAGTTCCAACAAAAAAAAATTGAACTTACATTAGGCCTACGTGCATTATCGTGCCCAATAATGCAATTACATAATGCAATGGTCATACTCAGATAGCCTAGGTGCTGTTGTTGTTATAATAATATAATTGTTACATAAATAACCAGTATTACAGTAGGGCTTGGCCTATTACTTGTAAATGTTTTCAGATAGTGATATGACAATATGCTTAGTTATGTAAACACCAGTAGCCAATCCCAAAACTGACTTATGATGGGATCAGTGTTTTTAAATAGGCTATTTCAATTAATTGTTTAGTAAAGTCATCTTGGAATTTAGCATTTAAGCATTTTTTTCTTAGGGATATCTAAGGGAAAATATGGAATTATATTGGAAAGCAGATTATTGTTGGCTGTTCTAGTTCACCTGCAGCGCTGAAAATGAAACCTGTGAGATGTCACGTGACCGAAACCAAAGCGGGCGAGATTTGCTTATGTTTACTGAGACTGCGTGGCGGAAGTCTACTTTAATGTCACACGGTGAGTTTCGCGAGCATTTTAGGCTACTCCGAAAGTGAAGGCCATTGTCTCTTTCACCACATATGTTACAAAGAGATAGCAGTCTTTTAATTCATTGCACTTTGTGATGTTGTGTAGGTCTACCAGCTGGTCTCAAGTAAATAAATTACATCGGTTTTTAGTATCAAGGATGCGTCACCCAAGATCATGTGATCATAAACGGCCAAATTAGGCTACTATTTTGTCTTATCTTTCGTTAAAAACAGCGCATAAAGAAACTGTTAGGTTTCTGGAACTGCTTTCCTTTATGAATTCAGTTTTCAAAAGCAGTTGCTTAAAATTTTGAATTGCCTAAAATAGTAGCCTATACCGATTTGATTGCTGTCTCATACCACCACACCACACCTCTCAACCTGTCATTTATATAATTTCACTAACAACCCCACAAATTACTCTTTTATTAAAATGTATTAATGCTATAACATCCATTATTTGTGATGACAAAATAAAGAATCTTACTTAGGCCTTAAGCTATATAAAAACTTTATTGCCACCATATACCTTACACAATGAATGAAACATAGGTCCAAAACAGGTTACATTACAGTAGCCTACGTGATTATTTATATCAGTTAAAGAAATGAATTTTGTATAGGGCGTGTAAGTTCAAGACAAACGAGTTTTGTCTGTTAGGTGAACCTACCAAACAATTTCAGAGATAACACTTAAACCAAATATCAAAATATGTATTATTCAGTATACATTTTCATCTTGTGAGTTTCTCTCCTGCATGTGTCCTCCTCACCATGGCTACTGTTGGTTTGCTGCTATATCCCCCACTGCTGTGTTGCCTATAGCAGCAGACACGGAGGAGGGTGAAGCTCTCACTCTGTCACGCACTCTTTAGATGCACATAAACAAAAAGCAGTTGGCTCTCTTAAGTTGTCTGAAATAAGAGAGAGGAATGTTAACCCTAAATAACCCTCAATGACAAACTACGGTGTAACTATAGTATTTCCAGGAATTGTGAAAACATGTTTATTTATTGCTTTAAGTTACTTTCAAATTTCTGTCATTTAGAAGAGGGTAGTTAGTTGTGTAATCCGTGTATTAAATTCATTTTCAAGATTGTCGGTACTTTCATGGGTTTGGGTTAGATGATGCTGTGGCCTGGTTTCACAGACAGGGTTTAGATTTAACCAGGATTAGGCTTTAGTTCAATTAGGACATTGAAGTAGCTTTTATTGACGTTCTTTAGAAAAAAACATTACTGTCTTGAGACAAAACAAAGGCACTGATTATTTTAAGATATGCCAATGCAAGTTGCTTTCAGTTAAAACAGCTCAAACATGCATTTTAGTCCAGGACTAGGCTTAAGCCTTGTCTGTGAAAACAGGGGAATAAATAGGCTATTAAGTGTATTATTGAAAAATCTACTTATTTTATTAGGCCTATTTTCTTTCACTAATTCTTACTAAATACATGGTCTTTACATGGTCTTTAAACTTCCCATAATGTAATTTAATGAGATTTCATTTGAGAATTTTACAAAACTGCATGCTTCTTCTTTTCATTTTCTATTGTTTGCTGTGGAAAATGTTGTCCATTTAACCATCCCATTGTGCAAAGACTTCTCCTTTAATGTAACTTTATGCATATCAAAACATGTTCTCTTTTATTTGTGGGGAAAGTTAAATATTATTGTCAGATTTATTTATTTTAGGTCATCATATTGAAAATCTTGTGCCAGTATACTGTAATTGAGAACGCTGACGAGAGCTTGTTTGTGATCATGATATGAAAATCTTTAGCTCATCCATCTCAGCATTTATATATCTACAGGATTGATGTCAGCTGATGATACCACACATAATATGCAAAACTTCTGTTCTCATTTGCTTAGGCAGAGGTGTTTTGGCAGTCTTGCTATAGGCCTATATATATATCACTGGAAATTTGGAAGTAATAAAAGTTAAATTTAAATTATTAGGCTACTGATAACTGTCTGTCAAAGGATATTAATGGGATAGTTCATCCAAAAATGAAAATTCTGTCATTAATTACTCACCCTCATGTCGTTCTTTCGTTCATCGATCTTCGGAACACAAATGAAGATCTTTTTGATGAAATCTGAGAGCTTTCTGTACCTCCATCCACAGCTATGCAACTACCACTTTGATGCTTCATAAAGAAATTGTAAAACTAATCTATATGAATTGAGCAGTTTAGTCCAAATTTTCTGAAGAGACACATTCACTTTATATGATAAACAGATTTAATTTAGGCTCAATCAACTCATAAATAATGCAAAGATGAACGAAAGTCTTGGGTTTGCAACGACATGAGGGTGAGTAATTATAATTAATGACAGAATTTTCTTTTTTGGGTGAACTATCCCTTTAAGGGCTATTCATCTGAAATAAGACACTGGCTATAATCTCAATGCTTAAAGCATTTTTTTTTTTTTTTTTTTTTTCTATATTTTTGAACGAGCTGTTCTTTTCTTTGTATCGCATGAAAGCCGTTTGGTTGTCCAAACCATAGACTGTAAAAAATAGGTCCAAACGCATTATGAAGTCTGTTGTCTTGGTCTGTGGCGCCACTATGTGGTAATATGCGTCCATAAGCAATATTTGTCAGATTATATTTTCCTCTTTTTGTTTTATTTTCTACTACTTTAATTGATTGCCTCTCGTGTACGTTCATATGTAATACACTAAATATTGTTTCTAAAGGTGTGGTATCTGATATTTTAATATCGTTGCAGCATGCATTATAGACGCACGACGTAGTGACATCACGCATCACGTCTAGGTTCTCGTGCGGCAGTGTTGCCATGACCGCTTATTTTGTACGACTTTTTGGTTGTTGTTGTTTTTGATAAAGTTGCTTATAAATGTCACATTATGGACATACCATAAAATATCATCAAACACAGTCGCGATTTTAGGTTGCAAGTGCTTTCCCACTACCCGGGTGGTGTGTAAATGTGCAATATTATAGATGTGTGTGCAAGAGAGCATGTAGTTATTTATTTGGATAGCCGTTGTTTATGTGAAACATTGCAATTACTTTTGTCAAATACATTTTAGTTTCATATAAATTAATTTTTAACCGAATTATAATGTATGTTTTGTACACGTTTCAATGATACAACATTTATTCTGGGTTTATTTTGTTTATCCAGCGAGATCTGGCAACACTGTTAGTGCTGTATCCCTAGTGTTAGCTAAACATCATCACGACCTTTGAAGACTAAAATCCCGGTCGAATGAATGAATGAAGTTCGGACACAGGTTTTAGCATGTCAAATTTTGCCATGAGTGCCCTGTGCCGTAATTTGACCAGGGGAGTGCTTTGTGGCCCGTCGTCATGTTTATCTACAACGGGATTTCGGGATTTTTGCAGTGGAGTCTCGCGACTGGAAGGCGCTGGCAGTGACAGCGCACGAGCCGCCAGGTGCTTCATTTTTAATCTTCCGGTTCAAATACTGTTAATTACTCAGGAATGCATGTGTGAGCGAGGGCTGTTGTAGTATAAAGTTCAATTTACTTTATTTTAAAGTGGTTACCTGCGCATTCTGTATCGCATTAGCAAATTATCCAGTTGTAGTTTTAATAAGAAAACATCATTAAAACCAAAGCACAATGGCTAATTATACATTATGTTATGTTCTGTTTTGTCTTTTACAGGTGATGACACGTTAATGAAGTTATACATTAGATAGAGCTCTTGTCTTTTGTTAAGATTCTATAAATAAGGTCATGTGTCCAAAAACTGTCAGCTGTGGTTGACAGAATAATTCTGTAAAAATGCAGTAATATGTAAGCATATTTACAGAACAACCTGTAAATATTACTATTGAAAACTAATTTACAATAATAAAAATCCAACAGCTCTTTTCTGCTGAATTATCAAGGTCACGCTGCCACTAAAATCTGTTTTGTACCTTGAAAATATACTAACATCCACCATAATAATAACAGGGGTTAAAGAGAAAGACACACGATGAATTAGAGTTCATCACAAGTAGCTAATTACATTAGCTGAGGTAAATACTAATATATAGATGGTGCACAGTGTCACACACACATACAAAGCACCATAACGGACAGCAATATAATAATGCAATAAACATTAAGATGTAACATAAAACCCTAATGTACATAAATGATTAAAAAAAAGAAAAGAAACAATCAAATGTGAAGTGTCACGCAGAATTCTAGGGGTGTCAGCTGATGGCTTTTCACTCTAAATTATAATGTGATTTGTTCTTTTTTACTCCTGAAAACGGTACATCTAACAGTACTTTACTGTGAAATTACATGAATTGTAAGGGTAGGGCTATTACAGTTTTTCTCCGTATGTTAACCAATTAATTTTACTGTAGCCTTTTTCCAGTCTTTTCCAGTTAAAATTACTACCATTTTTTTTTTACAGTGTCTTCATCCTTGTCTGCTTTGCTTTGTCTTAGTGCTGTAAACTTGACCTACGATGTGTTTGATGGGACGGTAGACAGCACGCCATTGGTGTTTCTTCATGGCTTATTTGGGAGCAAGTCAAACTTCCACTCCATAGCCAAGTCCCTGGTGCAGCGGACAGGCAGGAAGGTATGCTTCCAGTTTCTCCAGTGGTTAAGAGGTGCTGTGGGCTGTTTATAAGAGTCTGTGCGAGTGTCCTGACTGTACTTTGTCTAGTTAGGTGCTGACAGTAGATGCTCGTAACCATGGCAAAAGCCCACACAGTCCTGTCTTGACATACGAAGCAATGACCCACGACCTGACGCATCTGCTTGGACAGCTGCACATTGGGAAGTGTGTCCTGATTGGACACAGCATGGGGGGAAAGGTTGCTATGACGACAGCTCTATCTCAGGTAACACATGCTGTATAATTTCTTTCATGCAACCGCAACTTAACATCTAATAGTAGGCCAAGGGGTCAGTGACATGAAGCTCATGATGATCTATTCATTTATTCAAAAATACATAAAAAATGCAATTCACACTTAGTCATTTGAATAGACCGCTTATATGATGAATGAATTAAAAATCATACATTAACAATTTTTAGCTTTTTAGGGCATGAAGTTAAAAATGTCAGTGTGATACAATTGTCCTGATATTATAATGAAGATAAAAAAAGGCTCATTATAAGAGTGAAGATTTTCAAGAAAGCAGTGAAGCTTAGAAAATAAGCAGTAAAACAGTTTTGTAAAAATATTATAAATATTTGACTTTTTTTGTCTCCTAAATCAAAGTCATGTGGTGCAACCAACATGCTGGAAAAAAACCCACATGGTCTCATGGTATAAGTCTCTTAAAATATCTAATCATTTGACCTTTTTATGACAAGACAAGGTTAGTTTGGTTTATAAAATGTCATAAATGTCATGTCATGAATCCTGAAAACAAAAACAAATCACAGTTCCTTCAAAAATATTAAGCAGCACAACTGTTTTCAACATTGATTTGAATTAGAAATGTTTCTTGAGCACAGAAATGGCTGCTGAAAATTCAGCTTTGCAATCACAGGAATGAATTACATCATAAAATACAAATAAAATGAAAATAATTTAATAATGTAATTAGAAAATATAATAATATTTCACAATATTACTGTTTGTACAGATTTTTGATCAAATAATTTACCTAGGCGAGCAGGAAAACATGTTTAGACTTGTTTAGAAAACATTGTCAAAAATCTTACCGACCCCCATATCTTTTGTGTGTGTGTGTGTGTGTGTGTATATATATATACAGGTGCTGGTCATAAAATTAGAATATCATCAAAAAGTTGATTTATTTCAGTAATTCCATTAAAAAAGTGAAACTTGTATAGTATATAGACTCATTACATGCAAAGTGAGATATCTCAAGCCTTTATTTGTTATAATTTTGATGATTATGGCTTACAGCTTGTGAAAACCACAAAATCAAAATCTCAGAAAATTAGAATATTACATGAAATCACACAGTAATTACACAGTAATCCCATGGTCATTGAACCAGGTTTTGGTTCTTTTGGCAGTGTGGGCAGGTGCAAATCCTGCTGGAAAATGAAGGAAGCATGAAGTGCTCTGGAAATGTCCTGGTAGACGGCTGCGTTGAGTCTGGATTTAATAAAGCACAGTGGACCAAAGTCCTCTTTTCTGATGAGAGCAAATTTTGCATCTCATTTGGAAACCAAGGTCCCAGAGTCTGGAGGAAGAATGGAGAGGCACACAATCCAAGATGCTTGAAGTCCAGTGTGAAGTTTCCACAGTCTGTGTTGGTATGGGGAGACATGACATCGGCTGGTGTTGGTCCACTGTGCTGTCCACTCAACGCAGCCGTCTACCAGGACATTTCCAGAGCACTTCATGCTTCCTTCAGCAGACAAGCTTTATGGAGATGCTGACTTCATTTTCCAGCAGGATTTGCACCGGCCCACACTGCCAAAATAACCAAAACCTGCTTCAATGACCATGGTATCACTGTGTAATTACTGTGTGAGTTCATGTAATATTCTAATTTTCTGAGTTTTTGATTTTGTGGTTTTCACAAGCTGTAAGCCATAATCATCAAAATGATAACAAATAAAGGCTTGAGATATCTCACTTTGCATGTAATGAGTCTATATAATATACAAGTTTCACTTTTTTAACGGAATTACTGAAATAAATCAACTTTTTGATGATATTCTAATTTTATGACCAGCACCTGTATATACAGTATATTTATTTATTTTCTTATAAAAAAAGTAAATAAGTGATTAAGATGTTTACAATTAGCCTAAATGTATCCAGATAGTAAGCAAAATATGTTATTACATTTCTATTTTGTCTCTCTAATTCAGCCTAATTTAGTGGAAGGGTTGGTTGTTGTGGATATTAGTCCCTCTCAGACTTCAGCCCGCACCAATTTCCATGCCTACATCCAGGCAATGAAGGAGGTGAAGATAGCCAGTGATATCCCACGTTCCACAGCACGAAGACTGGCTGAAGACCAGCTCAGGAAGATAGTAAAGGTAACCATGTCCACACACATGCCTTATAATGTATATAGTTAACTGGACTATTGTTATTGTTGCATTTCAATGTAATCACCCACATGTATGTTGTTTGCAGGAGCGTTCAGTTCGTCAGTTCCTTCTCACTAACCTGGAGGAGCAAAATGGTGACTATGGCTGGAGGATCAACCTGGAAGCCATCTCAAACCACCTTGAGGACATCATGGCTTTTCCTGATTTTAAAACCACCTATGAGGGTCCAACTCTTTTCTTGGGTGGCAGTAGCTCAGCCTACATAAGGTAATAACTTTATTTAAACCCCTACTTGTACACATGTGCATCATTATGGTTAATATAATCTCTCTCTGTCAACTCAAGTTATGTCACCATTATTTATACAATACCGATTGTTTCAAAGCAGCTTAACAGTGATAACAGGACAATGATTATATTTCATTCAAGTCAGTTCAGTGTTGATTCAGTTCCGTCGTAAATATCATCAATTATTAAATAGGTTCATTTCATCTATAAATCAGTTCTGCAAAAACTGATATCATCGTCCAGCTCAGTTCAGTTCTCAGATAACAGCGTCAGGAAAGTCAGATCAATAATACTGTTGAATATTAGGCGTCACTTTTCTCTTTCACTTTTGAATGTTTGAAGTGTCTTAAATACATGTTTATTTAATTCTGTGTCTGTTTTCCTGCCATGGACCCCTTGGTTATCCTCTTAGCTCTGAGGATTACCCTGAAATCCAGCGACTTTTTCCTAGTGCTGATATCCAGTACATCCCAGATGCCAGTCACTGGATTCATGCTGACAAGCCTTTGGATTTCATCAGCTCCATAATCACGTTCTTACAATCATAGTCCTTGTCTCAGGTGAGGATACATACAGGTGCGCCCAATGATTAAGGGACAGTGAATGAATGGTAAGGGTGTGTGGACCAAGATGACTGTTATTGAGTTAAATCTAGTCTCTTACCTTATAATGCACAATAGCACCGGTATATAATTCCTGATAGTTAGTGTATTCATTTTTCAATGTGGTATTTGCTGTTGCGTAACATAGTACATTAATTTTCATTTTATTAAAAGGATGTATAGAAATCTGGCCATGACTTTCAATCAAGGACATTTGTTCATAGCTGATACAAAACAGTGGATCCAGTGGTTTAAAAAAATATACTTTACCTTCATAACTTGTATGATAAATGGACTAGATTTAGATTTTTTGTTATATATATTTTGATTTCAAAAATTTAAACAATATTTTAGCTTTAAAGCTAAATGATAATTGGACTAGATTTTTTCAATTTTTTTAATACTTATATATTTTTTTGGTAAGCATATTGTTGACATGGAAACCCTTTCTCTGTGCTCTGATAACAAATACAGATGTCTATGCAACAGCGTGTGACTTATTTAACTGTTCTCAAGCTGAAAGCATCTCTCACAGTCTCCGCTTTAGATTGAATAAGACCACAACACTTTGACGTGCAGCCGAGAATTGTTACTTTTTTTCTGGAAACAGAAATTTGAGTTGTTTGTGAAATGTTTTAAATCATTAATGCTATTGGGCATTATAGGTTTGTTTCTGTTGTTTCAAAACTGTTGTGCATGTGCTATAAGGTAGGTGGGTAACACTAGTTTGGGGACCAATTCTCACTATTAACTAGTGGCTTATTAGTTTGCATATTCCTAGCATATTGGCTGTTTATTAGTACTTATAAAGCAGATATGAATGCATATTCTACATCCCTTAATCCTACCCCATGCCCAAACTTAACAACTACCTTACTAACTATTAATAAGCAGTGAATTAGGAGTTTGAGGCAAAAGTCATAGTTAATAGTGAATATGTGTCCCCCAAACTAAAGAGTGACCATAGGTATTTTATTAAAACCGTTTTGTCTGGCTTTACAACAAATGAAAATGCTGCAATGTAACTAATGAGACATCTTTCAGAGCATTAGAAATTATGCGGACAAAACTTCTTTTTTTTATTTTTTATTATTGGCCCTGGGTCCTCTTTTTTTCTAACCCCTTGTTCTGTATTTAACGAATAATCAATAAATAGATCAAGTACACAAGTGTGTGCTAAAATACCTGTTTTGGTGCTTGTTCGGCCATTAGATACTGCACAGTTTATCTTTTTGGAGCTTTTGCAGGTATGTTAGTGTGATTTATTACTGACAATGTGCCTACCTCTGCACATTTTCCAACTAATATTGGTAGGTTTATCACTTATCAGTAGGTTTATCACTGTTGGATGGTTATTAAAGTACCAAAGCAGGGGTTTATGGGAAGATTTTCCCCGACCAGTGGTGTGTTAACATTGTGTGTGGCACACATTTAAGAATAAATGTACATGTGGTACTGTTTTGGCAGTCTTTAGTATAAAAGCTGCTGTTATAAGGGGATATTTTTGTTCATTGTGAAAGTGTCGATGTTTGTAAATGACAAGTATTTTGTATATCCATATACAGTACTGGTTATATAAATGTATACGATATTATATTTATGACTTTATCTTAATGATCGATAAATCAAGAAATATGCTGCAAATTGACATATCCTAAATGTCAGTGTGTATTCTCTGATGTCACATTATCATTGTATTGAATGTTTATGGTGGAACACTAGAATCATAGCCCTGCCGTTGCTTGTTATGTCTGTTCAGACACAATTTGTTGTGTTTCTGTGTTTACAGGGAACTGTATCTTGCAGAATTATAGCTTTTCACAACTAAAGTTTACTGCCAGTGATTATCAGCATTTTTTTATTTTTTAAAGATTATGTCTGAACTTTTAGCATTTCAATGGACTGTTTCATAAAGCTAGATCAACGGGTGTCATTGAAAAATTAACATTGAGAATACAGAGTATTTTAATTTTTTAACTCCTTATGAAACAGCCCATTGATTTAAAGAATGTACATGTATGCCATTCTAAAAGACGAATCAGTTGAGAACGTAATGCACAGACACTTATGATGTTTTTTTAACAATATAGTTTGTGCTTAGCTTATTCACAAAGTACAATGAAATTAATATATATATTGGATTTGTTATCTTGGCACTTAGAGTACTTGATATATTTTCATTGTACGTAATCTATCCTTGAACTAAATTAGATAGTTAAACCTATTCTTGATGCTTCATGCAGTACTCTATATTGTTTGTTTGAAAGTGGAGAAAACTAAATGTATTGTTACTATTTAGTACATAGTGATACTGGTTCTTTGTTTTATTGGTCTAATGTGTCCGTAATGACAGGTCATGAAAGAGTGTGTGGGAGTAACAGTATGAGTCAATGTTGAGCAGTTTGTATGGGTGTATTGCCTTTGCATGCCAGAGTGTATCTGTGTGCAGATTTGTTACTACTAAATAAATGTCCAAGTCTTCAACCTGCTTATGTGATTGATTTGTACTACCTTACAGACAGTTTTACCACATATACAAATGCTGTAGCAACTGCTTTATTCCTATCAGGGCAGTGAGCATTGTAAGTATCGCTTGTTCCTGTACAGGTACTGTCAGGGCCTTTAAAAATCTGCTTAGAAGCTAAACTGTTATCGAATGGTGAAGTATAAGAATTATTTTATTTTTTTTTATATATAATTTAGGTCATTTGCATTTTTAAGGGAAAATGAAGTGGATATGCACAGCAGCAACCATCATGCATATAAGTAAGGTGTGTTGGTTACATGCAGGATGGTAAACTTCCTATTTAGTCAGTGAAAACAGATCTTAGTAGTATGCACAGAGTATAAAGATGTTTATACACTAATAAATAGACAATACTTACAATAATGCATTGCACCAACCAAACAAGAACAGATAAGAGTCACTTACTCTACTGTTCAAACGTTTGGGGTCAGTCAGAAATTAATATTCAGTATTAAATTGATCAAAAGTGGCAGTAAAAAACATTTGTTACAAAAGATTTCTATTTTTAAAAAATGTTGTTGAACCTTCTATTCCTTGAAGAAAAATGAAAATATTTCAGGTATACACCAAAATGTTTTCAACATTGATAATAAGAAATGTTTATATTATATTTGAATGATTACACAAAAATTATAGAATGAATATAATAATGCACAGTGATCACTATCAGAAACCACCACAAAATGGACTTTGAGCATAATTTAACCCAATGTGGATTAATAATTAATAAAGTTAACAGCCTTGAATTATGTATTACTGTTTCTCTGTCACCTTTATTCCCTTTTCTTAACAATAGACCAGATATCACGTCATTCAAAACCTTCTCAGATTCTCAGTCACAACAGTTAACATCACTTCTACAGAGAAAAGCACATCCAGTTTAATGCGTCGTGACATTCTTCATAATATTATTTACATCCTTAAGATTGTCATCTCACTGTGGTGTGGCAATATGATCTAAATCAGCGAACAATCAATGAGATGTGACATCATCCCATCATCCGTATGTTACATTGTCACTGAAACGGCCTCGTCAGTCCAAAGAAACCGTTTGAAAATTGTCCTCTTTGTCGCTCATTTGTGGCTGAGACTCAACAGGTCCCTGTGTAGCGATTTTTCCGCGTCTGAACTTGTCTTTCCATCTCTGAGTCGCTGCAGGTGACTGGGGGGTGGCATAATCAGGTTTTTGAGGGAGGGGCTTATTTGAGCGCCGCAAAACAGAGAACCCTTTAGGCTTCTTCTGGGCCTGTTCTTCCTGCTGCTGTTTGAGGAGCTGGTGATGAAGAATGGTCTGTACGTCATCCTGTAAGACACATGACAACTGTTTTAAGAACATCCATGAGGAAGATCAACATGGCCAAATCACATCAATGAGTGTGTTCATGGGTTTGCAGACAGAGTCCAGATGGCAAAACAGGATTCAGATCCAACAGTCCTGCAGAGATGAAGCCCTAGCAGCTGTTCTCCCAACAGATCACACTTACCCCTTGATTACATTAAATAACATCAATCATATACAGTGTTAGATTATATTAATATTGAAATATGTATTTTTAGGACAACATAGTTTTTTTACTCAGTTAAGCCTATTAAAATGATAATGACTCTATAATGTTTCAACAACTAAAATTCACCTTGTCTGTTGAGGTAAACATGTTTGATTGTTACCACTTTGAAATTAACTACACCAGATACAAATAAAATATGAAAAAAATCACAAGTAATAATATATATATTTTTTTAATTTATATAGATATTTACTTCCTTTTTTATTCTTTCTTATTTTTGCTTTCGTTAAAAAGCAAAAGTAGCAAACTTTTTAGCAATTAGAATTTTTATCAGTAATTAATTGGCATCTGAGTCTGTTTAAACATACTTTCCAGGCCTCCAGCTCTACGGTCAGTTCTAGTCGACTCTGAACTGCTTCCAGAAGTTGGTTGTTTAGTGTCATCATTTCGTTCTTGCTTCTCAATAGCTCAGTCTCCATTGCTTGTTTTCTGCATTTAAAAAAGAAAAAAACACAGATGTCATGACAGAAAAAGAGTGTTTGGCATGGTAATGGGTGTGATATTTGGTCTTGGAAGAATAAAACTGCTACGCTGCTGCTGTAGAGCAAGTACGAAACTTGCTACTGCCAATACATACACGACACACTGCTGTGAGCAAGACATGCTGTTGCTGTACAATATAGCATACATCAATTACAGGTGGAGCTGGGGAAGGTGGAGGATTTCTAATTGCTACAGCAAATGCTGACCAAGTATATGAAAGTTGAGCAGCGAACTCATTGGCTACTGATACAGCAGGAACCAATCAGCTGTGCCCTATAGAGAATGATGATTGCAAGCAGTTTGAGTTAAGGACCTAGCCAGTGCCATCTAGAGTTTCATGATTATATATACAGTATATATATAATTGTCATCAGATATTTCTGATGTATTTCTGATGATATTTTCATGAAAAAAGTCAAAAATTAGTCAAGTGATCAACAGAACTCACTTTGCAATGGCTTCATCTCTGTCCCATAGAGCTTGCTGTAAAATGGCAGCATCTTCCCCAGACCTCTCCTTTCCCTGTCAATGGTAGTAGACTGGTTTTAAATTGCACATATTATGCTTTTTTTTTAATTATACCTTTCCATTAGTGTGTAATATAGCTGTTGCGTGCATGAAAACGATCTGCAAAGTTACAAAGCACAAAGTCCACATAGAACAAAGTTACAAAGCACAAAGTCCAAAGGAAGTTAATCTCTCCAACTCTCTTTGGCATTTGTAGTCCTGCCATCATTTCTGTGACTTAGCTCTGTCAAAATGCCGGCTACTCAATAAACAGTTGGGTAAGTGATTTCGCTATATTGCTGCATTACATTTCTGGCACACACTCTATGTGGCTGACAGATCAACAACAGACTGTAGCAGCTGACCAATCAGAGAAGACTTTTTTGGAAAGGCAGACTTTAAAAAGACAGGAACAGAGCGTTTCAGGTAGAAGGTGAAAAGAGGTGCTGCATCAATGTAGAGTATAAGAAAAATACATTTTTTGGAACTTTAAATCATGTGAATGTATTCTAGCAGACCCCAAAAATGAAATGACAAACATGTAAACGAGAATAATATGGGCACTTAAAAGATTTTTGCAATTGTTCTTAAATTTAAGGAGCATGTGAATGGAATGGTTACCAAGGGCCTTACAATGTAGCAATATGCAAATTCAAAAAAGAGGCGTGCCACATATGAGCTGATGGGCGTGGCTAAAGCTCACCTGAGGGTTGTGGTTAAGGGCGAGACTACGGGCCACCTTCTTCAGCTGAAGCAATGCGGTGTCTAAAGTGTTGGCCTGGGACGGCTGATTGACTTCAGCTGCTTCCAAGTCTGTCAGAGGAAGTAGCAGCTTTACAACAGACTGAACCTCCTCTGCCACCTGACACACCGCAAAAACAGATGCAATTATGACAAACCCTGATTGCATTAATTAAATCATAATCCAGTCTGTTAGAAGCTGCCATCACTTATATGAGGGTGTCGTCAAAGAATATTTACAATTGTGGCATGACAAAGTTGAGAAGAAAAAGGTAAGGGCAAGGCCTATGAGACAGAAAGTTCATTTAAAAGCATGCAGACTCACCCGCTGTCTGTTTTCACTCCAGCCAGGGCCGCTTTCATTTTGTTGTTCCAGTTTATCCACCTGAGCCTTGAGCCTCAGACTGCGCTGGCGAGATAATGCCACCTCCCTTTTCACTTGTTTCAGCTGTAGCCATAGAGAGAGCATTGAATGAGCACAACATTCATGCTTCTTTTGTTCATACAGCTACACTTGTGTGCATGTGTAAATCCACTCAGAATGATATCAGACTGACACATCTGCAAGCATAATCACATTATGTTCTTGTCTCCTTTATAACCTTGCTATTCTGGATTTTCAGAAGAATGAGACAAATGGAATCTTGCCATTCCGGTGAAACTAGCAGGAAACATTCAGAACCGAATCTGAGATGACCATGTAGTGATTTGACTGCTGAAAATTTTTTCCACTAAACGTCTAAATATAGTTTTGGTGTTTCAAAAATGGATTTGTTTTTAGTTAAATACGCATCATTAGGAAAACATTAATAATGCAGCATGTGAAATCAACATTCCACTGACAGTTTGTCCTGGACATGGGTTTGCCTGTAAATAAAGACACTTTTGTTCATTATTAGCTCTGAAGAGTCAAATTTGGTTGAATAAAGGAAAAGTGGATTAATATTTGTTATACCATGGTCTGGGTGAATACTCGATTCTGATTGGCTGGAGGGTGTAAGTTAAAAAGTGATAATGTACACCTAGGAAACTAGGCGTTCTGCGCTGTGGCCACGTTGCTTGGCAACGCCTGTATACGGGAGATATTAAATAGTGCGCTCGACTTAATAAATAAAAACCCTCACGATTTTTACTCTAAAACACATTAAAGTATTATTAATTGATTAAATATTTCTTTCTTTCGTAAGTGACCATGGTATAAGCGGGATAATGCCCTTCGAGGTGTCCATTAACAGAAATTAATGGAGTTCGCGGAAGCAACCGTCCGATGCGAAACCGTCACGCCTCCGCGTCGTCCATTAATTTCTGTTAATGGACACCTCGTCGGGCATTATCCCTTACTTAAACAATGATTGGGCATTTGGGGCCCGTACCATGATGGTAGTTGAACAAACTCAGGGTTGCAGGATTAGTTTTGAATTGACAAAACCAAACCAGTCCAACCAGGCTTTGTTGGTACCATGATGCTGATCGTCAACTGTCTCTGTCAACTCAGGTTTTGATCCTGAGTTTAGGAGTTTAGGTGTGACATCAGAAGCGGACAGCCAATCACATGCTGGGAAAGAGTGAAACTGCGAATCATTTCTCGCGAGAGAAGCAGCGCGATTCACTTCTCTCTTCTGCAGAATATTACTATTAAGAATTTAAACAAATTTACACACCAAGAAGAAAATAGCTATCTATGAAACACAACAACTAAAAGAAAAAGTCTTGCTATATCAGTGCAAGTAAAAGTTGTGAAGTTAGTTTATACAGTTGATAAAGGTATGGAGAGAATTGAACATTTAAGCTCACATGTAGTCATTGTATAGCTTTATCTATTGATTCGAAAGCATATTTATATTAACTTTTATATATTTATTCCTTTAAACTGTGCGTAACAACAATTGATAAGCTAAAATTGTACATGTGTGATCAATTAATAATTAAATAAATAATATCTAAATCATACTAAATTATTATTCTAAATAAGCGTTACTAAAAGCGAGACGATTTTGTCTTTAAAAATCATTTGCTATGTAGTGGTCTTTAATTTGGAGTAGAAACAGGGGGAGTGACTTTATCGCATCAAACATGTGTCACTTTGCTCACAGCTGATTGGTCCATGTTCGGTTTGCAGCCTCTAACCTGGAAAACAACCTGCCCCGGACCAGGTTAGTGGAGCGTAAATTACTATGGCGATGAACACTGCTAAAAGCCAAACCACTTTCATGGTGCCTAAAACCCAGGGTTGACAAACATATCTGGCTAGCCACCTAAACCGGCTTCACGGTATAGGCCCTTGGTCCTCTCTTTGATCTTGTCCTTTTGTTGTTTGTTTGCTTCTTCAATTATAACATTTACAATATCTCAAAATGAATAAAACTTCTGATGATTTTAATCTGTTATTCTGCTGCCCTGGCAGATATGTGCTCCTATGTCTAATACTTTGTTTTTTTATATCATAATAACCAAATAAAAACAAGTATTTAATGCTTTACATTAAGCTATACTGTAAAAAAAAAAAAAAGTTGCTGCCTTAAAATGTTTAAGTATAATCAACTTAGATGTTTAAGTCATTTCAACTTAAATTATATTAAATTGATTTTAAAACTAGTTGAATCTAGTAAAACTTATTTTTTTAAAAAAAGTTTAAGCAATGTAAAAACATGTTGTCATAAATTATTGATCATATCATTTTTGCAGTGTAGTGAAAGCTGATTTGAAAACAGTGATTTGTTATGGGAAAAAAATGAAGAATTACAGGCTACACAGCATGAATGAAGAAAGTAAGTTTTGTATTTCTAATATAGAGTCTGGGTGAGGATAATCCAAACTGTCAAATTGTTTCAAATTTAACATCTCAAAACACTTTAAAATGAGGAGGAGGCGGTGGGGGGGGGTAATTAAAGAGATATACTATGAAATTGTAACGCTGTTATTAAAAAAATAAAAAATTAGAGAAATCAAAAACCTCTTAAGCATTTATAGACTTTGGGTAAGGGATAATTCTGTCAAATATAATTTTTTTAACGCTTTAAATTTAGGAAATAATAATTAAAGAGATACAATAAAAATATATGTAAAGCTATTAAAATCCCCTTTTCTTTAGAATAACATACGGAACAGAAATCACAATTGTTGCTCAGATTCCCTTTTGTTCCGTATTATGTTCACTGATTGTGAATCACTGTAGCCTACTCATAATAAGCATGACTCACCGTGGCAGACACCGGGCTGGACACTCGTCTGCGAAGTGGGCTTCCACTCCGGAGCAGATCCGGTAACACTTCATCTATGTATGACCGAGGGGCCTTTGGGGCCCCGTCCGGGTCAGAATGCTCAGTTTGATCTGTCTCAACTGTATCATCGCTGTTGCCATCCACTGCCAGCGGTTCTTGTAATTCATCCAGTGTGGACAGTGGTGAGCTGTTAGACTCTCTGTCCATTTTACTGTCGTGACTTGAAATCGAATCCTTTTCGTCAGTTAATCGTTTGTGCACTTCCTCAGTGGTGAGAGGAGATTCCATGAGGTCCTTGATTGTGCGTAAAGTTACTTGAGAACCTCTCGTATAGGTCTCCATTATCTTCTAATTGCGAACAAAGCTAAGCAGCATGTTCTTATTATGGGAGAGACGACTGAAACCGAGAGAGAATGCCTTCAAACCAGTTTTTCCTGCTTTTTGACGCTCAGAAATGTCACGTGTGCGTCAACAATCCTCACCGGGTTCGACATCACAGAGGATTTCGTAACCTTTACGCAGATTAATATAAACATGACGAGATGCTTGTGCGTGTTCAGGCACGTCTGTGGAAGAATAATAACACCCCTTGATTATGTTAAGCTTTGATCAACACACTTAGGCTATCATATCATTAAGTCTCCTTAAGAGAAATGTGAGAGCGAGAGAAAGAAATTGCGTGCATATTATAAAGGCTAAATGTAATGTTGTTAACATGATCAGATCTGTCTAAAGTAAACAAATGGGCACAAGCTGTTCCGTTTGGCTATGCCCTCACCCTTACTCAAATAACAGCTGGTCTATTTATAAAGCCTATATGGGAACTCCGACTCGTTTCCCCGAATCGGTTCTTTTGAATAGTTTGAATCGAACCACACCAAAAAAACGATTCAGTGATTCTTTTACGTAATATTCCCTGTAAAGTAGGCCTACCTCAATATAATAGCGGTTTTTCATTATTAATAAAGGTTGTAATTCGATGTAGACCTATTGTTTCCCTGATTCAGCAAATAAAAATTAGAACTTTGATTTGTTTAGGCTAATTGTTTACTGCTGGATCCGCTCTGAGCTATTTCCAAAAACAGTCAAATATTCTGTCAAATCTAACATTGCAATGCAATTTTATAATCTATTAAAAAGGTATAATATTAAAAATGTAAAGATATTCAAATCCGTGAACAGAACATAAGTCAGAAATTTTAAGCACTTGTTACGTTATTAGCGTCTGGGAGAGTAATAATCCATGTAGTCGTTCTATGTAACATTTCAAAACACTTTAAAATTAGAAAAAAAAATAGGAATAAAACTAAAACTATAGACTAACCTTTGAACAGAACCGTTTAAACAACTTCTATCCATTTCTTCTGGGATAGGGATGTATGTATCTGGATCTGACTGAATCCGTTGGGAGCTACGATTGGCCAAAGAAATGTTCAGACTGAGAACCGGTTCGACTGATTCATTGAAATGATCTGACTCAGAAGAACGATTCATTAACGAAACTGACATCGCTAATTTATAGCCAACGCTTATGGACAGAGAGCTGGTGCACTATCAAGGTTGTGTAAAGTATTTTGTTTTTGGTGGTGCTGTAACGGAGAGATTCAGAAGTATGTACGAGCAAAAGAAAGAGCTGCAACTCGCGCCATAAACACTGAAGGGCGAACCGCTATTAGGTGAGTGAACTCAGCCATTCAAGAATAGAATGTGCTGTTTTGCTTTCTAAAATAACACAAACTCATTACGAATTATGAAAAAATAATAAAATAAAATAAATTTTGATTACAAATTGTTATGAAATACACACTCAAACAATTTGACCCTTGACAAAGTTAAACATGGATTAATGTGTTTGTGTGTGTGATCAACATTTAAAGGACAAAGCATTTGAAGTACTGGATTTCTGAATCATCAGAATGACAAAAGAGGAGGAAAACCCTGAATGGGTTGGTGGTCAGGAATTTTATGACAAATATGAACCAAAGGAGATCTTAGGAAGGTAGGTGTCACTAATTTTGATGAAGTTTGTGTCTGGAACAAGAGGCATAAGCATATAAAATAGTAACAATAACAATGAAATTCTTACCTTAAATATAATTATAATTAGCCTACATATCAGTCCTGAATTTATGTATTTTCTCCTAGAGGTGTGAGCAGTGTGGTTCGCCGATGTGTGGACAAACGGACTTCCCAGGAATATGCAGTAAAAATCATAGACATCACACCATCAGACAAAATGACACCTCAAGAAATACTAGAAATCCAGCAGGCCACTGTGAAAGAGATCGACATTCTCCGAAAAGTGTCTGGACAAAAAAACATAAGTATGACTGTCCAGTGGAAGTTCCTCTTGATCCCTCAGATACTTTTACAATACATATACTACCAAATATAACCTAATATAATGGTGCTATAAAACAGAAAATCATATATCTTTTAATTTATTACTTTTTTTTCAGTTACAAAATTGAAAATTGTAAGGCTATTTTGGTTCTGCAAGAACAACAACAACAACAACAAAAAATAGGATGTCTTTTTTCCCCCATAGTTCAACTGAAGGATTGCTTTGAATCAAAGGCCTTCTTCTTTTTGGTATTTGATCTGTAAGTATGGCACACACCATCTCTCATGTCCGTGTCTCACTGTTGTTAGCGGTCACACACCCTTATATAGAGACCCAAGCTATATCTAGGGACTGAAATATTATAGACTTGAGCCAGTATGAAACAAACCTAGCAAACTTTTTGAAATGTCATAGCAAACACCCACAAAACTATAGAATTTTGGTTGCAATTTCTGCACAGGTTTACAGCAGAAAATGGCAGCATATTAATTGTTGTGTTATTTACAAGTTTGCTCCCTATTCAGATTTCTAAATGTTCCCTGTGGAGATTATCTGTTGGTTGACACTGCTGAATACAGATAGGACACTGCCTATTCTAAGAGCTCACAACAAACTCATTGCCAAGACGAGACTGTTTGTGCCAAACGCCCGACTCTCAAAACAAGCATGTGCACAATATCACCCCTAATTCCTTCCTTTGTCCAGACACTTATATTTTGAACAGATGCAGTTAGTTTTTCTTTTCTTTCATCATTTTATAGGCCTTGACATTATTTTGTTGATGTTTAAAGATGAATGTTGTTTTAACAGGATGAAGAGAGGAGAACTCTTCGATTACCTCACAGACAAAGTCACCCTAAGTGAGAAAGAGACACGGTCAGCTCCCTTGAATAATCCAATTGTGGATTGTATTTAAACAAATAAATCCTATGCTAAAAAGGAGATTATATAATCAAATGCTTTAAGATGTTGCCAACAACAACAGTGCATCTTGATGGGTTTAAAGTTAGTTATGTCACACTTATGAATGTAGTGTTTTTATATACACTACCATTCGAAAGTTTAATGTTTTAGAAAAATGTATACTTTTATTCAGCAAAGATGCATTCATTTGATCAAAAGTGACAGTAAAGATATTTATAATGTTACAAAAACATGCTGTTCCTTCTTAAAAAATATTAAGCAGCACAACTGTTTTCAACATTGGAAATAATAATGTTTCTTGAGCAGCAAATCAGCATATTAGAATAACTTCTGAAGGATCATGTGACACTGAAGATTGTAATGATGTAAGACTGTTTAGAAAGAATTTAGCTTTGCCATCACATGAATAAAATACACTTTAAAATATAATTTTATATTTTAAATTGTGATAATAATTAACTGTATTTTTGATCAAATAAATGCAGCCTTGTTGAGCACTTTTGAACGGAAATGTATATTACAACTTTAATCCACTGTAGCTGTTGTATTATCCTTAGAGATACGATCTTGATTATTGGCACTCAGTTTTCTCTTCTCTCACTCTTATAGAAAGATCATGCGAGCTCTTCTGGAGGTGGTTGAGTATCTTCATTCCCACAATATCGTCCATCGTGACCTGAAACCTGAAAACATTCTGTTAGATGATGATGTGAATATCAAACTCACTGACTTCGGTTTCTCGATCCAGATTGAGCATGGACAAAGACTGAATGGTGAGTTCTTATGAACACCTTTAAATATAAGCATTCGGATTGCAGATATTGTAGTTTAGAAGCACCTGCCTCTGTTTCACCCCTATAGAGGTTTGTGGAACACCAGGTTACTTGGCTCCAGAAATCATTGAGTGCTCCATGGATCCCAAACACGCTGGCTATGGGACTGCTGTTGACCTGTAAGCACATAAAATAAGTATGCATCAGTGATATTTTAGTATTATTTACATACTATTAGTATTAATTCTTTTTAAGGGGTTAGTTCACCCAAAAATTTAATTTATTTCATTAATCACTCACTCTCATGTCGTTCCAAGCCCATAAGACCTTCATTAGACCTTCGCCAACATTTTACATTTTTTCATGTAATATTTGTATATTTTTCAGCTTTTTTAATTAACAAAAATGCTTTAGAACACTTAGTTTTAGTTGACAACACTGGTGTGCATAAACCACGCTTAAACACATGAACTTCCTGGCAGTGACAGTGAAGCAGAAGAAAATGAATTGATTCTTACATAACCTTCTTCTGTCTTCTCTTGTGTAGATGGAGCACTGGCGTGATCTTGTACACTCTTCTGGCTGGATCTCCACCGTTCTGGCACAGGAAACAAATGCTGATGCTTCGAATGATTCTTGCTGGGAAATATGAATTCAGCTCTCCGGAGTGGGATGACCGCTCAGACACTGTCAAAGACTTGGTGTGTGTTGCTTGTTTTAATTCGTTGTGGTCCCGTTTGTCTTGCTGACAACCAGTTTTGAAAGAACTTGTGCAAAATTGCATGGAGAAAAAAAGTCAACTTGTTTTCTTCCCAGTAGATTTCCAGATTATTAGTTGTGGACCCGCAACTTCGCTATACAGCTACAGAAGCCCTCAATCACCCCTTCTTCCAACAGTACAGGGCCGCAGAAGTTCGGCATTTCAGCCCTTACAGGAAGTTCAAGGTAAAGAGCAAATGTTCTAGATGATTCTTCTTAAAAAGCAATGACTTTGAGGTTTTCATTGTCACCCTACACATTGCAGGTTATTTCTATGACCGTACTTGCCGCCATGCGCATCTACTGCAACTACCGTCGTGCCAAACCTGTGACCAAGGAAGTGATCTGCAGCGACCCGTACGCCATCAAACCTCTACGCAAAATGATTGACGCGTGTGCCTTTAAGATCTACGGCCACTGGGTGAAGAAAGGGCAAACTCAGAACAGAGCAGCTTTATTTGAGAACACTCCAAAAGTCATTCTGCTCTCTATTGCAGCTGAGGAGATGGATGTGGCACACAGGACTTGGTGAGGGTTCATCATCTCCAGTTACTACTAGATACCACAATTTACCTCAAGACCATGTTGATAACGGTCCAAAAATAGACATCTATTGCTATGACAGCATATCAGACCCTCTTATTTACACAGTGAAAAGGAAACAAGTAAATTATCTTCTGGAGGCCTTTTATTTTCTTTTAAATGCTAAAAAAGTCAAACCAATAAAAATGTATGGTATCATTTAATACAACTGCATTTCAATTCAATTACATGGTTTAAATTGTATATCTAAATGGTTTTAATGATTAGAAAACAAGATAGGTTAGATTTTAATAAGATATAAGAATGTAAGATACCTATAAGATAGGTTAAGATTTTAATTTCACAGTATATTGTGGGGAAAAAAGCAGATATAACACTGAATTACAGAAGTTTATGTCTCCACGGGAGAAATGTAGTATCAATCCCATAATGCACCACTGGCATCAACTAGTCTTGAACATTTGGCCCTTAAAGCTCAGTCCTTTTCTGTTTTGCATTTGAGCTCATTGCACAGCGGAAGCCCAGGTTATCAGAGGCTGAATCTGGTGTGTTTCCCATCCTGCATGTGAGAACATAAAAATACACATTTTGTTCATCATATTCTCAATAAATTGCTTTGGACAAAAACTTTAGCAATTGTTGATGGACCTGCTTGGTATCAACTGGAAGTGTTACAAGGAGCACTAATAAAAGTCTAATAAAAGCTGACTTTGAGTAATGACTGACCTAGTGGTGACACGAGCTCTGTGATTGGCTGAGCCATCGGCAGTGTCAATCCAGGATGCTCCACGCAGGACGTACATGGTCTGAGCACCAGGAAAATTTGACGAGGTCCACTCCCAGACATTACCCAGCATGTCATATAGTCCTGGCAAAAGGTGGGATATTATTCTCAAAATTCAGAACAATAGTTAGAGAATTACAATACAGTTCAAAAGTAGGAATTTTTTTTTTTTTTTTTAAGAAATTTATACTTTTTTCTGCCAGGATGCATTAAACTGATCAAAAGTGACAATAAAGACATTTATAATGATATAAAAGATTTCTATTTCAAATAAATGCTGTTCTTCTGAACTTTTTATTCATCAAAGAATCCTGAAAAAAATCTAATAAATGTATCACAGTTTCCACAAACATTTTAAGCAGCATAACTGTTGGTGAGATTTAAAAATATGTACCAACCCCAAACCTTTAAACATTTTTTCCTAGGTAGCTTGTTAATGATAATATGTGACGCACCAGAAAGTGTAAAAGCTCATGTGCCATGTGTCGTAGCCTACCATAGTTATTCTGTGGAGGATAGGCAGTTACAGGAGCTACACCATGATAGCCGTCTTCTCTGGTGTCCCCATCCGGAAACAGGCCCTTTTGTAAAAAGAGTTTGCAATTTACCAACAGGCTAAGGACTTCAGAACTTACAAAATATACACTTCTCCTTTAGGAAATGGACAAGAAAATCCCTCAACTGACCTGCCAGAGGTTAGTCCGGTTCATCAAAAACTTGTTGCCCCATGGGTATGTCCTGCCTGAAATACACATGTGCTGGCTATGAAGGTTGCGGTACATAAAATGATGCATGACAAGAATAAGAATAAGAATAAGACAGCAGGCACAAGGCTTTTTTGGCTTGCCTTCTAGACCCCCACGCGCAGCCATTTCCCACTCTTCCTCAGTTGGCAGCCTTTTCTTCTTCCACTGACAGTAGGCTTGGGCATCATTCCAGCTGACCTGCACCACAGGGGATTCCAGTCTGCCCTTGATACCAGAGCCTGGTCCTGCTGGCTGCACACATTAAAACCAGAGACCTCAGACATTCATAAAGTCTAAATTAATTCATTAATAAACAATAAATACATTTTTAAATCATGTAATACATTTATCTTTATAAAATGTGACATTGAGGAAAATGTCTGTGAAGATATTATCAAACTACGCTTGAATATCTCAAAGAAATGCAATTTAATATCGTACATAGAACTTACAGTATATGTCTGCAAATAAAATATAGCTGAATAAATACTACTTTTACTATATCATCTCCCCAATGTCTTAAATGCAACAACAGTATCGGAACATTCTTTCATTGTCTCTGGGAATCCCCTTTGGTTGCTTATTTTTGGAATGGTGTTTGTGATAAACTATCTAATATCTATAATATGTAACAGAAGGTTACAGCCTCCCCAATCATGTGCTTGCTGGGTGTACTGCCCTCCTCCCTTTTGGAATACTCAGATGTCTTTAAAACCTTACTGATGTTAGGGAGGAAATGAATTAAGAATAAATGGGTTGGTACTGAACCAGAACTTATTAAGGACTGGATAATCCTGATTAAAGAAACTATACTTCTGGAAAAGATTGGATATATGTTTATATTGTTATAAGTCTACTATGTGTCCTGAAATGCTCACATGATGATATTGTAATTGTTTTTTCTTTTATTTTCACTCATTCACTTATTTTTTATTTTTTAACATTGTATATTGTTAATGCTCCATTTATTCATTACCATTTATGCTGATTGATTATTTTGAAAAACTCAAAAAAAAAGTTCATTTCTTTATCCTTTTTTACATTTTTATTTACAAATGAATAAATTATTATTTGTATTTATCAATCAATCAATAACAATGAAAAAAAAAAATATATTAATCCATACAGGTCGACCACTAATTGAAGTTGTTTATAATTTTTTTAATTAATCAAAGTATTTCAAAAGTCTTGTGAATTACATGCATATAGAATGTTAACTGTCACCTGTCTCCAGAACACTTTCTCGACTGGTAACCACCAAGGCGCAGACTAGGAAAGAGGAATGGGGTCATTTTAAGAGAATAGAGGGTAAAAGAGAAAATATAGTACAAAAGACAGTGTTTAGGAAATGGAAAGGAAATTCCCATTTAAACACTTTGAAAAATGTTCCACTCCTGCTGTGGGTTCATACCTCAATTTTCTGAGTAACCTTACTTTTCAGTTCATCTGAGACAAAATCCTGGAACACAAAACTCCAACCAAACGTTTCAGCCTCTGTTTTATATTTATGCAATCTGACGAATTCCCTGGAATAAACGGAAGTGATTATAGCAGGCCAGTAAATAGACACACAAGCAGAGTATATTTGGTCATAATATGGTGCTTTCCTAAAAAAGGCTGCTCACTAGGTTTTGAGCCAATATCTTCAATGACAAGTACCTGAAGTCAGAGTTAGTGACAGGATATTTGTCCATCTGAAACGGCTGGAGAGTCACAGCTCGTGTCGGTGATTCCCCATCTCTCCCATCAGCGGCACTGGTTCCCATCATCATTGTTCCGCCAGGAATAAACACCATCTCATCGTCTGCTAAAACAATTCAATCTTAAACAAGTGTCTACTTACAGCAGATGCTCGGTCCACTCGATTTTCACTGAAATATCACAGATGAATGTTTCAACTATAAGAACCTTTATGTCACAATATATTTTAACTGTTTTCTTTTTTTGTTAAATGAAAGTCACAGCAAAACCATATTGGAAACTTTTCACCATGTTTTTTTATTTATTTTGCTACTTAAATGTCTTTTATGTATTGATTTTGTTTTATTGTACACTTATTAAATTATTATTACCTACTTTACTATTTCAGTAGATATTGTAAAAATGTATGTGTGTGTGTGTGTGTACATATATATTATGAAGTATGAACATAAATTACACCCCTCATTTGTGTTGTTGTCATTACAACCAACAGTTTTTTTATTTCTTCTAAAGTTTGTACTTTTTAATCAAAATGACAGTCAGTGCAGAGCTGGAGATGAAATGTGAGACATGATGCGTGAAAATAAAAAATATATATGACAGAATACCTTTATTGAGCTTGAGCATCAAGTTGTAATTTTGTGTCATTGGATACATAAAATGTCAGCAATTAAAACTACTTATTTTTTATGACAGTGATGGGTAATACCACGTCACAGATTTAACGTAGTAACAATAAATTATGTTAGTATAAAGTTTGTAAGCAGAGTAATAAAAAAGCTGATTTTGGGGCTTCCTCCTACCTGCTGCACTGGACATAGTGCACAATAATACGAGATATAAGGTCTCCAAAAAGATCATCATGATAAATAAAGGCACGTGATGGGCAGATTCAGTCCAGGGTCTGATTTATCAAACTAAAAACACAATAAGCACACTAGAGTTCTTCTTAAATCATGAATAATGTGGTCAACAACGACACTGAGGTTCAGTCATTCGGTTTCACTCTGCTGACTGTCACTGAATCTCGTTGAAAAGTGTTTATCGCCACCTATTGGTTTGGAGAAAGACGTGTCGAGTCGCACTGTATTTCCCTCTCCATTGTTATCACTGATTTCAGTTTTTGTCACAGTCTTGTCACACTTATTGCTCAGCTATTATTAATATAAGTAACCTTCTTTTCACTCTAATAATCAACAAAGTAGGCCTACTATAGTATCATTAGTATGAGGGTCACAGAAATGGAGATGCAAATTCTCATGCTTGAAATACTCATTTCTCCTCACCTATGGACAATTTAAGTAAAAAGTGTCAGCTTAAACTTGACATCCTAAGCAGATATTGATATATCTGATAATCATAATATCTTAAAATTAGGTGTTTTGTGAGTAAATGTTGATTCATGACCATATGCTTCAGGCTGGCTGAATGTTTTGTCTGAGCTTGACTTGAATGCAGTCTTGTGTTACCTCATAGCAATGCTGTGAAATTGTCTGACCCAATTGTCAAGAATCATTGTGAAAAGCAACATTGTTGTGAGCACAGGACATGCTTTAGCCACAGCAGTTTGAAGAGCGCATGAATGAGGCATTCGACTGCTGGACTCCGTGAGACAGTGACCGTGAGAGATGTTCATGATGGGACTACCCTGGCTGCTAGTTTTGGAGCTTGTCCTTTACGCTGGTTCTTTCATCTGTGGGGTGATAGCTGCCGCCTGGATGACACTCACTCAGGTAACACCAATTTATCATCTAAATGAATGTCTGATCATTGCTAAGTTGTGGACAATGAAAGTATAAAATGATTAAGAAAACTAAAGGTCTGTGGGGAAATGTGATTTACTATAAGTTGGTGTCCTGGAGTTCAGAGTTTTAAGTATTAAAATGATCATGGCTAAAGTTTTGCATGCATATTTATTTGTATGCTTTTGTTATACACCATTCAGTCCGATGTTAAAATGTACTGTAACATAATGCATGATCATTGAGCATGTTGGAATGTTTATTGAAGTGGCCACTATTTTCTTGCTATTTTGGGAAGATGAATACATTTTTAAATAAATGCCAATAGGCTGCATCTATTAGTATCCATAATTATTTTGAAATATATGTCAATTATATGTGCAATAAAATATATAATATTCAATGTTGATGATCCCAGGTCAGACTCTCTGAGCTATCACCATGTAATCAGCCACCTCTCGCACCCTATTATGGCTTATTAGAGTCATATGATAAGGGACAAAAGCTGTTATCACAGCACTTTCCTTATAAATGTGTGGCACAGAGATACAAATCTTGTACATAGTTTGTGAAAGAGACTCCTTGATGTCGCTTGCTACTGTGTTTCCTTATATTTAGCATGTGCAAATGTGGATGATTTTTATTGTTTGTCTTTATAGGGCCACTTTGATGGACGGTGCATCCTCTATGGAAGTGTTCATTATAACACATCTGGCCAGGCTCTGACCATGGAAGGCTCCAGTTCTCCTTCTCTCTGCTATTTTGTGTCAGCCATCGCCGTGTGCATGGCTATTTACTGCTTTTCCCTTATTCTTTACTGGATCTATGTCAGCTGTGTGGATGAGGATGTGAGAAGGTGAATTCTGCTGACCTTCAGATTTTTCCTATTTCTTTTAGATGTTTGTTTCACATTCCACTTTCTTTTATTCATGCAGGTAGGATTCAACAGTCAAATTAACATTGTTGTTTTTACCTTCTTGTGTCTGGAAATGTTTGCACGCATACGCAGGGGGACTGTTTCTCTCAACGTGTCTCTGGGAGTCTGTGGCCTACTTCTGTTTTTTCTCTTGGTGTCAGGATGTATTCTCAAGATTGGTCGGGACAGCCTGTGTTTCTCTGTCCTTCACAATGTTCCTTCCATTACCAGGTGATTTCAACTTTCTTCTTTCCACATTACTCTGTGTGTGTGACTTTTGTTACACCTTTTAAGAACCATATACTCCACAGTGCTTCATAGTTCTCACCTGATATGGTTGCTATATAGCCCCTAAAGGGACACAATGATGGAAAAATTATATTTCGATGTGCACTGGTGGAAATATGTTTTTGTTTTAGTTGTGAAGATGCACAGAATAAGACATGGGCTCATCCATACACTGGAAATCAGTTCTACGCAGGACTGTACAGTACTGAGGTTAGTACTTTGGTTATTTTTCATAAGGTTATCACCCTCATGGTGGTTGCTATGTTGAGAGCACATGACTTGTCAAAAAGAGCTTCAATTCTGTCAAGGTTCTTGAGTAGAAAGTAGTAACGTCAGTCAGGGGATGATTTTGGTTGGAAATGAAATTCGGATTGACGTCAGAACCCGTATGGAGGTAGATTTGTGTCTTTATTATTCAATCAAAAAAAAGGTTGCTTCAATCAAAAAATATATTTTCAATCAAAAAAACCCGTTTCAATCAAAGAAAAAAAGTGTTTGAATGCAAAAATATATTTGAGACTCAAAAAAATGCATTTGAACACTATTTTTTTTTGCTTGAAAATGTTTTTTTTGATAGAAGTGAAGGTTTTTTTGTTTGAAGCAACTTTTTTGATTGAAGTATTGTTGTTTTGTGTTTGGGCCATATTATGGGTAGGACATTTGTGTCTTTATAATTCAATCAAAAAAGAAGTTGCTTCAAACAAACAAAACATATTTTCAATAAAAAAATCACTTCAATCAAAAAATAAACCTTTTCAATCATAGAAAAAATGTTTTTGAATGCAAAAAAATATTTGAGATTCAAAAAATTGCACTTGAACACTTTTTTTTTGATTGAAAATGTTTTCTTTGATTGAAGTAATCTTTTTTGTGTTTGGACCATGTTATGGGTAGGACATTTGTGTCTTAATTATTCAATCCCAAAAAAGTTGCTTCAATCAAAAAAAAAACATTTTCAATCAAAAAAAAATAATTTCAATCAAAGAAAAAACTGTTTAAATGCAAAAAAAAAAAAAATCATTTGAAGTGTTTTTTTTTTATTGAACTTTCTTTTTTTTTGAATGAAGTGAAAAAAGTTTTGAAGTCGTTTTTTTTTTAAATCATTTTGACACAAACGTACCGCAGTGGGGGCGGGTGCTTCCCCATTGGTCAGACATGCTTGAGTGACAAGTGTCTACACCAACGACGTCTTTCTGACAAGCAAGTCATGGTCGCCACTCGCCAGCGAGCCAGGAAGCAGTGGTGGAGTTGTTGGTAAGTAGATAAAACCGTATTAAAATGATTGGTGTCACGTTATTAGCCTACTCTGTTTGATATTTCGATTAAACATACAGCTTGCTAACTTAGCTCACGTTGACTAATTTGTGTGATGGTGTTAGATATCTGACGCCTCATATTGTCAGGCAGGCTAGCAGGGTGCGCTAACGGCTAATTGAATTGTTTATTTCACTTAAGTAACGTTACAGAGGCTTGCTATGTGCTTGTGCTATATTGTGTTATAATACGTAACGTCATTAGTGGTCAAACAACAGTCCACAGGCCAACTGTTGCCCACAGCGCTGCCTGTTTAGCAGCAACAGGTCATGCAGAGCCTGAGTCTATCTTCTCACACAGCCCACAGGATTACAGCTATTTGACCGTCCCGCTCTCTCTCTCGCTCACGGGTAGTGGTCTCCCCACCATCACAGTCAAATGCTCGCAGACACAGAGGCAGATGCTGTTATTTTGAGAGCGGGGCTTACATATGCCGTCCCGTACGGAAAATAATGTTGCATACCACCGGTAACATGAATATATATATTTTTATATATATATATATATATAAATATAGCATTAATGCCATTATGCTTAACGGTTACACTAACAAGCCATCAAAATTGATGGCTTGTATAATAAAAGTAACCATACGACACTATTGAGCAGTTATAATTGAGAGTGCAGCAATACCTGTATCGATATCAATACTGCTTATCAATACTTCAAATAATTTGATGCAAAAAATAAAGTATCACATAAAGAAATTAATGTGTCATGCCTACAGAGCACAGCACCTAGAGACACCAAAACTTAGGCCAAGCCAGGACCAGAGTCCTACATTATCAATCAGCATTGCAATAAAATAGAAAAATACAACTTCAGACAACTTTCACTCACACACCTTCTAATAAAACATCTTACATAAACATGTCAATAAATCAACACTGAATAAGGCAAGACTTGTAATGGGTTGACAGGACAATACTATATGATATTAGAAATATAAATAAATGAATACTAATTAAACAAACCATCTTGTCTTCTTTTCCAAAGATTTTCATTAAACTAAGAGCTTTTGTGTCTCAACTGAATGCCAAATTTACCAGAAGGATCATTATTGGCACAATACTTTAAGCTAGTAACTACTTGTACACTATGTCAGACAATAAGCATCACTTCATTGAACTGCCAGTTTTCCATGTGGAGTTGTGCAGGACATTAGGCTACTTATAAATAATGCCTGACACAGCTAGTTTGCGCACCGAGCAACGGAATATATATTCATGTTACCGGTGGTATGCAACATTATTTTCCGTACGGGACGGCATATGTAAGCCCCGCTCTCAAAATAACAGCATCTGCCTCTGTGTCTGCGAGCATTTGACTGTGATGGTGGGGAGACCACTACCCGTGAGCGAGAGAGAGAGCGGGACGGTCAAATAGCTGTAATCCTGTGGGCTGTGTGAGAAGATAGACTCAGGCTCTGCATGACCTGTTGCTGCTAAACAGGCAGCGCTGTGGGCAACAGTTGGCCTGTGGACTGTTGTTTGACCACTAATGACGTTACGTATTATAACACAATATAGCACAAGCACATAGCAAGCCTCTGTAACGTTACTTAAGTGAAATAAACAATTCAATTAGCCGTTAGCGCACCCTGCTAGCCTGCCTGACAATATGAGGCGTCAGATATCTAACACCATCACACAAATTAGTCAACGTGAGCTAAGTTAGCAAGCTGTATGTTTAATCGAAATATCAAACAGAGTAGGCTAATAACGTGACACCAATCATTTTAATACGGTTTTATCTACTTACCAACAACTCCACCACTGCTTCCTGGCTCGCTGGCGAGTGGCGACCATGACTTGCTTGTCAGAAAGACGTCGTTGGTGTAGACACTTGTCACTCAAGCATGTCTGACCAATGGGGAAGCACCCGCCCCCACTGCGGTACGTTTGTGTCAAAATGATTTAAAAAAAAAACGACTTCAAAACTTTTTTCACTTCATTCAAAAAAAAAGAAAGTTCAATAAAAAAAAAACACTTCAAATGATTTTTTTTTTTTTTGCATTTAAACAGTTTTTTCTTTGATTGAAATTATTTTTTTTTGATTGAAAATGTTTTTTTTTTGATTGAAGCAACTTTTTTGGGATTGAATAATTAAGACACAAATGTCCTACCCATAACATGGTCCAAACACAAAAAAGATTACTTCAATCAAAGAAAACATTTTCAATCAAAAAAAAAGTGTTCAAGTGCAATTTTTTGAATCTCAAATATTTTTTTGCATTCAAAAACATTTTTTCTATGATTGAAAAGGTTTATTTTTTGATTGAAGTGATTTTTTTATTGAAAATATGTTTTGTTTGTTTGAAGCAACTTCTTTTTTGATTGAATTATAAAGACACAAATGTCCTACCCATAATATGGCCCAAACACAAAACAACAATACTTCAATCAAAAAAGTTGCTTCAAACAAAAAAACCTTCACTTCTATCAAAAAAAACATTTTCAAGCAAAAAAAAATAGTGTTCAAATGCATTTTTTTGAGTCTCAAATATATTTTTGCATTCAAACACTTTTTTTCTTTGATTGAAACGGGTTTTTTTGATTGAAAATATATTTTTTGATTGAAGCAACCTTTTTTTTGATTGAATAATAAAGACACAAATCTACCTCCATAAACCCGACTGATGTTGGTTTCTGACGTCAACCCGATTTTCATTTTCAACCACAATACAACGTCTGTCCAAAGTTGGAGATTAATGTCAATCTGGCGTTGGATTCTGACACCAACCTGATTTTCATTTTCAACGTTGGGTTTGGTCTTCTAAATGCGAATTTTGTCATTGTTTTGGAGCACACTAGCTTATAGATAACAGTAAGGCTAACATATTCATGCTAAAAGCCCAAAAACTTTAAATAGGGCACTATTTGAGGGAACAGCCATTTGGGTTTCCGAATTTCCGAAACCATTGTGGACGTTATTGAGTGCACTTATTCAATCTCACATTCAATCCCACTACTGGAACTGTGTTCTAGAAATAAATTTGATATTGATATGAGGGTAGGCAAGATTCAGAGGCAAGGTACTGTAAGTATTACATACAACAATGCAACAATAATAAAACAATGCATTGACATTTACTTTTTACTTTTGATACGTACTTTTAAAAACAAGTACTCATACTTTTACTTAAGTAAAAATCGGTCTTTACAACTTTTACTTGTAACGGAGTAATATTTGACTAGTAGTATCTGTACTTTCACTCAAGCAAGGAAGTTGTGTACTTTTTCCACCTCTGATCTTGTTAACCCCGATTATCGAACACTTTCAGTTGCAAAATAATTTAATTATTGGTGACAAATACACCTGTGAATAGGGTGTTTCTGCATTGGCCTCTGTAAGCGAAAAAATGAAGAGACCACTGCAAAAGTAGCAGTTTCTCAGGATTTACTATTTAAAGTGTTGTTTGGGTAAAATTAACATTTTGTTTTATTTTATAAGCTACTGACGACATTTCTTCCAAATTTCAAGTATTTGTAGAAAATGACAACTGGTCAAAATAACAAAAATGAAGTTTTCAGACCTTGAATAATGCAAAGAAAATAATATTCCAAAAGTTAATATTTTTAAACAACACAATACCAATGTTTTAACTTAAGATCAGAAATCTATATTTGGTGGAATAACCCTGATTTCCAATCACAGCTTTCATGCATCATGCTCTCTACCAGTCTTTCACATTGATGTTTGGTGACTTTTTGCCACTCCAGGTGCAAAAATTCAAGAAGCTCGCCTTTGTTTGATGGCTTTGTCAATCCGTCTTTGTGAAGGATGCGTGACTCAAGCCACGTACAAGGTTATCCTGAAAAAAAACTTGCTCTAACAATGTTTCCCAACTCTTAAGGATTGGTTTTCCTGGAGGACAATGCTGAAAACATGCATCTTTTTTGTTATTATGACCAGTTGTAATTTTCTGCAAATACATGCTCTAAATGACAATGTTTTTACTTGAAATTTGAAAGAAATGTCATTAGTTTATAGAATAAAACAAAAATGTTCATTTTACTCAAACACATACATTTAAATACTATATCTAGTGGAACTGCTAATTTTGCCATGGTCTCTTAATTTTTTCCAGAGCTGTACATGATGCTGCATCCACACCAATAGGTGTCACTGTACATGCTTAGTGAACCTTAGTGTTTCTTCATTCACACAAAATCAGCTTTTATTTGTATCACATACAGTAGAAATAAATCTCTTCTGTTTATTGAGCACCACCCCCTTCTGTGTCTCTCCTCCACAGAGGTCAATGTGGGTAAGCTTCTTCTTCTGGGTGTTGATAACGGCTGTGGTGGCCATACAGAGACGCCAGACCTCAAGGTTGAAGGTTTGGGGTAATGATGAGTGGAGCCGTGCTGAGACGGAGCCCTTCCTCCACCGCCCATCCCAACCAAGATAAATCACCAGAGACCATCATCACATGAGCTAATCATGAAGTATCATGCAGAGTTTGGTACATTCAGTTATGTGGGAGCACAAGCAGTAACAAAATACTTCATATTTTTGTGGCAACACTTGAATTTGTATTTAATTATTCACATAAATAGTACTTTGATGTGGTAGCTACAATAATAGACACAAAGTTTAAAGATATGTCCAGAGAGCCAATAGACAATAGTCTAAGAACATGTAATTGGACATGATGGATATAAGACAAGTCAATCAACCATTATTGCAAAATAAAGTAGCCTAATCAGAAATCCCATTGTTGCAAAATAATCAGGAAAGTAATCCTCAAAACGAACAAGGGGTCTCTTCTATACCCTAAAGGGATTTTATCCTGTTTACTACATGGATATTTAGCAAATAAATAAATAAATTAAATTAAATTTTAATTTGAGTTGAAATTATGTTGAAATTGAGTGCAGTGCTGAGTGCTATGAGAGATATAAAAGTAGCACGGCTATGTATGAAATCGCTTGCCTTGAACAGTCAATAATAATAATAATAATAATAATATATATATATATACATATATATATATATATATATACATACATACATATATATATATATATATATATATATATATATATATATATAATTATTATATACTTATTATTATATTATATACTTAACTTTGATGAAAGGTTTTGATCCACTTCAAATGTTGACTAGCCTAATATCTAGGCTATATAGAACTACTGTGTATATCATACAGTCATTCAACACTGACAGTACCATTCTGACAGGTAACATTTGACATCTTAAAATAAGAGCAAAATGTGAAGATGTGAAGGGGATCTGTATCCGTATTTATGGCAGTGTCTTGCAAAATTGAAAATTGTAATGAATGATTAATTTGTGCTCAGTGTAATAATACTGATTCTTTACAAATGTCTGCTGTGGGGTGTTTAGAAGATTAAAAGAAATGGTAGACATTTAAAGTCGAAGAGTGTCATTTCTGCCCCACCAGCATCACAAAATTGGAGAACTCGTGTCGTGACGATTTTCTAAGGTAGGCTATGCGAACACTCCCCCTATCAGCTAGTCTAGCAAACAATTCCACCTCAAACTCACACATCTGTCGAGCGATTGTTTTCGTCTCGGGATTATACTAGAAGAAAAACACTAGCCTATTTATTAGCCTACGTCATTTTAAATTACATTAAATTTGAATGGCTGGACAAGCTATTTTCCAGCCGTGTTTCAGAGCTGTTTGCTTAATTTGCGAGCCTGCCTCTCTTTGGCTTCAAACGCCACCTTAGTGTCCATCAGAGCTTCCAGCGCTTTGCTCATCTCAGCCATGTCCTGTTGAAGCGCCTCGCTTTGGCCCCGGATACTCTGGCTCTCCTCTCTCAGCTGCTCGGCTAGGGCGGCCATCTGCGCGCTCTCCTCCTGACACTGCGCGTGCAGCTCAACGGCCAATGAGAGCAAACCCTCCGCGTGCTCCTCCTTCGACATCCTGTTGTTCTTCACTTCACAGCTGCTTCACTCCACGCCAAGTCCAGTTGGATTGTGAAGTGAGAAAAAAAATGATCAAGCAATATTAATATTAACTATTTCAAATCCCTCTTTAATTATAACATTTATATATTTGTTGTGAGTGAATAACATTATTTTTGTGAATAGGCCATCATATTTGTGCCATGGCCGTTTGGGTAAACAAGTGAACACAAAACATACAGAAAAGGGTCAACAATATAATGAAGCTAGATTTAATGGAATAGTTCACCGAAAAATGTAATTCTGTCATTGTTTACTCGTCCTCAAGTTGTTGTTAACCAGACAGTTGACGGTATAATGACTTACATAGTATTTTGTTGTTTTTTCTCCTATGGAAGTCAATGGCCACTGTCAACTGTCTGGTTGCAACATTCTTTAAAATACCATATTTTGTGTTTAACAGAAGAAAGAAACTCGTACAGGTTTGGAACAACTTGAGGGTGAGTAAATTATTTAATTTTTTTGGGGAGAACTATCCCTTTAAGCTAAAGGTTGAACTCTTCTCAGGACAAAGATGGCCTATATTAGACGAACGCAGGTTGGGGCAAGTTGTCACATGTTTTAGATGTTAGAAATGTATACAGTATTACACAGCAAAAAAAGAGGCTTTGTCATTAATTATTTTGTGTTTTATAAATGTTTTACAGTTTAAAATAGTTTATTGATGGGTTCTGTTGTGACAACTTTGGTCACACAAAACAAAAGGTCAACATGTTCAATGAGCTGTTCAATATACACTTCTATATAGATTTGGAGACGTAGCCTATCTACACTGAAAAATAGGCCTACTCCTAAAGTAAAAAGTGTGGCAGATTAATAATACATGGATTTGGTTCTGACAATTATTAGACAGATTCAAATGCATGCTGTCCTAATGATCTATAAGTAAACAGGTATTTGAAAAGTTGGTTCTCATCACTGTCACTAGGACAACATGCTCTGTGTCTCTGTGACCTAAATCTCTGATGGCAGAACTAGTCTGAATCATCAGGCTCAAGGGAGGTAACAAGCTGCTTAGTGAAAAGCTTATCTGAGCGCCTGCACTGTTACTTGACTTCTCTTAAGAGTAAAAAAGAACATATTCAGCAATGAAATTAAACAAAAAAAAACGTATTTTTTATAGCTAGCAAAGGCAGTGGAATGGCATGGTAATTGGAAATGGATGCCTAACACTCAATTCCAGTGTGTAGCAATTCTTTTTTACTGAATCAAGCATTTATAAGGTCTGAATTAACTGAGTAATGTCATTCTCCTCAATTAAGGAAATGTTGGAATATTTGTTGTTTGACTTACCAGGTCTGGATTGTGTCCTTTAATATCCACCACACAGACACTCTCCTTTAGCTCTCTCTTACTTCCTCTATTATTTGTCAGCTGCATTGTGGGAAACTGCTGCTCTGTCCTTCAAACCCAGATTATGAACAGAGGGAGGGAGAGGATGGAAGGATGACATGCTAACAGTATAATTCCCGTATAACAGTATAATTCACTAATTCCCCAAGATTCCAGACATTTCATGCAATTAAGAAATACGTTTTCAATCAATTATCATGCTTTTCGGACCAATATTCGGTTTTAAAACGTTTTTTTTACTTTTCCTCATAGTAAAACTTCCAAGTCTCAATAGGGTTCGTTGCGAACACCACCACTAGGAGGAGCCATTGGACAAACACATGTGATTTAAGCCTGTAGTGTAGCACGTGGTCACTCACCACACATTAAGCATGACATTTGCTCACCCACAATGAAAATCCCAAGAGTTCCAAAACTCGTTGGAAAATGGTTGTGCATTTATGCAATGCTGAAGTCAAATAATATACATAACAATTTCACTGTATAAAACACTGTTAAGCATGTCTCCAATAAGAGTGTATGCGTTTGCCAAGTCTGAATTGATCCAACCCTAAAAACAACTCCGGTCATTAGCCTAGAGTTACTGAGACTAAATCCAGAATCACAGCATTATTAATTGATACCAAGGATCATTCAAAGTCAAATGAAGCATCTATGACTTTCAGGTTCTATCAAAACTATAAAACATCATAACACTATGAGTTATTATTGCATAAAATGTTTGTTGTGATGGTAAGGACATCACATGCGAATCAGTACAGGACAGTCTTTATTCTTTTAATATATTATCTTCTGTGTTGTTCGCAAGTTACTTTAATAACTGCAATAAGTTTATAAACAAGTCAAACAATAATTAATAATAATGATAATAATAAAGCAGTCAGTAAACACACTGTTAATGGTTTGACTTTATTAATAAGAGCATCATGGTCATGGCCACTGTAATCATTTCATTTCCTCATTGCTGAAAGATATGCTAGTGCTTGTTGAAGTATTAGCAGAAATTCTACAAACAATACAGGGATGCTCTTAGTGTGTGCTTTGGACTTTACCTTTTTTGTAATAATCTCCTCTCCGTGTGCAAGGCTGTTTATACATTCGTTCCTTAAGTGTTTCCAAGGACAGCTTATTTTAACTCGATCCCTGCACTGCTTGTAAAGTAGGTGACACTTTGTGCTTGTGCTACACATATATTTTTATGCTTGTTTGCTCTTCTATGTGCATATCAACAATGTGACTACATGGGGTGGAGGATTGTTGCACTACTTTGTATCTTGAGTAGTCTATTTTTATCTATTATCAGTTGTTGTTTTAAACTGAAACGAGCTTAATCCAATATTTTAAACATTCTAACAGTCTAGGGAGGAATGACAGAGTATTGGATAGATATACCAACAAGAATATTAAAGGACAATGGTTTTATAAACATACTAATGAAAATCTAAAAATGCAAAAAACTTTTTGTGAGGGTTAGTTTTAAGGGTAAGGAATAGAAAATATTACTAGCTTAGTATAAACCCAAAAGAAGTCAATGGAAGGTCCCCACCGTGATAGAAAAGCAAATGTGTGTATGCTGGGTAATAAAGAGGAATACATTGAATTGCTGTTACTGTCAGTTGGCTGCAGTAGACATGAGGCTGACATAAGAAACCTCTAAGGCAGAGATAAGTGAAGTCATAAGCACCGTGCTTCTACCAGGCAATTAAAAAGAACGAGATTAAAAGAAGTCATTAGCCAGGACAGTGGATTAAAGCACAGTGTCAAACAGTGAGGGATTACAATTCACCAGCCTACATTCACTCATTGATCTTTTACCATCCCTTTTTATTAGGTCTATTATTTTTATTTTTTAGAAACTTTTCCCCCTGAGAACCAGTTGGTTTTGCTTCTGTCAGATCTACCTTAGTTGTCCATCTGAATTTTGATTCTTCTTTCTTTCTAATGTATATTTAAAAACTTTAATAAATGCAGTTCACATCTCAGTCCCTTTTTACGTAAGCTATTGGTACGTTGAAGACGAATGGATTTACAATACTACACCAGCATGGGCTTTTGCACATTAATGCAGAGTCGCAAAAACTGCTTCGCAATGTTAAATGCAGGTTGCAGACGCCCAGCTTTTCATGTAAAGTACATTACTCCCATAGTCAAAAGGAGGACACACTGACCTTTTAGTTTGTTATGGACATGATATGCCAGAGATTTCAATAATAGGACATTAAGACCAATATAGGACACTGATGTTCCATGCCTATCAGTATTTTCTACTAGGTATGAACTACATATATATTTAGGGTCAGTCTGTATCAAGTCAATTGACATTGATATGACATGATGACCAATGTGTATTATTTTCATTTCAATCCCTACAACATTCTACACATTCATGAACAGTTGTTTTTCAGCGTTACACAGAGACACAAATCAAGTCTCTTTGGGTTCAACTTTTCTACCCTGGTTCTGGAAAAATTCCCATCTCTTCTTCGAATTTCTCGATCTCCCTGTCTCTTATCTGCACTTCAGATGTCAATCTGCCTCTACTTTTCAAAAGCCACTTCATACATTCTTTACACCATATCGGTTTTTTTAACCCGTGTCAATGCCATGCCCCCCATGACAGCTCTCTTCTCCGTGAATGATTAACACCGGAAAATACAGAGCGTCTTGGTAGGTTGGTGGCCTGTCTCTCTCATCCTCCCTGGTCTCTCCGTCCTCCCTCTCCTCCACTTGTTCCTGGCCTGTCTCCTCCATGTTGTCGTCTTCTAGCCCTTCATTCTCTAATACACCCCTCCTCTCCTCATCTGGCACTCTAAACCCAAGACCAAGGAAACCCCCACCGCCCTCTTCCAGCCGGCTGCTCATCCCACCTCCGAGGCTTCTCGAGTGAAACAGGCAGGGGTGGCGGCTTCTTGTGGTCTGTAACCGGCCGAGAGAGAAACCACTGCGACTAAGGGACAGCCTTCCGCCGGGCCTAATGGGGAATGAGTTTGTGCCCGCAGCCACGTTCCCTCTAACCCAGGAAGGAAGCGAGGAGCTGCTCGTTGAGGGCCGACACCTGGGACAGCTCTGAAGAAAGTAGCTAGAATTGCGGCGCATATGTGCTGCCATCGCGACCGATAACGGTGTGTTTGTATTCACATCCAAATCCATAAGCAAGGCCTCAGAGTAGCTAGGCACCATTTGCTGGTTACAGCGAATGTGCCATTCCAGTTCGGTCATATCCACCGTGTTGACCCGTGATATGATGCGCAGAGTGGGACCGCCGGTGCCATGCTCAAAGCCCGTACAGTAGTTCCCCGTCTCCGTATTATCATTGTCATTTGCATCCTCGTTCTCGCCGAAAAGTTTCTCGACGTGATAGTGGACGTACGCAGTGCGATACTCGGCAATCACGCGAAGAGGCCACGATAGCAGGAAAGCCGAGGCCAGCCAGTACAACCAGCGTCGGGTGTACCAAGGTGGGCGCAATGGGTTGGGGAATGCCAGCATATGTTCCCGAAAGTCAACGTTTTTAAGGTGCATACCCTCCCGTGCTTCCATGTAGTCGTCCAGACCCTCGTTGTCCCCGAAGAAGCGCGCTCGCTGTGTGAGGTAGGCGGTCTCAGCACGGGCGCTGGCGAAGCTGAAGCACTTTGTGAAGCGCAAGCGGGTGACGGGATGCTCCAAAAGGCCCTGCAGCTCCTTCGAAACGTCTTTGACCCCGAGGCGCGAGTAATCGAACTCTGAGCTCGCTGCATGTGTGTTGACACGTTCATGGTACACCTGCGTAGTAGTGTACGCGTCTCCGTTTCGGTAGCGCGTCACCTGTCTGGTACGTCGTACGTAATGGTAGCTGATGGCCTTCCACCAGATGCAGGGTGTAGCTTGTTGCAACCGCTGTATCCTGTCATACACCTCACTGATTTCCACCTTTGCAAGGTTAGCTGTTTTAGAGTAGCAGTGCCAGCACTCCACCAAGTAGACAATGTACAGCATGGCCAGAAAGGCTACGGGTATATAGATGTAGCCGTTGGAACACGGGCTGTCATGATAGAGTCGGGCTCGGTCTCCGTAAAAGTAGGCGGGGCCTTGGTCATCAGAAGCCATTACGGTGATGCGGTACAGGGAGCACCAGCCTAACGTGCCAAAGCATCCGTACATGAGCAAGGTGAGCAGCAGGCACTTCCAGTGGGACTCTCGGCACAGCGACCCACTCAGGGACTGCTTGAGGGGACGCTGCTATAGGCAGAAAGGGGGAGGCCCGGATGTGGATGAAAATATGGGAAGACCAGGGGACAGAGGGTTGTGCAGATGGATAGGAAATTGAATGGGGCAGGGTTCAATAAGAGACGAGTTGGAAGGTGTTGGACAGAATTGGAATGAAAAGATGCCAGAGACAAAAGAAAGCAGAGGGGAGCATGGAGGGGAGAGAACAGAAGGGACAGGGAAAGAAAAAAAGAAAATGTAAAAATTAGTTGACAGAAAAGCATATAACACCTCTGATACATTTTTGTTAATCTTATATGTATATTATAATGAGAACATTTGTATTATTTATTATTTATACAGTTATATATATATACTGTTATAATAATCACTGTTAATCTCATGAAGTCAAAGAAAAGGCAGTATTGTCCCATTTTTTTACGGACCCACTAGGACCCCTTTGTGGCCTCCTGGCTCTAGTTTGAACCCCTGTTTTAGATGATTCAGGGTACAGGTATATTTCATTTGTGTTACAACATGCACAACTGAGTGAAGCACAGTCTGTTATATCCACTCTGACATGCTGCAGAGAGAACTCAGTAATAGATCATTCTCCTGAGGGCTGAATACATTTCCTGGCTGCTCGTAACCCAAACCATGTCTCCTTTTAAAACGCTCTGTATGACTGTGGAGGGGAAGTCTAGAAGCTTTTAGACATCACTGAGTGCATCATCTCGACTAAATGCATATGGATCTCTACTGCCTAGCCAGAGCCCAGTGGTGGCTTGAGGTATTGTGGCCATATGGGCAAAGATGAACTGATTCCAAGTAGTAGGAGGTAGAAAAGAAAAAAAGCAACCCATACAGTTCCTCTGACACATAAACAAAGGTATTGCACAAAACGATATTTTATGGTTGGTCTGCAATATTTTATTTTTTCGTCCTCTCTTTGTCCTTCTATCCTGCTGTCTATTCTCTAACAACATCACTCTCTCTCACACACACACTTGCACATATAAATCAGCTAATAGTACGAGCAATGCCCTTGCTGTGAGGAACTGCAGCACTAAAAGCAGGCTGCAGCCCAAGCGTGGCATGGAGTCTGTGCTCCTCCTGGCAGGAGTTTAATTGTTCCTTTTACAAGGACGAGAGCAAACTGAGAGAGATAGAATTTGGGCCTACAGAGTGACTTACCATGTGCACAGGCTAATATCTACACATAGGGCTGGGCGATATGGAGCAAAAAATATATCTCGATATATTTTGCTATATCTCGATATACGATATATATCTCGATATCTTTACAGGAAAAAGAACCCCCCAAAAACTACTGCAAAAACAAATATGCCAAATACCACAAAGTCTTTTTTATTGAAGAGCAAAGAGGTAGGCAGTTCACATAGTGCTTCTGCAACATTTTTAAATAATATATTTTTTTTATTCTTTTTTTTTTAATAATTAAAACTAACATCATCAAGTATGATATTTTTTTACTTTGAACAATTCTGGAGCTATAATTGACTCTAGGAGCATATAAAACAAAACAGCTCCTTGGAAAAAATTTAATGTAATATTGTAGTAGTTATAAATAAAGGTTTATTTTAGTTCAGATTAACATTTGAGGCAATTGTATTCATAATGTCAAAATAAAACCGACGTAATGTTACTTGAAGGCATTATGCCTACTATTCCTGCCAAACCTCCATGGTTGCAGTAAGTGTTACTACAGTAAATCCATGGTGAATGTTGCTGATCTGTGGACACTATAGTTCATTCATGGCACAATGTTTCTCCTGGTTTCCACGTCAGCGCTGTTTGATCTGTTAATAACGGAGAAATGTTAATGTTTCTCACTAGATCTAGCAGCGATGTTATTACTTCTGTGGCGAATTCAAATGCTTTCTTTACTGGATCTTTGTGGTCGCGCCGGCGTCTCTTACATTATGAGCGTGCTTGCCACGAGCAACGCGCCTACATTTGGACATTTTTATAAATATAAACAATATATCGATATATACGATATGTCAAAATCGATATCGTGTTTAAAAATTATCTCGATATATTTTAAATATCGAGATATCGCCCACCCCTATCTACACATGTTTTTAATAATGATGACCTGAAGCAAAAAAAGCATGATAATATAGCATTTTATATATAGTAATATTCACATACATATATTTACATATTAATCTGTATGTATTCTCCAGGTTTTGTCTGTAGGTTTCATATATTTAGTAGATGCAGAGAGATGCAGTTGTGGGAGGGTGAGAAGCAAGTGTTGAATCCTGTTGGTACGACAAGAAAATGTGTCCTAGGAGATGTGAATGATATTCAGTGAGATTCAGTTCTGGAGGCTGTGATTGGGGAACTTGCATACAACAAAATGGCAGTGAGGTATAAATAGTGGATAAAGTTAGCCTGCTATTTCAGAGCCACTTTAATATGTTAAATTATTTAGATGCCCCAAGAATGTCTGAAGTCATATGAGCATGTGCATTTCAATGCTTTTTACATGAGAAGCATCAGTGCTGGGCAGAATCATAAAATCAAGCCCAAATGCGCGTGTTTTCCTGCACATGTGTATGAGTCAATGATTATTTGGCCTCTTGGGATAGGGGATAAGAGAGGAAAACAAGTGACTGTTTGTTTTCGTTCAGTTTACTTGCTTGTGGTGTGTAGAAACTAGGTTGGGGCCAAAGAACCAGTAAAATAAAATAAAATAAAATATTCATAAAAATAAAATAATAAAATAAAGTCAAATATTCATAAAAAATACAAATAAAATATACCAGAACTGAATGACGTTCCCATAAGTGAATTCATCTAGGCAGAATATCATAATAAAATACAGTTTCCTGCACTACTGTTCAAAGGTGACTGCAACATGCTACTGAAATTACAGATTACATTGCAAACAAACAGCATAACAAACAGTGTAATCAGTATAGTTCAATTGACAAATGACTCTTCTGAGTCGGTTCTATTCAGTAACTCAAAAACATTCAACGTAACCAACACACTCTAGTAACTATTTTATGTTTTGGTGAATTGGTGGCTGGTCTGTTTGAATTTTTATGATCTCAGTCATATGTTTTTATATGTTCTGCTTACACCCCCTGAAGGTTAGGTTTAGGGGTGGTCCTTTCATGCTTTGTTTTTTCTAAGGGTACGTTTCCGTGTAAACGTAGCCTAATACTGAGACGTTTTTCCTTTGAGTTTTCCACATACAGCTGACACTTTTGTCAAAACGATCCCTGTTCACATGGATGCGTGAAAAAAAAAACAAAAAAAAAAAAACAGCTGTATTCTGCCAGGCCATTAGATGGTGATGAAACACTATAGACTGAACATGTAATATGCATGTGCATGACCTCATCGTTTCCACAGATTCCTGTTTTTTGTTGTTTACATGGAGACCATTTTCAAAAACTTGCACTTTGAAACACGTTTTCAAAACTTTGGTTTTCAGGATTACAATTTCAGTTGTAAATGAACAGCCAAAACGCATAAAAAGTTTCACGTTTTTAGATGAAAATGTTGTCGTGTAAACAGCCCTAAAAATCGAATGTTTCTCTACTAAATGCATTGTACGAATTCATTTGAAATTGGCACCTCGTAAAATAGTTACATTTTCTCATGAGAACCAGTCCGTTTCGCGCATGATTGGCTCTAATGTCAGTTATTTTTGGTCAATCTAAAACTCATAGCACAACCAATCGTGTTCTCAAACGAATGACTCGGTTATTTTTAGTGAATCAAAAGCATACAGCGCCATCAGTGTAGTCTGATTCCTGAAAGAGTCGGCTCTTGTTCTGATAAACATGCAGCTTACGACTACTGTGAGACTTAAATCAATGAAGTTAATGACTGGTTGTTCACATGGTAACTTAATATAATATACAGTACTGTGCAAAAGTCTTAGGCATGTTAGTATTTTCACCAGAAAAAATGGTTAAGCCAAGTTTTTATATCTTTTGCTGTAGTGTGTCAGTTGGAAATATCAGTTTACATTTCCAAGCATTCCTTTTGCCATTAATTGTAATAATCCAGTGAGATTTTTGTATGCACAAGACCACAGCCGGTCTGCTCCACATGAAGATCTGATCTCCCCATCATTGAGTACATCTGTGATTACATGAAGAAACAACAGAAACTGAGACAGAGTAAATCCAGAAGAAACCTGCCTGCAAAGCTACAGTACTGTGAAAAGTTATTGGCACTTGTGTAAAAATGCTGCAAAGTGAGAAGGATGCTTTCAAAACAATGTCATAAATAGATTTTATTTATCAATTAACTTCAATTAACCAACTCAAATCAATATTTGGTGTGACCACCCCTTCCATTTAAAACAGCTTTTGTCCTAAGTACACTTGCACATAGTTTTTTAGGTAGCTTTGCAGTTTTGTCATTTTTTTCATGCAATCCCAGACAGACTCGATGATGGTGAGATCAGCTGTTGTCAAATTCCTTCTACATACAAAAATCTCACTGAATTATTACAATTAATGGCAAAATGAATGTTTTTGGAAATGTAAACTGAAATATCCTACTGACACACTAAAAATATATAAATAACTGGCTTAAATAAAACCATTTTTTGGGGTGAAAATACTAACGTGCCTAAGACTTCTGCACAGTACTATATAAATACTGAATATATACAGTACATATATGTGGCAAGCAGGACGTGGCCTGTGGCGTAATTGATAATGAGCATCACCTGCATGCTGCACCGGTCTCGTATCTCTCACGGAGCAGCTTCGGAAGCATAAAGGAGGAGCGACGACAGTAAAGGACGAGAGAGAACCAGGCCTGGATTTAACGCTATGTTTTGTTTATGTGTGTGCGGCAGTTGTCCATGAGAGGCTGCCGCATTTACTTTCGTTTTGTGTTTGTTTATTATTAAAGTTTGTGAAGCGTTCGCCGGTTCCCGCCTCTTTCTACCCACAAAATACCTTGTTACAAATATAACATACAGTATGTAATATGTTATATTATATTGTTTGTGTAATAGCCTATTGTTGTGTAGTTACGGCCAATTATGCAATTATGCATTTATGCTACCTCTAAAAACACTGTAAAGTCATTAAAGTTTGTTTTAACACTTTCTGCATAATTTGTTTTAAATAGATTTATTACTGAAATGATCTTATCATTTGGTAAAATGGAGACCTTTCATTTCTAATTGTGAGTGCAACATTTTGAGATGAAGGACATTGGGCACATTAAATATTCAGTAAGAACAAATGATATTGAGAGTGATATGCATCAAACGTTAGACGGCAGAGAAGACTAATCAGCGGATAACTAGTACACAACAGAGACTAGTTATGTGTTAGAGGGGTGTAGATAAACTAATGATGGTAAAGAGCAGAAGAGAATAGGATACATTCATAAATCAAAACAGGATGGTCTGAGTGGCCTTTTAAAGTCTTGATTGCCTTGTCAGCATATACATCTATTTCTGTCAGACCAGGCGAGCACTCATTACTTTCGAAGAGATGCGTTTATCCACAAAGCAGCACGAACGAAGCATCCAGACTCATATACTGTTCAAAGAACAGTTGAACGTCAGACATTGTCAATTGAGAAGAGCTGTCACTATACAGAAATAGCTGCAGCTAAAAGTACTGATACATTTGTAAGTGACAATGTAGCACAAACATTATGAAAACTCAATAATGATTACAAAAACGTCCCATCCCCCACTCTGTCTCTCGGCCTATTGATCGGTCTGTAACAGTATATGGGGGTAAACTCAGCAACTGAGGGTGTGAGTGAGAGAAAGAATTAAGGGAAAGCTTGTATTGTCACAAAGAATGCATTTAAAATAATTCAAGGTACTGTATGTGCTGCCAGAAAAGTGTGTGTGTTAATTATTGGATTTTCTTTAATGAACTAAACACTGGATGAATAAACGTCCAGAAAATAAGGAATGCGCCCACTGAGACCTGACCTCCGGTTATCTAAGATAAATGCTGCAAGTCAGGTGGGAAAAGTCAAAGTGAGAAAGCAGAGCGAGTCAGAAAAAAAGGTTCAATTGAGGAAATCTGAGAGCAAAGAATGTCTAAACTCTTATAAATATTCAATAGGGTTCATTATAGAAGGGTTCTTTACTCAATTTTAAAGAACCCTTATTGCCAACAAGGTTCTATATAAGGAGAAAAGTCTCATATTATTCGATAATACTTTCATGTTTAAAGGGTTATTTTAATTTTTTCTAGTTATCATGTTTACAAGCTGCTTACTTCATGATCCCATGAAGGGAATCCCTAAAAGTTTCTATAAGAAGCCTTTAAGGCATTTTCTTCTAAAAGTAAGGTTGTAATGAAAATATCTAAGGTAAAGTGTGTATTTTTTTATGTTCAAATATTTTCTCCTATCCAACTTAATATGCTGAGACAACATGGTTTCTCTGAAAGTGTCGTTTTTTTATCAGAACAATCTTCTTACAGTTACTACATGCAGAAAGCTGTAGGAGCACATTTGGCCAATCCTCCCTGTATTAGATGCATAATATCATTCATTATATCGCAGATCTGGCAAAATAGAGAGACAGGGAAATAACTGACGTGCATTCTCATCAACTATAGCTCACGGCATATAGACAGGCCCTTTCCCTTAATAAACCAACAATTCTAGATGAAATAGTCAAATGTCCAATAGCTAAAGTAAATACTCAAAAATTAACTGACATCAATAACACCTTTTTTTGAGGCACTGAGCAAGGAAGTGTCCAGGCAGGGGATGATTTTACATATGGAAATACTTCAAAAGTATATTTCTGGCACCAATTCTCTCCACTTTTAGCATATAGGCTAAGACGACAATAACATTTTTAAATATGAAGTAAAAAAAAAAGTGCTTAAACACACTAATGTTAGCATTAAACAAACAGAATCATTGTTCATTGATAGTGGAGAGGATGCTCAGCAGTGACATCATCACGCATGCAGCCACAACAGAAATGCAACTGTCTTGGTTTTTAATTCGATTTTTATTGTATTTGTATTAATATATACATAATTATTATATATTATTATTTATTTTTTTTATCTTATGCACAAGTAATTTTAAGTTATCTAGGAGCCAATTTTATTAGATTCTGTCATGTATTTAGTGTGAAGTCTGTAACAAAATATTTTAGCATTCTGACATCAGTTAAATGGATAGCAATCACTTTCACTATAGGCTAATCTTTGATTCATTTCTTTTCATTCTTGCACATTGTTGCCTATACAGGCAAGATAACTAAAAACAATATTTTTTTTCTCATTTTGTTTTTGATCGTATTAATGATTATGAATTAACGTTACATGCAAAAATATATATATTTAATAATGCGTGCAACTGAATGTTAAGAACAGTGAACCTATGAAATACAAAATGTACAATATATAACTCTACAAAATAATATTTCACTTTCTACATATTCATACGACAATTGCACTACAACGAGAAGAAACTGTGGTTTTATTTACCAACATTTTCACGCCTTACCTCCTCCCTTCCGCCCCCATTCAATGTGGGCGCTTCTCCCGTCACCGTCACCCCTTGCATTTTTCACTAACATGTATTTCCACGGCACACACGGTCCAGGATGCGGTCCACCGTCAGGACCTCTCCTTAACCTCCTTCACCCCATCAGCGGCGAGTGCCACCACGTTTCTATGGTGGCGATGTCCACACTACACACGAGCATCCCCCCCCCCCCAAAGATGCGTCCTTTCCTTTTCCTGTCTTACTTTTTAAGGTTATTATCACATCCCCTAATCTCAATAGCGGTTCTTCTGGATTCTAGTCCGGTCAAGGATCAGGAATATCGGGTAACTGTTGCGCTTGTTTTCCCCTCAGCAATTGTGTGACATAAGCGTCGCAAGCTCGACACGGAGCGATGGCTGGATAACAGCGCGTGCTTCATATTCGCGGCTCGCGCTGCTCAGCCGTCTTTGTCGAAGATCACGGTCGACACGGTGTGTCGTAATCAGTGGCGGCGAGATTAATCTTTTATTATATTCTCTACGTTTTAATGAAAGAAAATCCGCAATGTTGAAATGACAGAATCCTCAGACTGTCCTCTCCCCGAGCATCTCGTATTTTCCACCTCAGCCTCCTTTCACCTAAACGGTCTCCTTGCGGACTTCACTCTGACGTCATCCTTAAACGCGCCTTCAAATCCTAATAATTGGGCAGTTCGGACCAACCCGCTGACAGCGCGTGCACATGCGAGGTTCGGTCCTTATTTATTTTTCTTAAATTATTATTATTATTATTCGTTATTAGTCAAATAGTCAATAGTAGTTTTATGTTGTTACAAGGTTAAAGCTGCGATGTAAAAAAAAAAAAAAAAAAACCTTCGGAGAATCCTTGGGAAAAAGAAGTGCGCTTAATTGTATTGAATGTTTACACTTTCCTTATTGTTTCTTAACACATTTATGTGCACTTTTAGAAGTGTTGATGTTGATGTGTTAACTAACAAATTAAAGCACATGTAAAGTATTTGATTATAATTTTAACTGTAGGCCTATGTGTGTTATTCAATATAGGCGCTACATAAAGTAAGAAATTTGTACATTTCGACAGAAATGACATTAAAATATTTTATTTTATGATAAATGATTGTCAGTACATTCAACAATAAACTTGAACCATATTTCAAAGACAATAGAAATAATTATGAAATTACATATAAAGATAAAGACAGTCCTACTTAGCCTATTGCATTCAATATTATTTGTATTTTTATTTAATCGCAAATACCATGTTATTAAGTGTCCAAAAACTTTACATTTTGCACTTAAAGAGATTTACATTATATATTATTTTATAATAAATACTCTTTTTCAAAAGTAGCCAAATTTATATTTTACAAGACTATACGTTCAGGAAAAAAATAGGGTCGTCTCTTACAACACACCAGACTTTTATTTTTGCTGAAATATGCATTTGAACAGTATACTGCTTCAGTGTAATTTTTTTATTCAATTCATTACATCAGAATTATTTTCCTATTTCCAATAATTCTAAGACATTTGGTTCTGCCTAGAATTACTGACTGTACAAAAGTGCATGCAGAGCGGAATATCTATCAAAAACTTCTCATTTCTTCTCAGCACTATATTTGTGGGGTTTCAGGTGAACACAGTGACACATTATCTTCCTCACTATGTGCCAGTATATAGTTGCTTTTTCTCGCTATAAGTCTCTGTGGATGTTCAGCTTGAAGATGATTCTGCAGACTGTCCCGTGTCTGTGCGGTCAAGCCACACTCCTCACACACATACAGTTTGTCTCGACGCTCTTTGTAGGCATACTCCTGAGTAATGGCATGGATCTTCTTTAGGTGAGATTCTAAGGAGCAGCGCTGGGTGAAGGCTTTAGCACACAAAGTGCACTTATAGGGTCTCACACCTGTATATTGGAAGTTGAGAGAAAAATTTGAGATATACAAACTTACATATTTAAACATGTAAATATACATTATTATAAACATAAACTTACCAGTATGTGTGCGTACATGCCTCTTCAGATCAAAAGTATCATTAAATCCTTTTCCACAGTGCTCACAAGAGTACTTCTTTGTTTCACTGTGGCACTTTACATGGCGTTTCAGCATACGTGCTGTAGTAAACTTCTTCTGACATACCTGGCAGGATAAAACTGATGCAGCAGGTAGAATATCTGCTAATTTGCTCGCATTTTCTGGGATGACTGACAGAAGAGATGGCATGTTACCTGTAGTTATCTGAAAATGGAAGAACAATAATATATCATATCCTGCTACAGCACAGAAAATTCACACTAACATTATAAGATGTGCCAAAGCAGCCGTTTTAAACCAAAGGAATTGTCATCTCACCTTTATCTTTGAGCGCAAGTAAGGCACTCTTTGGGTCCTCATGCGGCATTCTGGCTTGTGATTAAGTTGACCCTGTGCAGCAGAGGATGGCAGCTTTGCCGTCAGGAATTTGTTTTGTGCAGTTGTGAAGCAGGAGTATTCTGCAATGCTTCCCTCAGAGACTTCATGCACATATGGTGGAAAAAGGGACTCTAGGGAGCAGCAAAAGCAGAAAGAGAGAGATCAACAGATTTTGACTGGCCACTGAGTTCAAGTACTCTTAATTAATTTAATCATTTTTTTATGCAGCAAGTTTTTTCCCCCTATTTAATACAAAGCAGTAATCAGTATTAGCATAGACATTCAGTGAAATAAAACACTATACAAATAGACTTCATAGTCAGAATTCACATTCATTGAAAATACATTTAAATATAATAGCTAATAATAATAAAAAAAGTAAAAGACATAATACATATAATAAAATAATAAATTAATATAGCCAATATGGCTCGGATATAATAATAATGAGAAACTATTTTTCTTATTGCTTAGTCTAACTGCACTTGTCAAAATAAAATGAATTATATAATACCTTAATTATGCAGTATTGAATTCTGTTAACTTCCAAGCCTGTGACACACGAACATGAACGAGACACTCACCAGGTATGTATACGTCCCCAGACTCCCCACGCGCGGTATCCGGAATCTCACTCCAGCTTCTTTTTCCAGTAGCGATGTTAACTTTTTTGACCAAGAATGCCCGAGGCATTTTCGAAAACCTAGCGAATGGAATATGTTCGACTAAGTTCCTAGGGATGCTTTTAAGCGGATCCTCTCGCAACCTACAGTTATCCACAATTCAACTATCCTTTTCCTTATAACAAGGAAACCGCCAGGTGATGTTGCGCATGCGCAGAAATATAACGGCGCAGTGCAGGTACAAGTATAACCGGTTCTCAAACTAATGCTAACCTTAGCCAGAAAGGTAAACTGGTTACTATGTGTTGTTTTAAATAGTAACATGTTCATGTTAGTTTTAGAACACTGTTAATGTAATTTTAGTCAACTTTTTAAACCATGACTTGAGGTTTTCTGTCTGGGTGTGGGTCTACTCCTTTGTTTAGGTGTTTTGTCTGTTTGAATGGAGGTGTATCGCTGTAACAGTAGGCTATCAGCAGGGGGCGAAAGTGCCCTATCACATACATTTTGCCTACTAAAGTTTTAATACACTGCGAATTCTTGAAACCTATAATATGGGTGTTTCATATAATAAAAGGGTTCTGACTTTGCTATATTAGACAATACAGTTGAACAGCTGTCATCATTTTAGTGTAAATCAAACCTTTGTATGCAAATTAGCTTGGAGTATGTTAATGTCTCAAAATCAGATAAGAGTCACAGTAAAACGACCCTCCCACACAAACAATGAAAACACAAACAAACCTAAGTACCCAGCGAAAATGAATAGGCTACGTGAGCTATATGTTTATAGGCTACACAATGTGTCCGTGCACTTTGTTGAAACTACATCAGTTGATAAATTAAGAGCCTAAAAGCAGGTTTAGTACTTGCCCCATTGAAGTCAACAGGGTGCAAATTTTAAAAATAGAATAACTCGGTGTAGGCAACACCGATTTTTGTCGTTGTTCTCTGTATTGACAGCACTCCAAATGTACAAAAAAATGAGCTCAATGTTAAAATTGACCGGAGTTCTCCTTTAAGGGAATATTAGGTAGCCTATTTTTTTTAACAAAGTTTACTTTTATACACAGCAGGAAAGCAGTTTTGATGAGACCGGGTCATTATTTTTTAATCAGAGTATGTTTAAAAGCCTATGTCAGTACAGAGAAAACAGTACAGTCTTTTCTACACAAAATATTTAAGAATAAATAATGCCCAATAGCGGAGCATGTCACATTACATGGGGTAAGACGGTAAGTTGTCACATTTGCTTTTCAGCAAATTTTGAAAAACATTTTGACACGATTTTTATTTATTTACGAATAGTTTTGAACAAATAGTAATAAACAATTAATAAAAAAGTTTTGAGAAAAAAATATTTTTGTTTGTATAAGATGAGGATCTATTTTAGTAAACTGGACCAATTGGACCAACGAGGCTTCCGTAGTTTAAAATAGAGCAAGCATGGCGCTGCCCTGGTGCAGTTCAAATCTCCCAGCATGTTAGATAACAGTATTGTTGCCAATTGTTCAGAAATGTGTCGTGTTTGAAATTTCAGTGTTTCGAAGAGTCGTTTTATTAAACCATGGCTATTCAGTGCGTGTTATTCGGCGTAAAGCGTTGTCGCACATTTATTTCAGCGTATCGACTGACAAGGATTCAGTCTTTAAGAGCTTCCGTGTCTACAGCGACACAGCACGTTAAAATCAATGATATCACAAGCATCTTGAGTCCACTGCGTTCTCACGTGCGCGTGAATTCAGTCAGGAACGCATATACTTTCACCTCCACTGCCGTCGCAAAGGACGTGATTCTCTTTAAACATGACCGGACCCGTTTCTTCAGACTTTTGGCCATTTTTTGTGGTGGTCAGTTTGTATTCTGGGCATATCTGGCTCACTTTGCTTTCACAAGTCTTCGAGACACAAGAAAAATTAGCGGTGAGTCTCAAAAGGTTAGAACTGAGTTAGGGGGGCTTTTCAGTTTTGATATGAATCTTGGTTCAAATGCCTGGAGGTATGGATTCACTCTTGGGTGCCTAATCATTGGTAAGCTTTTAACTCTGCAATTTATCTGCATTTTTATGTATTCAAGCTGTATAAAATGTATTTTTTTTCTGTTGTCGTAGGTGGAGGAATTGTCGGAGTGGCAGTATTGTTCAGTCGTCGTTCTGTCAGTCGTGTGATTCTGCATAAGGGAGGTGAAAATGTGACAGTGTCGACACAATCACCGCTGGGACCTCTCAGAGCTCACCACCTAACTGTGCCTTTGACTCAAGTGACTTGTCATGCACACAGACAGGAATCACCTTCATTTATTCCTCTTAAAGTCAAAGGGTACAAGTTCTACTTTCTTTTGGACAAAGACGGGACACTGAATAATCCTAAACTATTTGATATTACTGTTGGGGCCTACAGACCTATATAATATGTACTTTACACCCCTGTGTGTGTGTCTACAGTTCACTGTGGATGTGTCAAATCTGCTATTCATTTAGTTTCTTGTTGCCTTGGGGGGAAACAGAGCACTGAAATTAAAATGAATAAATTGTGTAACTTTACTGTTAATAATAAAACTTTTTATCTGGGATTTGTGCTGACTCTTATTAAAAAATAAGCTTAAACAGGCATATTCTCTCTCTGACATCAAAGTTGTGTGACACATAGGCCTAGGCTTAGTCATATCCCTATTACAAGTCTGTTTCTGACTGGACAAAATTATACTTCTGTCTTTGCATTTATTTTTTCAGCAGCATTCATGTGTTGTGGAGCCCTTAAGGGACAATGTGATGGAAAAGATATGAGATAGGATTTCAATGCTTTTGCATTTGCTCGCAAAAGTTTTGTGTTCTTTTTTCTAGGGAAAAACGCAAAACATTTGTGAGGGAACGCAAAAGCATTGATAAATAAATTTTCCTGACATCTCATATTTTTATCTTCACCATGTCCCTTTAGGAGCTCTGTGTTTCAACATATGTGTTTCAGTTAATTAACAAAATAATAGATTTATAATTTATCTACCCATTTGTAATCTACCCACCCTAAGAAATTCTGAGTTATTTATATATATATATATATATATATATATATATATATATATATATATATATATATATGTATATATATATGTATGTAGTCAACATTTGAAGTGGATCAAAAAAGTTAATCAAAGTTGTCCAAAGACAACAATGGGTATTGTTCAAAATTCATTTATAACTTTGATGAAAGGTTTTGATCCACTTCTATTTTAATATACTTTATAATATACTTTATTTCCGTGATGCAAAACTGAATTTGCAGCATCATTACTCCAGTTTTCAGTGTCACATGATCCTTCAGAAATCATTCCAACATGCTGATTTATTATCAATGTTGGAAAGATTTGTGCTGCCTAATTTTTTTTAAGCTGTGGTTCTTTTTTCAGGATTCTTTGATGAATAAAAAGTTAAAAAGAACATAATAGAGTAGAATATAATAGAAACAATAGAAATATTTTCTAACAATATAAATCTTTACTTTCACTTTTTATGAATTTAACACATCCTTGTTGAATAAAGTATTAATTTCTTTCAAAAAAGAAAAGAAAAAAAAACTACTGACCCCAAACATTTGAACAGTATTGTATTGTTACAAAAGATTTCTATTTTAAATAAATGCTGTTCTTTTTTTTTTTTTTTTTACTTTATATTCATCAAAAAAAGTATCACAGGTTATAAAAAAATATTAAGCAGCACAACTCTTTCCATCATTGATAATAAATCAGCATATTAGAATGATTTCTGAAGGATCATGTGACACTGAAGACTGGAGTAATTATGCTGAAAATTCAGCTTTGCATCATCTAAATTGTATTTTAAAGTAGGCTATAATTAAATAGAAAACCGTTATTTTAAATTATAATAATATTTGACAATATTACTGTTTTTCTGTATTTTTGATTTAAAAAAAATGCAGCCTTGATAAGCATAATTATTTATTTAAAAAAAAAAAAAAAGAAATAATAATATTTATATTGACAATAGGCATGGTGGAGACGTTCATAATTTTCGAGCCGGAAATCAGAAGACAACAAAATGACTTTCACGTTGGTCACAACACACTGATTTTGGTAAATATTTTTTGTAACATAAATATTATAATTAACCTAACTAATGATGTCCCATACGCAAATCCATATAGGCTTTTAAACACTTTAATTTCTTGGGTAATTAAGCCATGAAACATAAGATGAGGCACATGTCATGTGTTTGCTGCCTCTACCCAGTTCAGTGATTCATGAATGTCCTACCAGTTCTTCAACGGTTCGCTTATTCATACATTTCAAACCTACACGTCACCTATTGGCAAAATATGGCTGTAATTGAAATTCAACGTGTAGGGTGTGAGCTATGGAAGTTTCTGGAGCTCTCAAACCACATGTTTTTAACTTCGCGACGTTTGCTTGGTTTCCCAGTGAATATAATTTTAGTGACAGTTAGTTGGCGCTATTAGCAAGAATAATGGCCATTAGAGGCACATTAGAATCCACTGAGGAGAAAAGGCGGTAGATTGGAAACGATAGATGCTTCACTGATGGGGAGGAGAGATAGAGTGGGTGTGAGGAGGCGTTGAAACATTTTAAGAAAAGTTGTAGCACGTGTTTTGGTTAATTTTGTATCATTCGCTCTGATGGATTTATCATAATTTTGTCATTTTTCTGCTATCGAATCTGTGTTAGCTACATTTCAATTAACGGGAGATGGATTTAAACGAACTTAACAACGAGAAATAATATGAACGAGCAGGATACTGGTTTGTTTTGATCATAATGAATCATAATGAAGGAAGAGAATCGTATCATCGTATGCATGATTCCCAGATTCCTCCAGCATGGATGGACCCGGATAACTCAACGGCTTTTCACATACGTTCGGTAGGCTATTTTTTCTTTTTCTTTTTAAATATTTTAGGATATTTAGCCTACTTGAATATATTTTCTAATCAACTCAATTAAATAAAAGGAATACCTCAGAGCTAACAATAGTTGTTTAATATGGTGAAGATCTTCTTCTGCAATATGAAGCCTATAATTGTGAACAGTTTATAATATTTATTTTGCAGAATCTCACTGAGGAGACTACATCTAGCCCAAGTCTTGATGTAATTACATCTAGTCCAGATCTTCAGTGGCTTCTGCAGTCCTCTCTACTTTCCCAATCAGAGACCACATTGGGAACATTTTGTTCATTCATACCCAGCACCACCATGCCTAACTGCCCCTGTTTGCCACAGTGCTCCAGTCCTGACCAGTCCTATAACGGAGCTGTAGGGGACAGTGCAGTAGGACATACTGATAAGCATGTAAGTTACTAATATTTCTGATATTTTAAGAGTTTGGAATGCAGAAAATAGTGAAAGTGAACTTGAGTGGTTCCGGTGACTCATTCATTTATGGTAAAATATTGAAATGACTCACACCTGAATCACAAAGGGGCATGAGGAGTGAGTCAGTGCTGTGGTATTTGAGCGGGAATCTTAAAGCGCAGGCTCAGATGGATCACTTTGACATTGGTGCCAATGGATGAGTAACAGGAATAGCATATTTGGAATAGGGTAGAATTGCTGTGTGTATGCTTTCTTGTTATCAGCCGTAAGATGGCAGCACCATCACTCTTTTAGACTTAAAGGGTTGGTTCACCTAGAACTGAAAATTATCCCATAATTTTATTTCCCATAATAAAAGTTATCCTAGGTGTATATGACTTTCTTCTTTCAAACACAATCAGATTTATATAAAAAAATATCCTGGCTCTTTCAAGCTTTATGAGAGTGAATGGTACCATTTTTTTTTAAGCCCAAAAAACCGCATCCATCCATCATAAAGTAATCCGTACGGCTCCAGGGGGTTAATAAAGGCATTCTGTAGCAAAGCGATGCATTTTTGTAAGAAAAATATCCTTAATTATAACTTATATAAACTATAATCACTATAGCTTCCAGTAACGCCTATCCGCATGTTCACGAGAGAGTCGAGTTCCGGCTTATGACGTATGATGTGTAGCGTAAGCTTAGGTGAGAGTAGACGCCTCTCGCGGTTCAAACATGGGCTGGGCAACAAACTCAAGCTCCTCCAGCATTTCTCTTTAAAAATTCTCGTTTTAGACTTCTAATTCGTGACGGGTTGTTTTGTTTTGCTCTATTCTCTGTGCTTCTGCTTTCATCAATACGTCGGGTCAGAGGTCACTCTTCTGCTAGAACTAGACTCATGTACGGCTGTTACCAGAAGCCAGTGATTATACAGTATATATAGATTATAAAGTTTTAAATATTAATATTTTTCTTACACAATTGCATTGCTTCACTTCAGAAGGCAATTATTAACTCCCTGGAGCCTTTTGGATTACTTTTATGATGGATGGATGCTGGACTTCATTCACTCCCATTATAAAGCTTGGGAGAGCCAGGATATTTTTTAATATAACCCTGATTGTGTTTGGCTGAAAGAAGAAAGTCACATAGGATGTCTTGAGGGTGAGTAAATATTGGGATAATTTTCATTTTTGGGTGAACTATCCCTTTACGCTTAATGGTTCTTAAATGAAATTAGTCTTAAGACGGCCTTCTTTTATAGATGTCCTCTGAGGAACTTGACAGGATAAGGATCCGCAGGGAAAGGAACAGAGTAGCAGCTGCCAGATGTCGGGATCGCCGTCGGATGCTTATAGACACATTACAGAATGTGAGATGAGTTATTATTTGTGGTATAAATGCTATACAGAAGCCTAGTTGTATGTCCTGAGCTTGCGCTTTGTCTTTCAGGAGACGGATCATTTGGAACACGTGAAGACACAACTGGAAGAAGAGATCGCTGCACTTGAAAGGGAGAGAGAAAGACTAGAGTTGGTCTTTGAGGCACATATGCCCATCTGCAAGTTAAATGACCCAAACCCAGAGTAAACACTGATGCTGGTCATGTTTAGTGCTGAAATCTGCTGGTCAGATCAGCTGTGTATTATATAACGTAATAGGCTTATATTTGTTAAAGAAAGCGAAATGTTGAAATATATTGGTACCTTGAGAATTATTATCTTGCATGCAGATTTGTTTTACTTGTTTTTGTAATAAACCACAGCTTCAAATGGTGTTTCTTTGTCAAATCTTTTTGTACCATGGGTGTAGGGGTGGACCTTGGCTGGGCGTAAGCTCCATAAATTGTATATTTATTTAGCTATTATGTACTGTTTAAAAGTACAGTAAAAACAGTCATTTTGTGAAATACAATTTAAAATGACTGTTTTCTATTTTAGTAATTTATTCCTGTGATGGGATTCTTTGATTAATACAAATTTCAAAAGACTAGCTTTTATTTGACATTGATTTTTTGTAACAACATAAGTCTTTACTGCCCGTCCTTGTTTCTTTAAAAACATTTTCTAACCCAAAACTTTTTGAATGGTAGAGTTATTAACAGATGGTTTTTTTTCCATTTTTTTTCTTCTTCAAAATAACACTAAATCATATAATTTTTCCAATGGCAACTGAACCTCCAATAGTTTTACCACACATAATTACTTTGGAGATGTGCAGATTTAGTCAATTATTAACATGAAAGATAACTGAATTACCCAAAAATGTCTCACTGCATGTTTCCTTAGGCTACATGGCTAATGTAGGCAACGGTTGTTGCAAGTTTGCCTGTAAAGTGTAAGTCAGAAACATTACACAAGCGCAAAATGTTATACCAGGACATTAAAACAGCCAAACATAAAATAACATAATATTTCTCAACATTTTGTTCAGCTGTTTCTACAATCATGTGCTTTGTTTATTCCTTAGCAGCAGGTGGCAGTCGCACATATTATCCTATCAGACCGAACGCTCGACGGAGGGCAATGTCTGGTGAATGTAGTTCAGCTGGAGTCAAACCACCAGAAGTTGAACAGGATTCACACGACCATAAGAGTTTGACAGCATCTTCTCCTTACATGTACCACAGCAACAGTGCTCATATGCTATTATTTGTTTGTGTGTCTGCATAAAGCGCATATAGATAGATCTGCACGTGCGTGTTTGGAATTGTAAATGCGTAATAAGTTCAAGGTTCTACAGAGCGATGCACCTTTTGCGTATTTTAACATCAGCTAACTGTGTCTTTATTGACTGACCTTTCAGCACAAAACAAAAAATAACACGATAAATTTAAATCATCAGTTTGACGTCAATTTTCTTTGAATAAACAGGTTACAGTGGTCATGTATTACTTAGATTTGTCTTTAAATATAGGCCTAGCATAAAACAATTAATTAATAGAACAAACTGTTTAGCAAATAATAAACTATTGCCATTTTCTAAAATCCACATGGACATTCCATTTGTTGGTACCAGTCAAAAAGTTAGTCAACGCAGCTATGACTGCTATATCAAATTGTTTCATTAAATGTGTTTTTAATACATTATTTTAAATATTTTATTTGTTTCTTCTGGCTTTTTATGAAAATGTCTACGGAGTTAGATGTGTTTGTTGGGAATACCACTGTCCTGGATGAAGATGTGTACCAACTGTGGTTGGATGGACACACAGGTTAATACATTTTTATGAGCTTGTAATACGCACTTTTCCGTTTAACATTTCAGGTGATGATATACTCTTCATCTTGGTAAATAGTCAGAGATGCAGTGAAAATGCAGATGGAAGCAGGAGTCTTGTTGGGTTGTGAAGCCAATGTAGACGTTTTAAACAGCAACACCAGTTCAGGACATTCCAGATGTGTGAGCGGCTCCTACCAGTCCCCTTCCAAAGTGGCCAATCAGCTTCTTTTCCAGATCCCTCCTCACCGTCAAACCATGGTTATTGAGAGGTCTGTGGTCCTACTAGAGTTTGCATCCATTTTCTATAATATTACCAAAGAAGTTTTAGTTGTTAGCTAGGGCATCATCTGTTTTGGTGAGGTTTTTTGTTTCTTGCCACATTTGTCCTGTAGGTACTATGAGTTTGATAGTGTGTTTGCCAGGGAGGTGCTCAGTAAGAAACTCCTAAGGGAACAAAAAAGACTTGGACAACATCAGTTGAAAGACTGGGATTGCACACAAGAGCTGTTGTCGACAGGTGGCGCAAACACTCTGGCTTCTTGTATTTTTGAATGCCTCACTAGAAAAGGATGAATATTGCATGATTTGCAATACTATTTTATAGAAATGATTTTGTCAGTGTACTATAATATGTCTCTGTTCATAGAGCTGTGTATGTGAATGCCGAGGCTTTTTAGGTCGGGTAGAATTCTGGATCTCTGACCCAGTTAGTTTGCTGGCTTCTATGGCTGCAATACACAGTGTTTTCTGGCAAACGGGGGTGTTGAAATACTTCTGGGTAAATTGGCAGTGGGCGGGATCACACAGACCAAAACAAAAACATTCAGACATGGGATGCACTTTTCAAAGTAGAATAACTGGCTGTAGCATTGTTTTTGCATTTGAACTTTGTATGTTTTCTTAAATATCTGCATATATATTATGGTATTTTTATGCTTTAGAACAGTCAAAAAATGACATACAGCACCTTTAACTAACGTTAACAGAGATTAATAAATACTGTAACAAATATATTGCTCACTGTTGAAGGTTAATGTTAGTCAATGCATTAACTACTGTTAAATAATGGGACCTAAATATAAATGATTACTATTTTAACCCCCTTTTTACCCTTTTCTCATTTTGACAATTTCACCAAAGTGGTGGAAGAGCTAAAAGGCCCCCTAGTGGAGAACATCTAACATCACTTTCTCCTGTCTGATGTTCTGGGAAGGTGAGACTTTCACACATGAGGCCAAATGAAGCATATACAGTATTCTCTACCATTCCCTTACGAATGTTAAACGGCAGCTGTTCCACCTATTGAAATTGTGACCATTTCTAACTTTCCAGTACCAAGGATGTAAATGTGAGCCAAAAAACATATTTCTTACCTGTTCTTTTTATAAAGATTAAGATGCTTTTGTGATTTTATACAACCAGCTTCACCAGTGAAAGCTTTTGGACTTATAATTGAAAGCAATCGTAAACCTGGCCAAACCTAGGATACACACAGGCATATCTTAAAACTGATGTTTCTGTTCTGTTCATCCTCTTACTGTTTTGCTTTGTTTTTCTCCTCCATTTATTGTTCTCCTCATATGCTCTTTTCTGTTCTCTACTCGCTTTTCACACTCTTCCCTGTCCTCTCTCTGATTCAGTCATGTCTCTCTGCAGGGACTATGCCACCATTGTGTTCTTTGCTAAAAGTCGTTTTGATACAGGGTACTACTTGTCTTTCCAGGACTTTGCCTTTTGTGCTGTTACAGCTAATCAGCTACTGGACTGTGGGGGCAGTTGGTAAGATGTTTGTCTTTAAGAGACAGTTCACTGACAGCTCAGACTGTCTGTACTTACTAATATGCACTGCAAAACTGTTTTGCACTAAACCAAGTAGAATGCATTTCAAAGAGAAGTAGGTACTATGAAAACAAGCATGTATAAAAACAACAAATATGCACTGCAGAAACACCACAGCAGCAACTACTACCATTTGCATGGTATTCCACCAATCAGATCATCTTTGGTGAGTGTCTTTGTGTAGCACGCAATGGTGACATGCAGAGTAAAATTTAAGCAAGCAGGGAAGTGACAGTGCAAAAAAATGTTCAGCCTATGGCCACTAATTAGGAACTATTTGGAAAATCCATGGGAAATGTTATAGTAATAATGAAGCTAAATTAATTGGAAAGAAAAGGCATTACGGGTTTATGCATTCTCATATATATATATGAAACTGAAACACCTAGTTTTAGACCACAATAATTTATTAGTATGGTGTAGGGCCTCCTTTTGTGGCCAATACCGCATCATTTCGTCTTGTGAATGACAGATACAATACAAGTCTCTTACAGTGGCCAGAGGGATTTTGAGCCATTCCTCTTCCAGAACCGCAGCCCGGTTACTATGTGATGCTGGTGGAGGAAAATGTTTTCTGATTCGCTCCTCCAAAATACCCCAAAGTGGCTCAATGATATGTAGATCTGGTGACTGCGCAGGCTATGGGAGATGTTCAACTTCACTTTTATGTTCATCAAACCATTCTGTCACAAGTCTTGCTGTGTGTATCAGTGCATTATCATGCTGATTCACAGCCCTTCAGGGTACAATGTTTGAACCATTAGGTCCACATAGTCCTCGAGAATGATTCGTAGTTCTTGGCCATCAAGTACATTAGGGAATCAAGTACATGTCATGATATTGCAGCCCAAACCATCACTGATCCACCGCCGTGCTTCACTCTGGGCAGCAACAATCCGGGTGTTAAGCCTCTTCTGGGCTTCTTCACACCGTAACTCCCACTGATGTGGGAAAGATAGTGAAGGTGGACTCATCAGAGAGCAATACATGTTTCACATTGTCCACAGCACAACATTTGCACTCTTGGCACCAATGAAACACATTTGGCATTGGCACGAGTGACCAAAGGTTTGGCTATAGCAGCCTGACCGTGAATATTGTCTCTGTGGAGCTCCCGACGAACAGCTTTGGTGGAAACAGGAGAGTCGAGGTGTGCATTTAATTCTGCAGTGATTTGGGCAGTTGTGGTCTGATGGAGACAATCCGATTTAGTAGCCGGACATCCCTTTTAGACCAGTGTTGAGTAAGTTAAAAAAGTATTAAATTACTAACTACTAATTACATCTTTAACAGTGTAATTCGATTATTGTACTAATTACTCTCTAAAAGGTATTGGATTGCTTATTACTAATTACTTTCTAAATCCCATATCAACCTCGACCAGTTGAACAATACAAGGATAGACATGAAACTGCCCTTTAATTCTTTCAAATAAATAATATAAAATTGCATAAATTATTCTTGAACTGACCAAAGTATTTAAAGGGAGAAAGCTACATTAACAACATACAGTTTAACATTAGATGTTAAATTTTGATGTTAAATCCACTGTTGTTTTATATAGAATTGTTCTATAGTCGATACAACTGTTATTTCCTGTAATTAAATTACAGAAAAATTAATAGTAATCCTTTACTTTTTCAAAGGAAAAGTAATTCAATTACATTAATTAATTACTTAGTAATGCAGGAATGTAAAATTAGTCAAGATTGGCCACTAGTCCGTGCACATATAGGTGTGAAACCTCCAACACTATATTGGCCAGTGTTTCAGTTTCATTGTCCAACCCCTATATATATATATATATTTGTATGTTTATATAAAGTTTGTTTTATTTATTAATTTGTTTTATGTTGGATAACGTGGATGAACATTAGAATTTGTCAAGAGCTCTAGTTAGCATTGCTTCAAAACTCACACACACACCAAAGATGTCCGGGATCTGTTCATCGACCTTGTGGAGAAGGCACTGACACTGTAGATAAACTGCATGGCATGCCATGAGGTGATATTTGTCCCCTGAATAGTCCCAGGTTGAATGTGACAATGATTTGCACTTCTCCTCGCAGTTCATTGAACCGTGCCGGTCAGATAAATGGACAATCGGAGACCTCAGACTTTTCCTCAAGCACTACAGCAGCTCACACGCTTCAGGCTTTCACGTTAGTATACATGCATTTATGTGTGTTTGTGATTACTTTATCATATAAAAAACATTTGTTAAAAATCCAGTTAGCGTGATCAAATCTCTCTTTGCTAAATTTTACTTCCTCAGATCCCTCTGTATATTAAAGTATTCTTGTACAATAGATTTAAATTTAGTTAAAAAAAATCTGCCTTAATTGCTGGTTTTAAAAGTGGTCATGGATAGTCCTGTTACTTATTATTTGGTTAATAGTAGCTACCTGTTTGTGTGCCCAGCGGGTGTGGGTCATCAGCAGGGGGGCTGGTCAGCTCTGGAGTGTATGGATGAGGAGACACTTTTACTACCTTATAAAAGGCCAGAGCTGGGACAGCTGTCACCCCCTACAAATGGTCATGGAAATTTCCTCTGGATATCTGCAGAAAAGTCCTCATGGGAACTTTCCCCGGCACTCCTGCTGTTTCTGAAAGTAGGCTACCTCTGTTGTTTCCATCAAAGCCATTGTCTTAATGGTTCTTAATTCTTTGTGTAATGAAGACGCACGATGTTCCTGGCACCGGGTTGTGTGTTACAGTCAAATCAGGAGGCCTTGCCTCCTTTTTTGCCCTGTTAATTTGTGTCTGCATTCCTTTTTGACATCCCCCAGTAAATATCCAGCAGCGCCAGACACAAGCGAGCTTGATCAGGATGAAAGTTAACCAGGTAAAGTGTGTTAAAAATGGGAAGCCTATGAATTGCACAGGATTTGCCTAATAAAACCCAGGTGGATTGTTTTCCAAGCGTACAAAACATAATAGATTTGGGATTTGGTCTGGAAACCAGGAATTTGAATCCTTGGGGGCTGGAGGAAAAAAAAGGCAGGAGGGTGAAGGGTGGCAGAGATGCAGGGGCCGTACTGGAGTGGGTGGAGGGGAAGAAGTGGGCCGTCCTAAGCTCCTTTCAATAGCATTGCATCTTTCCTCACGGCCTGGGTCCTGTCTGTGGTCAACAACAGGCCGCTATATGCTGAGGGAGAGAGAAATCCATAGACATAGAGACAGACGAACAACACGACTTCTGCCGGACAGATCAAGTGAAGTGAGTTTCAAACCATCTGTATTTGTCATTTCAAACAATCTGTAAACCATTTATCATTCCAGGACTTTACTCAGTGTTTCCTTGCAACTTCTACTATGAAATGAGTGACAGGAAATGAGTCAATGCTTTGCCAGATGTGACAGAAATCTTTAGTTTGAATTGTAACAGTTATAGTTGAGGATTGCAGACAAGGCTGTTGGCTTATTTTTGGACGGATCTGAGTGCATGGGCTTGCCGTCATATCCTGCAGGGTTCAGACACTGGCCATGTTACTGCCTCTTATAGGCAGGCCAACTCCACTGTTCAGGAACAAACAGTAAAGCAAGTCCCTAGAAATCTAAGGAAAGTCAAGTCAGTTTATTTATAGAGCACAAATAAAAACTAGTAATGTACCACCAGATGGTATAATGTTTTTAATGGTGGTTAAGATAATTAAGCAACCAAAGGTTAAAAAAAACTCAAAGCTACAGAGAAAGATCATCTTTAATCCTGAAACATGAGTGTAGGCAGATGTAGTTTGTCAGATGATTTAAGAGTCCTAAAAGGATAGTGAAGGCTGAAGAGATAAGATGGAGCAGCTATAAAAACAAATAATAAAGCCTTATAATAAATTCTTTATTGTAGTGTAACAAGTTTAGAGAGGCCAGAACAGCTGAGATGCTGTCCATTTTGGACAATAAAGTCCTGTGTTAAGAGTGTTACAAAAGTAGTAACATGCAATTGTTTCCTCATACCTGTTATAAACCATTTATTAGTTTTTCTGACATCTTTTTAGGTTGATTCTGTGATTAAATATTATATTTGACTTGATTAAAACCAGTTAATGTTACTATTATTGTTGTGTACAGTAGTCAGGATGATATGAAGGCATAAATAACTGTCTTCAGATTGCTGAATGTGAGGAATGGAAAGTCCGTCATGCGCTGTCTGATTATATGCACTGACTTGTCTTGTTTCCAAGAACAGCCTATTATCAACATCAAAATCATAAACTTGCATTTATAACTTACAGTATCACATATGCCATGGAGTAATATTTGTTCAAGACTTCTATTTATGTAAACCTAATCTCACTTGAAAAAATGTCCATGCTGGTTCAGGTAAGTTACTGCTGGTCGAGCTGCTGGACAATGCTATTGTAAACACTTGCAATAAGGTTCATTTAGTTAGGTACTCTTACAGCATTGATTAATCTAGATTAATACATTTTAATATTTCACATTGTATAAATGAACAATAAATAATGCATTATGAAAGCATGGATGTGAATAAGTATTATATCATATATTTATAAATTAACATTAACCTAGATCAGTCTTATTTTAGCATACTTTTGATACTATTATACCCCCCCCCCCCCCCCCCCCCCCATATAACACATTTATTAGCAATTACCTTTGTTCTTTTTTTACAAGGGTTCACCCCCACCTGTCTGTCTGCCCCCTCCTTATATTACCAGAGGAGACGAACAGACCTCCTTGCACGTCTGTTCTCTCTCTTATCGGGCCTCTTTGGAGTGAGAGTGTGCCTTTACGACATCTATACATTTGTTCATCCATCCAGCTGTGAGTGTGGCAGTGTGAGTGTCCTGTACCCGGAACTATGAAGGCCACATATGTGCTACTTTGTGTGGGTCTGCTTGTTCTTCCTGCTACAATCTGTCAGTCTCCTGCTGAACGTGACTCTTACACAGTAAGTAATTTGACAATTTCTCCATGTTCCTTCTACCGTCCTCTTCATGCTTGAACATGTACATTTCTATCTGCCTTCCTACATAACTCCCCATATGTAGTGTGGTATTGTATGCTGTCAGACATCAGTTTGCATTAGAAGTCATGTTCCTGTCAATGAAAGTGTTTGAGTGAGACTAATGATTAAAGATAACACATAATAAAGTGTGTTTTCTCTGCCAGGAGTGTACAGATGGCTATGAGTGGGACGTGCAGACTCAACTCTGTCGAGGTGGGTGGAAGGTCATGTGCCAGAGAAAGAGAGAGATGATGAGAAAGTGATGCATTTTCTCTTCTAATTATCCTGTTGGTTAAATGTCACATGCACAATCCGTCTGTCCTGCCCCTGTGTCTGGCTGCATCTTTGAATGTTAAAATACACTATGTCCCGATAAAGCGCAGGCGATCAAAACAAGATGTAGGCCTACAGTATAACAAAATCCTGCTTCATATAAATGCACAGCTAAATTATGTCATTTATGTAAATTATGTAATGCTTTTTGATGTTAAAATACTCTCTCCCTTCTTACCTTAATATGCAAGATACAACATATCCTAACAGGGTTGCCTCAAAAAAACAAGTAATAGTCATTTCATCTGAGATTGTGTCCTGACCTGCCATAACTAAGACATCAATAACATTTGGTAGGCTATTTCTGTGACTGGCGGTAGCCCCGCCCATTGTGATATCTGATTGGTCCAAATCCCACTTCACCGTCAAATATCTTGACATACAAATCAGAGATTTTCCAAGGGAGAGACTTTGATACAAATTACCAAAATATAGCTGTTAACTTCACGTTTTTATGATTTTAAAATCTTTATGGTTGTTTTTTTAATGTTTGACTCTCTTAAAGGGATACAGTACTTCACCCAAAAACAAAATTTCTGTCATCATTTACTCTCCCTTATGTCGTTCCTAACCGGTATGACTTTCTCTCTTCTGTGGATCACAAAATAATACATTTTGAAGAATGTTGGTAACCAAACTTCTATGAAGTTCCACAGAAGAAAGGAAGTAATTTAGATTTGAAACAAGTAAATGATGGCAGAATTTGCTATTTCAGATTTGAGAAAATTTCAAACCGCTGTATATACGCATGATATTTGTTTTACATATCTGGCATTTAATAAAAAATACATTTTAAAAATGATTTGACATTCAAATGACTTCTCACCTGGTGAGAAACCTAAATTCTTTTCTCTGTTTTACTTAGACATAAATGAGTGTGATACTATTCAGGAGGCATGTCAAGGAGAGATGAAATGCTTCAATCACTATGGTGGTTACCTGTGCCTTCCTCGCTCTGCCCATGTGGTCACCGCACCCGAGTCCTCCAGCCAATCAGAGCCCAGTGTGCCTGTGGAGACTAACGAGGCCTTTAACCCCTGTCCCGTAGGCTACAGGGCCCAAGGAGAAACCTGTGTGGGTGAGTTATTTAAAGGCAGATGTGGGAAATCCTATTCATATGGTTTTAGATTGAATATGTGCATCAGTGTGGCGTACAGAAGCTCTTCATCCTTTAGAGGATTGTGTGTGTGTATTGGACAGACATTGATGAGTGTGAACTGGACATGCATGACTGCCAGCCCAGCCAGCAGTGCATCAACACCGTGGGCACCTACACCTGTCAGTGCCCTGACGGCTACAGCAAGATTGGCATCGAGTGTGTAGGTGAGAGAAGAAATGATCTGTCTTAACGTCTGTCTTTAAAATATGGATGTGTCTTTAATGGCCATTTTCACTGAGAGAAACAATTCAAGATTTATAGTAATCTGCAATCAAGAATCATCCTGGCCGATTTAATTTGTATAGGATTAGGCTTCTATTCTACAGTCTACAGTGTCTTCTTCTCTCTTCTGTTAGATATTGATGAGTGCAGGTACAGGTACTGTCAGCATCGCTGCGTGAATGTGCCAGGATCTTTCTCTTGTGAATGTGAGCCTGGATTCCAGCTGGCAGGAAACAACCGATCCTGTGTTGGTAAGTCCTTAAACCAGATACTGTACATATTCCAAAAAACTACATTTTCTTACGCACTCACATCATTAGTTTGACATGTTAATCAAAATGCCTTTTTAAACAGAATAGTTTAATAAAAAATAAAAATTCGGTCACTGTTTCAAACTTCTTTCCTCCATGGAACAAGATGTTTTCCAAATTGATGGCCATGGGGCCATTAAAAGCACCATAAAATGAGCATAAAGTGATTAATACGATTTGTGCATGTGCACTTGCACTGTATATAATAGCTCTGTTTGAGGTGAATGCCATGTTTGATGTCCGTGAAGATCTGTTATTTGAGAATAAATCATTAATGTCCATATATAATTAACGTTAATGAACATGAATGAGACATAAAACATATTACTGATTGGCACTTTCATTATGCTTTTTTGCCCTTTTTGGAGATCAACACACTGTAAAAAAATTTTTTTTAAATGATCATGGCAACATTTTTATTTTTATTTTTCATTACTTTAACTCAAATGAAAATTAACCAATTTCAACTTCATTTAAGATTCAAATAAAGTTAAGTCATTTTTAATGTTATTTAAATAAGCCAAAAAAAGATTTGAAAGACTTTGAGTTGAAATACTGTCTTTGAGTATACAGTAGTTAAAACATTTAAAGCAGAAACTTATTTCTTAGTTCTTTTTTTTTTTTTTTTTTTTTTTTTTTTTTTGTACTTCAGAATTACTTCTTTTGTCTTCCATGGAAGAAAGTTAAACAGGTTTGGAATGACATGATGGTCCCAGCAAACACCAGAGACTTGAACCAAACATTTCAAGAGTGTTGTGTTAATGTTGTAACAGCCTAAAGAGAACCTACACAGAATGTTTTCTACTAGTTATTTTTATATTTTTATTTTTATAACCCTAAACTAACCTTCCCAGAACATTGCAGATGCTAATACAAAAAACCTAATACACATTTAAGTATAATAGATTAATTTTTTTTAATGTGCAAACTTTCACTTTAATGCTTTCTATTCAGAAATGTTATTTAGCACAGAACTTCTAACATCTCTGTTCTTTGTTGTCAGATGTAAATGAGTGTGAGATGGGAGCACCTTGTCAGCAAAGGTGTTACAACAGTTATGGCACATTCCTGTGTCGCTGTGATCAGGGCTATGACCTGGGACCTGATGGATACTCGTGCAATGGTTGGTGCACAAGACATTAGCTCAATAGTTTTTGACAAATTGATGATGGACTGAATGTGATTGGCTTTATTTCTCTTCTCCCAGATGTTGATGAGTGCAGCTATTCCAGTTTCCTTTGCCAGTTTCAGTGTATGAATGAACCTGGAAGATTTTCCTGCGTTTGTCCAGACGGTTACGAGCTACTTGGAACAAGACTCTGCCAAGGTAACCCATATTTAAAGACGCCATATTATGCTTTTACAAAGTCTTGATTTTTGGGGTGGTTTACTAGAATAGGGTTTCATGCTTGAATGTAAAAAAACACACATTATTTTTCACATATTTGATGTTGTTGCAGCACCTCTTTTCCTAGTCTGCCTATAACGCTCTGTGTAGTTCCTACTGTGAAGCCCCTCCTTCCATAAAGTGCAATGAGCTCTGATTGGTCTGCTGGACCAGTATGTTGCATAATAGGTCCTCTTTAAAAATGACTCTTACATTCAGCTTGCCATAATAATTCTGTGTGTAGATGTGAATGAGTGTGAGACAGGCACTCATCTGTGTGGGGAGAGACAGGTCTGTGTGAACATCCATGGCGGGCATCAGTGTTTGGACTCCAACCACTGCCAGGAACCTTACGTCCAGGTCTCAGAGAAGTGAGCCATTTTTAAAGACAACATTTAACTGAATCAGTCATGTTTTGGCACTTTTCAGTATTTAATAGGGGTGTAACAATACATCGATATGATCATCTCAATGTAACGTTGTGTAAATTAGTCACAATATTACAATTCGATTCAGTGGTATATTGATCGTTATATCGATATTATTATATTGTGACTAATTTACACAACGTTACATTGAGATGATCATATCGATGTATTGTTACACCCCTATTAAATACTGAAAAGTGCCAAAACATGACTGATTCAGTCGTTGTATATGTCCAGTGGTGAAGTCGGAGTGTCGTGACATGCCTTTCTCCATTGTGCATCGATACATGAGCATCACCTCTGAACGCTCAGTTCCCTCAGACATCTTCCAGATCCAGGCCACCAGCGTCTATCCTGGAGCCAACAACTCCTTCCGCATTCGTTCTGGAGACGAAAATGGAGAATTCTACATACGGGTTAGTCAGAGACGTAATGTCTTTTATACATCAGTTTCAAAACTCAAGTTACATAATTTTATGTGATTTAGTACGTACTGGTAAAAATAGCAAACGTACTGGTACGTACTGGTAAAAATAGACCTAATTTGCTTTTTTATTTTTTTATTATTATGGTAACACTTTATTTGACAGTGTCCTTGTTACATCATTTACATGTACTTACCATAGGAATAACAGTGAATCATGCATAATTACATGCAACTAACCATCAACCAAACCCTAATTCTACCTTAACCCTATAGTAAGTACATGTAGTTGCTTAATATTACTCAGTACTTAAATATATAATTACACTGTAACAATGACACCTTAAAATAAAGTGTAACCAAAATAATATTACACTACTATTCATATTATATATATATATATATATATATATATATATATACATATATATATATATATATATATATATATATATATATATATATATATATATATATATATATATATATATATCATATTGTATATTTTTGAAAGAAGCCACTTATGTTCACCAATGCTGCACTTGTTTGATGTATAATCAGTAATAATTTGAAATATTATTAAAAATTAAAATAACTGATTTGTATTTTAATATATTTTAAGATTTATTCCTGTGATGGTAAAGCTGAATTTTCAGCATCATTACTCCAGTCTTCAGTGTCACATGATCCTTCAGAAATCATTCTAAAATACTGATTTGCTGTTTAACAAACATTACTTATTATTATCAATATTTAAAACAGTTGTGCTGCTTAATTATTGAACTGAATCTTTTAAACTATAGTGTATTTTATTATATTATATTATATTATAATTATATTAAATTATATTATATTATAAAGATTGGGGCCAGTATGATTTTTATTTAATTATAATAACACTTTATAATAAGATTTTTATTACATTATTAATACATGATCATTGTCACATATTAGTTTATATTGCAGAATCTTAAATATTTTGTTTTATTGTTTCATCTCTTGTCCCCAGCAAATCAACAACATCGGTGCCATGTTGGTTTTGGCCCGAGCAGTGACTGGACCAAAGGAGTACGTCCTGGATTTGGAGATGGTGTCTGTCAATCCTCTCATGAACTATCAGACCAGCTCTGTTCTTCGTCTCTCCGTTTATGTTGGACCTTATGCTTTCTGAGGAGAGAGAAATGGAGGGATGAACATAGACAAAATACTGAATGACAGAAGAATTTTAATTCAGTCTATTTCTGCTTCCATGTGTTAAGAATTAGGAACACAATTCCAGAATTCACCAGCTAATAATGTGAAATCGTCTTTTTTTGTTGCTGACTTTGGCCTGTAACTGCGGGCCTATTCCGGGAAGTGCTAAAGCATCTGAACATTCATTCCTCTCACTTTGTCACCGTGGACTCATTCTCACACATACATGCAGCATACAAGTACAAACACACACACACACACCATAAACACAAACACATATCAGCTCCAAATATTTCAGAAAGATAGATCAACATATCAGATCTTATTACTACCAGTTTTTGCTAATAAAATCCCTCAATACATATTTACAGTATATTTATATCTAACCTACATACAACACATATTTCAAAGTACCTTTGTAATTACATGTATCTTAGTGTAATACTGTATTATCTCAGAAAACACTAACAAACTAAAGACAAATACAGGTCTCTATGGGCCTTGAATGAAACAAATTTCTTTGTAAATAATTTGTGAAACCATTCTTAAGTATATTGCTGCATTTTGTCTAATGCGTATTGAATTCACTTCTGCTCCCTGACGATACAAAAATCTGTTTTTTTATTTGGTTTTGTTTTATTATATTTTTTATTACATTTTTAAACTAAAAAGTAAATAAATGTAAAAAAATAAATGTTTCTTGTCTGTAGGCTGAAAATAACCCAATTTTTGTGAAGTGTTGATTGGAAGTGTTGAAGGTAAGTAAATGAAATGTATTACTCAGGTGTCTCCACATGGTGACAGTGTAACACTGTGAACACATAATTTTTTACCTTGAGTTTTACCTATTTGCTATTAGTTGAAAGAACCATTATTACAGACACATTTAAGGGGCAAAGTTCACAGATGTGTTGCCTAAAATAAATGTCACATGTTATAGCTCTACTGTACTTCGTTACTACTGTACATAATATTTTCAGTCTGAAAATACTATGTATTTACTACAAGATTTGAAGTTATGTAGTTTCGGAACAAATTAACTGTAGGCCTACATCATAGACAAAAAGACAGATCAGCTGAAGAAGTTAATGGATAAAAAAAAAGTAACATTGACGATATGTAAACAGATGCCAAATGCTAATATTGGAGTGTAAAAGGCTTGTGTTTTTGCAGGCCATTCATTAACATAATTTCATCAATGGACTGGTCATCTCGCACTTGTTGTGGAATAATGGCAAAACGAGTAGGAAGATCTATTTGAGTCAGCGTCTGATTTATTACTGCTATATGTGTGTGTGAAAGCATCTGTGTTAATTATAACGCCATGGAGTGTATTGTCAAGTGATAAGTGTGAATTTAGCCAAGTGTAGCTCCAGCAGGGAAATGATGAGCTCATTGATGGTCAGTGTTGGCACAGAGGGCTTGTGGGCAGTGTAGCAGATGGATGTAGGTGTGATGGGAGTAGCTCAGCACACTGACAATCATATGAGATGATGCTGTAATATTTTACATTCTCCAGTTTTTTATTAAATTGTCTCTGAAGGTACCACAAGCCTTTGGATATCCAGCAACAGGAGGATATTAACCTAGTACAGTACAAGCAAGGAATAATGACGGGCCGTTGAATTATTAGAAAAATAGTGCACACCGGAAGTGGCAGTGGACACGCGAAGCGACGTAATTTTACAAATACATTCGAAATAACTGAAATCGTTTGGCAAAGTCATAAGGAGCTCCATGCAATGCGGTCAACACCTGTCTGTAACTACTTCAGATTCAAGCATTCAACAGCCAGCCCCGTAGTCTAAGCCTTTTTAATCCGCTTTTAACGGAAATTAAATTAATATATCTATTAATTTAATATATCTGTTTTAAAGTAAACAAACGTTAATATACCTGTCCATAAATAACCTAACTGTGTCTAAAAATAAACAAGGTTAGTTATTTTCACATGCAGAGGAAAATGGGCCCCATTTTGGAGCTATTTTTGTGGCTTACAAGGGTAATGTTTATAAGGAGAGTAATTTTCCCGTCCACCCCCTCAAATACACGTCACAACCAGGCCATTAAATCATATTGTTCTCTGATAGCCATGAATGACTGAAACAACAGATGTGTACTCTTAAGTGTTGTGAAATTTGAATTATTAGGCTACCTTTCTCTCTTTTTTGGTAATTTGAACATTTCCATCCCACACAAATCAGGTCTCAAGAAGATGAAAAAAAAAAAAAAAAAAGTGTCTTCAAACCAGAAAGAATCAGGCAATGTGACCTTCCAAATGATAAGCATGCTCTTAAAGCGTGATAGCAACGGCAAGGTGATTTTCCATTCTTAGTTTTCTTCACAAAATGGTGGATGAAGAAGCTTGTCGCATTCCCAAAATGCATTATAAAGTCTTTGAAATACACAGTGCAACCTTTTAGGAAGACCATTTCCCTTTACTTCAGGTTTTAGTAGGCTATTTTAATAAATTTCACTTCATTTCAAATTATTGGGATAGGTTAAATGTTATCACTTTTTCACTATGATGAATGTTGGGATCAAATTGATGTGCTTGAGAAGAACCATCATTTTGTATCTCTTGCAATGCGCAAATTTTGTTACTAAGATACTGCAGCTCCGTTGCCATGGGTGCAGAGATACAGAGATGGTCAAGTATCGGCTTCTTGTATAAACCCGTAAACAAAAGAAAGAAGAATGTGTAGAAAAAGACATGGATACTACAAGTGAAACGCATTGAGCATTTCTTTACCAAAATTATATTTTGATCACAAAGGTAACAATTCTGTGGCCACAAAATGATCCACATTGTCCTGTCTGCGGAGTCCAAATTAAGATAATAAAAGTTTTGCGAAAGTGGTGGCAAAAGCAACATGAGCCAAGAAGACTGACCATCTGAACTGAATTTCGCATTGTCTTGGAAAGCAAGATAATTATCCAAGTGTTCTTTTGATTCTTCAAAAATGACCAAAGTTCAATGTAAATTAAAAGAAGTACTGTACAAGTGAACAGATTATGAGCATTACACATTTTCTCCAAGAAACCCCATCCCCCATCTTTCAGATTTCAGCAGATGGCCGTGCCACCCACGTAATAAACAAAAAAGTCCAGTGGGAGCTCAGAGGTTAGGGTGGCATCTCCATCTCTCTCTCCCAAGGGCCAGGTCCACATCATCCAGCAAAACTTTTCATCAATATTGATAGCATATGTTCTGACGTCAAATGCTGTGGCTGTCCAACAGTCTGTCCCCTCTGTTCTTGTCATCCAGCCTCTCATTTACATCCATTAGTTCAAAGGCTAAAAGATTTTGTTATTAGATCAGTAATAGACATAATTGCACAGGTTGGACATAAAAAAGATGAAAAAGACAGTATTGATGCAGATAATGGCAGCCAGATACCTCATAGGATGTAAGATATTACAAACAGGAACTGTGACTCAGGCTTATTTAACCCCAGGACAAAGAAAAAAAGAAGAAGAAAAAAAAAAATCACCTCTGGAGGTGATGGATAGAAAATGTGCTAGAACCAAAACACAACCAGGCATCTATTGCACCACACTATTCTCACTTATTAGGCCACACTGCGTTTAACACCAAGTTATCGTCGTTCTAAACACCACTTTTAACCCCGGGTAAAGGAGCGTTTCACACTTGTAGGCTAATTTAGCCTCTTGCAATGTTAACACCGAGTTAACATCGTTTTTTACCCCGGTTCAAGAGTTCAGACTTACATAATTCAATTATAGAGAGTAAAGATTATGTGTATTTGATGTGCTATCCGAGGGGAGGGCTCCAAACTCGGAATTTGGACCGAACCCAGAGTACTCCCCCCATCCCATGTTTGGGATAGGAATGGTTAGAAGTGAGGAGATGGAGTGGTCAATTGGAAAATTGTCATGGAACAGAGGTAAGTATGTATTACATAACTCTTATCTCATTAATTGAGTTGATTAACTAAATGTGCTCCTCCTGTCTTAATTTGGTTAATTATCTGAACGTGCTCCTCCAGGCATTTGTTAATAAAACATCATGTAAAGGAACTTTTCACACTTGTGATTTAGAAGCATAGTTAGCACCACTTTTTACCCCGGGTAAAAGGAACGTTTCACACTTGTGATTTAAAAGCGGAGTCTTTTACCCCGGGTAAGGAACGTTTCACATTTGTAAGTTAGAAGCGAAGTTAGCACCGCTTTTTGCCCCGGGTGAAGGAACGGTTCACACTTGTAAGTTATAAGCGGAGTTAGCACCGCTTTTTACCCTGGGTAAAGGAACGTTTCAAACTTGTGATTCAGAAGTGGGTTTAGCACCGCTTTTAACCCCGGGTAAAAATCTTTTGCTGTGTTAACCCTGCATTAGGGTGCCAAACTTGTACATTGTGAAACAATGTGGTGTTAGAATGTCACAGCAACAGACAACCAATCGCGTAGCCTACTCATATTTGCATGCTTTGGACAGTCACGGAAAGCGTTGTCAAATGCGTTGTTCAACGTTGTCAAATGCAGACAAAACCGCGACAATTTGAGTGTAGAACAGACCGTTTCATTAATACCTTTATGGTCCGAAATGTCCAGTCAGTTTTTGTCCTAGTCAGCAATTATAAGTAATGATAGTTTTTATGTAAAGTCAAGTCAAATCACCTTCATTTATATTAGCGCTTTTAACAAGATAGTTTCAAAGTAGCTTTACAGTGATAATAGGAAATTATCTCTGCGTAAACTTAAAAAAACAAGCACGTCGCGTGCAGCGTTCATCCAATCAATAACAACTATGCAAATAAGAACGTTTAGCTGTAAAGTGTGAAACGTGAGTTTATGAATACCCAAGATTAATTGTTAACCCCGGGTAAATTATGAGCGGTGTGAAGCAAGATAACCCCGGATTCCGTTTACCCAGGGTTTGAATGACCCAGGGGTAACTAAGTGTGAAAAGCCCTAATGTGAACAACAAATGCTATAGCGTTCTTTAAAAGTTCCAGAAATCCACCGAACACATAAGAATTGGTCTGTCCTTGAGCAATATATATTTAGACCTAGAAAACTGAAAGCGGTTTCAAACTGTTGCTGGTGTTAAAAATAGCCTGAACGACTAAAGAAAAAGAAAAAAGCCAGCACAGTTACAAGGTTGCAGTTTGAACAGGCTTCATCAATGGTATGAGAGGGAGGAGGGAGATGTGTAGGCGAGAACATGAGCTGTTCAGTGTTTCAAACTTTTACACACAATGCGTGCATGCAATTTCCTATGTAACTAAAATTTACATAACGGCTTTTAATTACAGCAAAATGCAAAAGACAATATATAATATTAATCAATTCGGTAGGTCGTGATATCACAGATGAATGATCAAAGCAGGATGAAAATAGAGAAAACAATTTGACCACAGAGAGCTCAGCAGATAAGATTCCACTTTATCACAATATATTGTGTAGCCTACAAGTGTGTGAATCATAACATGACACACGAGTCACTTTTTACTTAAATGATACTTTTAACTAAGTTTGTTGAGATTGAACTTCAGAGACAATTATCTTGTCCTGATCGGATATTTTAAAAGGAGAGTTGCCAAGCAACAGATCATCTATTTTCTTTAAAGTAGCCTACAAGAGTGAGGACCTTGATTATTTTGGTTTTACAATAAACATGAACATAAAGGAGAAACTATAAAACCAGACAAGTGTCCTTCAAACCGTTCATTCTCTCTCTCTCTCTCTCTCTCTCTCTCTCTCTCTCTCTCTCTCTCTCTCTCTCTCTCTCTCTCTCTCTCTCTCTCTCTCTCTGTCTCCACACATAGGCTCCAGCCAATCAATAAGAACACAATTTTCTGTTTTGTTCCGTTATTCATAATTATGTAAGTTTACTACGAAAAAGAAGAAAGGAAATAAAAACACTGAACATAAGTTGTATTGAGTTTTCAAATGTGAAATGATTATCACAAGAGTTTTAAAACGTTTTTTTTTTTTTTTGCTGCTCTATTACTAACCATTTTTATTGGTTTTTAAATTGTATTACTCAACTTTGTCATAAGATTACGTTAGGCTATGTTTGTCTTTTATTATACCTTTGACATTTTACCATGTCAACCCTGTTGATTTTCTATGGTTAAAGAAATAATATTTTTTTTATAAACATCAACATTAACTTCTAGCGTAACAGAAATAAACTATATATATATATTTATATATTTTGATGGCGTTATCTGCCTCCTAGGCTAATTGCGTTAGCAGTCATGGTCGCATAGATTTAATTCACTAAAATGTATTTACATGAGATATACTACTCTCCTAATCCCGGTCTAAATTAGCAGCATTTTCCTCAAGCCTGAGCAGCAAGATTCTGTTACAGCAGCTCGCGGCCAGAAGCACCTGCTCCGAGCGCGCAACAGGGTGGAGAGTTTGGACCACTGCCTCCGTTTAGATTTGTCCAAATCTGGCTCTGCGTGTTGAAAGGGATCCCATATTTATCCTACGTCACCATTACAGCAGCTAAAATGCAGAGATACTTGGAGATCAGATTCAGATCCATTTATGCACGCCCCCTCCCATCATTTCTTCAGGCGCGCGCTCTATATAAGGGATCTGGAGGCAATGTTTCCATCAGAAGCTTCATGCGAAAGCGAGCGAGAGAGAGAGATCCATAGCACACCACCAGTAAAACTTAAGAGACGATAGAGGATATATGAGCAAAGAAAAAATGTTTACTTAGTAGGTTGGTTTATGCTCCAAAACTTAGAAGAAGTGGCGTCTGCCCCGAATGATGGCTGAGTAGCTTTAACTGCGTGCAGTTTTCACCCAAAATATTCGTCCATTCCAACGATTCTTTGGACGCGAGAAAATGTACCGGTCCACTAAAGGAGCATCAAAGGCTCGGAGGGATCAAATCAACGCAGAAATTCGCAACTTGAAAGATCTTCTGCCCATCTCCGATGCCGACAAAGCTCGTCTTTCCTATCTTCACATCATGTCCCTAGCCTGCATTTACACAAGAAAGTCCGTCTTTTTCTCTCAAGGTAGGGTTAACTTCTTAATGTTAGAGTTTTTAGTCTCTTGAAAGATTCGCTACATGGTTTTCTAAAGAACTAGGTACCATAAAAAGCTCATTCTACAGCATCAAGCTTTAAAACCCTTTAAACACTTTAATTTGTACGAGTTTAGAGAAGATCTGAAGTTTAGGTGATATCTGAGGAATCTCTGCCCCTGTCCAGAGTTCTGAAAGTAGCTGCTCTCTGTCTGTGGTGCTGATGTTGAGCTATTTATGTGGATGCTGCATTAGAATGCTTTCTAATTGCTTGAGATTTTTTTTCACAATGCACATATTATAGTATAGATCTTAATATTTTATCTTTAAACTTTTGTTTTGTCTTCATCAGTGGCAGCAGGTCACGACATGAGCGGAAGCGCCCTGTCTTTGCCGGAACTCTCGGATCTGCTGCACACGCTACCAGGCTTTCTCCTAGTGCTGACGAGTGAAGGAAAACTCCTGCATCTGTCGGACAACGTGGCAGAGCACCTCGGCCATTCCATGGTAAGGAATATCAATGTACATTTTTAAATCATCATGACAATTTGTTAGGTGCAAGTTGAACATTTTTCAATTATTTCTGCTTTATTCAGGTGGATCTGGTGGCTCAGAGTGACAGCGTGTATGACATTATAGACCCAGCCGACCACTTTATCATGAGGGGCAACCTTGTCCCGATCACCACAACTGGCACAGGTAATTTACACTGTTGGTTTGACACCTCATTCCAACATAAAGAAATTGAAATGAATGTAATTTGTAACATAATTTTCACTCTTCTCATAATTCTTTTTGTCCAGACCGGCTCTTTCGCTGCCGTTTCAGCACTTCGAAGTTTGTCAGGAGGCAAGGATCAGGGAACAAACTGGCGTTGGTTCGGGCACGCTGTCTGCCACCTCCATACCAAACATCGTCCTACTGGACATCCAATCCAGTGTGGGTGTGTTTTTGCTCCCCACTGGAGTCCAGTGTCCCTCAGGTTTCTTCAGCTAGGAATCCTCTCCCCACCCCTCCTGCTGAGCAGTCTTTCCTCCTTTCCTGTTTCCAGTCTCAGCACAGCCGGGACATGAGAATCCATGTTGCTCAGGACAGGTACAGTAAGAGTCCAGTGAATGTCCTTGTCGGTATATGATGAATATGCATCTGAGAGTGAGGGAATGATGGTGTTGTATTTCTCTCTCTGACAGTGTAAGCATGTACCTTGGTTATGACATAGAGACTCTGCGCTCTCGCTCATGGTACAGTCTGATTCATCCTCGTGATCTCTCTCATGCCTCTGCACAACACTGCGCCCTGTGTGAGTACTTAACTTCATCTCTCAATATTTAAAAGTTTATACCATATATCAAAAAGCTGCTCTAGTGAATGTGGCTTATTAATTGGTCATTGTGTCCCTTTTCAGTACACGAGGGTGGAGAGAGGCAAGTGGAGATGGTGGTCCAGGTAGAGGCAGCAGACCACACCTGGGTCTGGCTTTACATTGTTCTTCAGCTGGACACTGGAGAATATCCCATCAACAGCCACAACTACGTCATAAGGTATAAAGGCTATCAGTGTTTAAGTGTAATGTACTGTAAAATAAAAACAAATTATATTTATAATTTTAGTTAATATTATTATCATTAAGTAATAGTAATAATAATAATAATTATTAATATATTATTAATATAATAATATATTAATATATAATAATAATATATTATAATAATATATTATTATTATAATAATAATATATTAAATATAATATATTATTATATTACAATAGTAATAATTATTTTTCTGTTTTTATCCATTTTAATAATGGATTTATTATTTATTATTATTCTTCAATTTGATTAAAATACCTAAGATGTTTTTATACTATCTTATAATTGATATTATATTAAATTATATTTTAAATTATATTAAATTGATATTATATTATATTAAGTAATTTTAATAAATATTTATTAAACATCGATATAAAAACATGCTATAGACCAAATTCATAAAATAATAGCATACTATGAATAATCATAACAATCTGTCATTTTCTCTACTCATCCCTCAGTGAGTCTGAAGCCTGGTCAGTGCGTCAGCAGTTGTACTCAGAGCAGAACCAGCTGTCTCTCCTGTACCAGGAGGCATGGCAGATCTCTGACCCTCTGTCCAGCCCAGACCAGGTCTTCACACCCAGCAGCAGTGGCCTGTCCTCCCAGTCCTTCGACTTCAGCTTCACCACATCTGGACGGAGCTCCTCAGAAGAGCTCCCCAGTACCTCTGCCCCATCCAACATGGCCCTCAACCCCCTTCAGGGCTTTTCTCAGGACGAAGAGAGCCCCCTGCAACCTCATGGCGGTCACCAGATGTGGAGATCAGCCATGACTGTATCTGTATCCCCTGAACATCTCAGCAACGTCAACATCCCAAGTCTTTCTACAGTCCCCCATTCCCATGTTGCCCCATCGCCCCTTCCTCCATTCAAAACTCCTCCTAAGCGCCAAAGCTCAGAGGAGTTTATTTACACGCCCCCTTACACCCCAAGACTCGGAGGGGGAACTTTCATGTTTGGTGATGAGACTTTTAAATCAGACCATAACAAAGCAGGTCAAATGAGGCAGTCTATAACCTCAGCGTCCCACTCCGCCAGCGTTGGTCCCGCTCAACACTGCCGAAAGCGTCTTTATGAAACGCTGCCTCCTACTCCAGACAGCCCAGGCAGTGATGAATGCATTCTCATGGCGCTGCCAGAGATCAGGGGACCTCTTTACATAGACGTCCCCCATTTCCCATTCAACGCCCTCCCCGAAGGCCTTTTAACCCCAGAGGCCTCGCCCACCAAAAAGCCCTGTTTGAGTTTCTTCCCTCGGGAAGAGGATACCGAAAGAGAGAGAATGGAGATCTCGCTATTGGCCCAGTATATCAGCACTTTAGCTGAAGGTTTCTGTCACAGCCACCCACAAAGCACATTGGCTCCCCCTCATCACGCATCGGTTGAGGGCCCAAACTCCTCACTGGCTCACATTGATGTCTTTATGTTTGAGGAGAAAGCAGTAGATGGCATCCCTCTTCCAAATCTGCCATCCACCTCCCCCGTACCTCCCTCACCTTACTCATCGGCACCGTCCTACGCTCAGCGCTCCCCTGTCCACGCACAGGAGGAGGCTGCGACTTTGAACGGTGTACACCACTTCTGTAGCGTCCAGTCGACGCACCATAATTGCATGGCCGGGGGTGGGCCGCAGGAAGCAGAGAGACCCGAAGAGGACGTGGAGATGATGTCCTCCCCAGGGTCCACTACAGATCCAGCCCTTCCTGCCCTCACCCCTGCTCTGCCTTGTGCCCAGTCCCTCCTAGAGGAGCTGGTCGCCATGGAACCTGTGTTTGGGGCAGCCGCCCCGATGACTCCTGCCGAGAGGCAACAAGATGAGTTGTATCAACTCCCTCATCAAGGCGGACAACAGATCTTCTACCAAGGTGAGAAATGATGACGTTTTTGTGATTTCAACATGACGTTCAAAGTGTCTCAAAGTTTCTAATTTGTTTTTTTCCTGTCTTTTCTTACAGATGGAACCAGTGATCACATGTTTTAACATAAGTCTGTGACTTAATCGATGAAGTATGGCATATTGTCATCTTTTACAAAGCTATTTTTCTGGGATAATGTGTTATAGTTAAATCAAAATGTGTTGAAAATATTTATTTATGTTTATATTTCAATATAATGAAGTCCCATGAACATGCATCCTATTCATATTGGACTGTCACTTTGGGGAAAAGTACTTAAAGTAACAAAGGCAATTTTACCAAGTGCCACTTTGTATTCACTTATAGTGAAGACTGTGTTTTACTGAAAGAACCTGTTTATGAATCACAATTGTATCTTTTAAGTCATCGTAGAGTTCTACGGTCAAGTAGAGGATTGATTCCTACCTACAGTACTCTCTTTCTAATTGTTTTTCATTATGTCAGTGCATTAAAACCATAGAAATGCTTCATAATAAACAGTATTCCTTTACGTTTTGTCCTTTATTTCCAGACGTTATGTTTTATAGGATTTGCTTACAAATAAAGGTTCTTTATTGGCATCGGTGGTTCAGTGCAGAACCTTAAAAATACATTGAAACTTTAAATTGCACGATAAATTCTTAGAGTGTAGAAAAGGTTCATCACATTAAGAAAAGGTTCTTTGGCAAACCCAGTGGTTCTTCTATGCTATGGCATTGCTGTGAAACTCCCCTTTTGGAAGCTTTACTTTTAAGAATGTATTCGATGTCTCATCTTTTCTTGTTTGCACAAAGAATATCCTTGAATTCGATGCTCTCTTGTTTTCAAAATATGTATATGAGAGTCAATTAAATGCATCAAAGCGAGGTTCATCGGTGTGTGTTCATTGTTGCTGCCCCCTCCATTGTTCCCTCCTCTCTCACCCCTTTCATTCACTGCCTTTTTAGTGTGTCGCCATGGTTTCCTAGGACCGACTGACGCAGATGATGAGGTGCTATCTGTTTTTCCTGACGTATGCTCTTGACTCAGAGGCACAGTGGAGACAATCAGCCTCCCACACACACACATATATGTCCGCCAAACACATGCTGTACAGTGAATAGTCAGCCTACACTTTCCCATTATACCTGGAAGCTCATGATAATACCCTATATGGCCTTTCCTGCCTCTCAATATCTGCTTCCATTTTATCTCTTGTTGCCAGGGGAAGCAATTTCTTCCTTTCGCAATCTCCACCTCCGGTGCCCCTAAACCATTGTTTGCTTGTCAATTATCCAGTTATGCACCTTTTTCATTGAGTCCGACGTCCGGTGCAGCGCTGACCCTCCCACACGGGACCATGGGCCAACTTTACCGCCCCCGTGTCCAGAAATATCCTCCATCCCATGAGTTTCATCTGAATAAAATTCTCTCATGTCTTGTCTTCCTGTCCTTGTGAGAATGATGGGCTTTCAGCAATGAAGAGGAATAAAAATAGCCCCGGACTGAAAAGAGGAGGAAAAAGAGGGAATGGGGAGCGCTTGGAAGGTGCACAAGGACTTCTAGGTGCTTATTCATCCTGCTTTCCTCCCACTCCTCCAATCAGTCAGCTGGGTTTCTTTTCATCCTCCCTCTTTCACACTTCTGTGCTTACTCATTCATATCGTCCCATTCATTAGGACCCTCTCTCCTTATGACTCACCCTTACCTCTTTAACTCGTCTCTCCCTTCTCTGCTCTCTCGCTCTTCACCCGTCCTCCAGATATGTCCACACAAATAGCCCGTGCCCACTTAAATCATAATGGAAATGCAAAAATTAAGATGCTCTCATCTTGTTTTCTGGAAAATACGATGAAAACAACCACCTACATTGAGTATACTATTCAAAGAGGAACAAAACATAAGCTCTAATTCCATGGTGCAATTTTCTCAACTAATAAACTATATTGGCAGAAATTTAGCAAAGTAAACAAAACAAAAAGCTTTAAAATAAGAATTATTTTGAAAAGTTATTGCAGCTTTAGCGGCTTCCTCAACCCCAGGCATATGTTCATAGCCAGCAGCCATATCACCCTATTGCCCAAGACTGGTCACCCACTGAAGCTAAGCAGAGTTGAGCCTGGTCAGTACCTGGATGGGAGACCTCCTGGGAAAACTAGGTTGGTGCTGGAAGAGGTGTTAGTGAGGCCAGTAGGGCTGCTCACTCTGTGGTCTGTGTGGGTCCTAACACAGGGGACACTATATTGTCAAAAAGCACGGTCCTTTGGATGAGATTAAACTGAGGTCCTGACTCTCTGTGGTCATTAAAAATCCCAGGATGTCCTTCGAAAAAAGAGTAGGGGTATAACCCCGGCATCCTGGCCAAATTTGCCCATTGGCCTCTGTCCATCATCATGGCCTTCTATTCATCCCCATATACACTGATTGGCTTCATGACTCCGTCTCCTCTCCACCAATATGGCTGCCGTCACATCATGGTGGATGCTGCACATTGGTGGAGGTTGAGGAGATTCCTCCCTTCCAAAGCGCGTTGAGTGCCGAGAAAAGTGCTATATAAATGTAACAAATTATTATTATTATTCTCAGTTGTCCACCTCTCACGATGGCCTGCACTGTACCAACAAGTTTTATTTAATGTCTCTCTTTTTGATTTGTCAGTAGTATCTGCTGTAAAGACTGCTCAATGCTGACGTTCAGTGGTCATTATTGGGAATAGTACACATGTCCCTGTTACTCTCTTCAGCAAATTTAACCTCTCATCAATAACAGACAAATAACCAAATTATTCTCTAAAACTATCTCTTTTCATTTCTTAAAAATGCTATTATTTTGAAATATTTATTTTGATGAATAAAACAAATATATTTACATTAAATATAATCATATACATAATAGTATAGTTAGCATAATAGTTACATAATAATATACACACACAAAAAAAGATTTTAATGTTTTGGTGTCAGTGTGAAAAAGAAGTAGCCTACACATTAGCGTAAAAAAAGAAAAGAAAAGAAAAAGAGTCCGCTTATTGCAGACATAATATACTTAAAAATTGTATAGGCGGTTTAAGTGCGAAATGAATGTAATGTTGACGGACACCATTGAATATACATGACAGTTTAGGCCTCTTTAAGTACACTAAAGTGGCCTTTTATTTCATCAACAGTATTAGGCTTTTTTTTTTTTTTGTATTAGTATTAGGTAGTATTAGGCCATTTTCAATCAAGGATTTTTCAAAACACCACAAGTGCACAGTTAAACATACTTATTTTTCAAAAACAAGCAAAACAGGCAATTTAAAAAATGTATTCTCAGTGATATTTCACATAATTGTGCAGTCTGAATGGACGAGTGTCAACAACAAGGTGTTAGTTCATTTGCAGAGGTAACAAAGTACATTTACTTGAATCCTGTAATTAAGTAGGCTACACTTTGAGTATCTATACTTTACTTTACTTGAGTATTATTTTTTCTGGAAACTTTTTACTTTAACTTCACTACATTTGAAAGACAAATATACTCCACTACATTTCTGTCAAGGTCCTTGAGTAGAAAGTGGTAACGTCAGTCAGTGGATGATTTTAGTCGCAGGGGTTGCATTTTGGTTGGAAATGAAAGTCGGATTGACGTCAGAACCCGACTGACGTTGAATTCTGACATCAACCTGATTTTCATTTTCAACGATGGGTTTGGTCTTCTAAATCCGAATTTTGTCATTGTTTTGGAGCACACTAGCTTATAGATAACAGTAAGGCTAACATATTCATGCTATCACCCAAAAACTTTTCATAGAGACTTTGAATAAGGGAACTATTTGAGGGAATAGCCATTTGGGTGTCTGAAACCATTGTGGACACTGGACATTATTGGTGCACTTATTCAATCTCACATTCAATTCCACTACTGGAACTGGGTTCTAGAAGTAAATGTGATATTGATATGAGGGTAGGCCTATGGGGAAATTTCGGACACAACCAATATCTGATTAACCTGAATATAGTCTTCTCGACTAGATGTCAACCCTTTTTTTTTTTTACCTTGTAGGATGTTACAACTGTCATTTGAACTGAACAAAACATGAGGAAAGAGGTCATCTCTGTTTTATGGTTTTCAACATGTCAACAAAATGAGGCTATGAATTTGAAATGTTTAATATTTGAAATGTTAAATACATGTTTAATGATTTTATTTTAGATTTTAATGATATTTTACAATAAAATTGTTTCACTGCTTAATAAAATAAAAAATATTAAAATAAAAGATAAAGCTAAACGACACATATGCATGCATTACAACATTTCTTTTTTTATTTTTCAAGAATTTCAGCCTTTTTCTTGTACAACCTCCGGAAACACCACAGGCATTTGTTTTACTTTGAACCCCACAAATAGTATAAACATATCTTATAATTCATAATATTAGACGTGTTCATGATATAAATCGTGTATTGTATTAATTAAGCCGTTTAGTATTAATTGCATCTCTTAATGTATTTCTAAATAAAAAAATATTTTACAATCGTCACTGATGTGATTATTGGCCGGATTTACGACATGTAAACGTGAAAACCCATCCACTAGAAGGCAGTATTAGGCGGTTCAGTATAGAGCTCGTCGCTGGTCTGGGATCGAGCAAGATTCCTCCGGGTCGACTCGATGACGTATTTTCAACATGGCGACGTGCATGTCGCTAACATAACTGTGTTAGGGTGAAATAATTCGTCCTCTTTCCTCTTTTAACTGAAAACTACAGTCAGCACTTAAGAAACGTCCGCTACTTTGCTTTAACGCAACGTACATACAGGTAAATTAAACATAAAAATAATAATTTTACACTGTCACAGTGTGTTTCACTATGTTCCACAGTTAAACTGAGATGATACACATCTTATGATTCGATTTTGCAGTTGTTCATACAGATGAATTAAGAATGTCTTTTCTTGGAAGTCTGAGGCCAATGCTCTCGTCTGTTTTGCAGGGTGAGTCTTTGCAACATCATTTGATTAACTTTTAAAATTAATAATTGAAATGGTTTTAAAATAAGTAATTAAAATGAATGATGCCACTATATTATTTTATCAGCGTCGCAGTCTGTACCTTTCTGGGCTGGACCCGTCTTCACCAGGACCATGGCCACTCTCAATCAGATGCACCGTAGGGGCAAACCTCCCCCACCTCGTCCAAAGATCAGTGCCACTTTTGGACATCCACAGCTCAAAGCCGTAGTTCTGAAGACCATGATCAGGAAACCCAAGAAGCCCAACTCAGCAAACCGCAAGTGTGCACGAGTACGTCTGTCCAATGGTCAAGAAGCCGTTGTGTACATCCCAGGGGAAGGACACAATCTCCAGGAGCACAATGTGGTGCTGGTGAAAGGAGGGAGGACACAGGACTTACCAGGGGTCAAACTCAAGGTGGTCAGGGGCAAATATGACTGTGCACATGTCGTAAAGAAGAAACAATAATTACTATCCTGCGTATAACTGGATATATCTTCATGACTGTAATAACAAATAAACTTGGTTTGAAATGTCAATCATGATGGTCAAGCCTAATTCGTACAGATATTCCACCCAATAGCGAGCTGATCCTACATTATGTCAATCGGTACTCTTTGACAAAAATAAAAGGAGTTGTTGGTCGCTGTTGGTCTTTGCTGGTACTATTTCCTGACATAAGAAACTATTATTGAAGGATCAAGGATGATTATGAGTTGGTTTATCTCATACAAACTGCAGTCTGCATGCTTGGTATAACATGCTATACAAACAATGATTCACAAATTGAATTCCAAGAAGTAGGGTTCAACGAAACCAAAAAAAAAAAAACAGTTCCTGCTGGAAAGAATTTGTAAAACATTTAAACCAGGCACAACTAAAACACCTACATGTAATGTGTTTTTTTAAATTGGGCAGAAGTCAATGATTGGGAAATAAACACTGCAGGAATGTCCTTTTATGGTAGGCTACAACCAGTATTATTGTAGTTTCACCTGCAGCTCGATTTGCCTGAGCTTTTCGTTATTGGAAAAACAGAATCCAGTTTGGCAGGGTCCTGCTACTGGGCTTTAGGTTTTCCTCATATGACTCTCAACAGTCTTTCAGGCTTTACTTGCACATTTACCTCAGGTATGTTTTCTTTGAAAAGGTATGCTAAATATACATCTATACATTATATACTGTAATTTTACACTGAACTGCATTTAGTGAGGTTTATGCTTATAATCCACGCCGGACGCATCGTTTACTTTTCGTCAACTTTTTTTACTTTTCGGCAAGTGTGTACTGTTTGCTGCTCTCGTCCTGTGTAAAACAGAGACACATTCTAAAAAAGCAAATTCGATTTTTTTATTTACATTCACATTTTTATCGTAAAGGGTTAGTTCAAACAACAATGAACATTTTATATATATTTTTTAGCCTAATGTTTTTCCAAACCCGCGTGACTTTCTTCTGTGCAACACGACGATAGAAGACATTTTGAAGAATGTTGATATATAACCAAACCGTTTTGGTTACAATTGACATCTATTATGGACAAAAACACTTTTTTTTTTCCAAAATATCTTCATTAACCACAGAAAAAGGAAGTCATTTTTGAAGACAGGTTTGAACCCTATGGTTTGGACGACATAAAGGTGAGTAAATGATATGACTTTTTTTGTGCGAACTATCTCTAACTGTAAAATGTATAAGAATTGTGGACATTTTTAGACTATTTTAGACTAATATATTGTAGCCTACTGTAAAACAAATAGTACCTACTGGATAAGAATATGATTTTGATTAAAAATCAAGCGCAAGTACAAAACCTCTGTGTTCCTTTTCAGAGCCATGGAGGCCATATATGAAGTAGAGGTTACCACAGGCTCCATGACCCACGCGGGCACTTTTGACAAAATATTCATTACTCTAATTGGCACACATGGAGAGAGTGAGCGGACCAAGCTTGACAGCCTTGGAAGAGATTTTAAGACTGGCATGGTGAGATATATATATTTAAAATGTTCAATTTAAAACAATTAAAATGTGCACAAGAAATATCGGACTGAAATGAGCCATCAGCTTCTCTAACTGTAGTATTGTTTTTGTTTGTTTGTTTTACCTAGAAAGTAAAGTACAAAGTGACAACCAGGTTCACAATCGGCTACCTGCTGCTTATCAGACTTGAGAAAGATAATTTCATGTTCTTGCCAGAGAATGACTGGTTCTGCTCTGTGGTAAAAGTAAGAACCCCCGAGAATGATGTGATCCATTTCCCATGCTATCGCTGGATGGCAGAGGGGGAAGTGATTGAGCTGCGAGAGGCCAAAGGTTTGTGTATATACATATATATATATATATGAGCATAATAGACTTCTTTCAAAAACGTTTAAAAAAACCTGTAATGTATGTCTTTTCTGACTGGGATTTTCTGTCGAACTTGACTTCAGTAACTTTCTGTTACTTTTATAATGTCTGACAGCTACAAAAATCTATGATGAAAAATATTCGCAAGTGAAAGAGCACAGAAAAAATGAGATGAAGCATAACAAACAAGTGTACCAGTAAGTTTGCGCGACCAAGATTTGTCTTTGCAATAATTTTGTGCCCTCCTCATTGTTACATGTGTTTGTGTATCTTTGCTTTTCCTCGAGGTGGACTGAGTTTAAAACAGGTCTCCCACAGTGTACGTGTTTTCAGGAGCCCCTGTCTCTTCCCTCAGTGGTCCGCTTCTCTTTCACTAAAGACATGGATTCAGCTTTCAACAGCTCAACTGCGTAAGGTTCCTCCTAACCTACAACCCCGTTTTCAAGGAAAGTGGGGACATTTTGTAAAATGCAAAAAAATCAAGAATCTGTGATTTTGTTAATTCTCTTTTCTCTTAAGTGACAAAAATACAAAGAGAAGATTTTCTTGCATTTTACAAAATGGAAATGGTGTTGTATTATTATTATTATAGGTATTAGTATATCCTGCCTGGTCACTTCTTTACACCAATGATGAATTTATCTTCCAGGCTTGGTGAGATCAAAATGAAGAAACTGGTGAAAAAATCTGATCAGTGGGTTCAAATGGAAGACATGAAGAGTGCCTTTTGGCCATCTCGAACCACTATCTCTGGTATGATAGCTGCTAAAGTGATCTGTTACACCGATATGTTGACATCAGATGCCGAGTGCAGTAAAACTGAAATAATTCTGTCAGTTTTGTGGTTGCAATCCTTTTTTTAATAGAATATGTGCAGCTGCACTGGATGGATGATGAATTTTTTGGATACCAGCTCCTAAATGGCCCCAATCCAATGATGCTCCGCCGATGCACTGAGCTTCCTCTGAACTTTGCTGTTAATGACGGTATGGTGCAGCCTTTTCTAGGGAGTGGAACTTCTCTTACTCAAGAGATGAAGGTAAAACAATATCAAATTTGCTCTCTTGCTTTCTCGATATGAATGTTATATCTCAACACAAACTATAAATTGTTTGCTTTTTTAACCCAACAGGAAGGAAACATATTCTTATGTGACTATAAAAGACTGGCAGATTTACCGGCTCAAGTCATCAATGGGAAGCAGCAGTATGTTGCGGCTCCACTGTGTCTGCTGTACAAGAACCAATTGGGCAAACTTCTGCCTATTGCTATTCAGGTATTTGCTGGATTTTACTGACTTAAGACAGTACCAGAATGGACTGGACCAAATCTTAAAATATGTGTATTCATTCTTGCATCTTATCACCTTTATATATATATATTTTAAACTTCCTTAAAACAAGATTAATAAGATTTTATTTGAAAAGTATATATATGAATAAAGTTTTTTTTTTTTGCCCACTGATTTTTTTAAACAGAAATCTAGTGAGGTAATACAAAATTTTGTGAGGTTTATGTTTAAAATATTTTTTTTAAAATATATAAATACAGTACCAGTCAAAAGTTTGGAAACATTACTATTTTTAATGTTTTTGAAAGAAGTCTCTTATGCTCACCAAGCCTGCAGTTAAAAAAACAAAAAAACAAAAAACAAAACAGTAATATTATGAAATATTATTACAATTTAAAATAATGGTTCTCTTTTTTAATATATTTTAATATGTAATTTATTTTTGTGATGCAAAGCTGAATTTTCATCAGCAAGTACTCCAGTCTTTGGTGTCTTATGATCCTTCAGAAATCATTCTAATATGATGATTTGATACTCCGTTATTATCAATGATGGAAACAGTTGTGCTGTTTAATATATTTTTTTGGAATACTTTTTTCAGGATTCATTGATGAGTAAAACGTTAACAGCATTTATTCATAAAAACAGCATTTATTCAAAATAAAAACATTTCTAACAATATAAATCGTTACCATCACCTTTTATCAATTTAACGCATCCTTGTTGAATTAAAGTACTAATTTCTTAAAAAAAAATAGTTATTGTTCCCAAACTTTTGAACGGTAGTGTATATTGTTACAAAAGATTTCTATTCTAAATAAATACAGTTCTTTTTAACTTTTTATTCATCAAATAATCCTGAAAAAAGTATCTCAGGTTATAAAAAAAATATTAAGCAGCACAACTGTTTCCAACATTGATCATAAATCAGCATATTAGAATGATTTCTGAAGGATCATAAGACACCAAAGACTGGAGTACTTGCTGATGAAAATTCAGCTTTGCATCACAAAAATAAATTACATTTTAAAGTATATTAAAAAAGAGAACCATTATTTTAAATTGTAATAATATTTCATAATATTACGGGTTTTTTTTTTTTTTAACTGCAGGCTTGGTGAGCATAAGAGACTTCTTTCAAAAACATTAAAAATAGTAATGTTTCCAAACTTTTGACTGGTACTGTATATATAAAATATAAAAATATAATATAAGTTTTTAGATAAAAGGTATTTTAATCAGTTTAAAATATATAAATATATATATATATATATATATATATATATATATATATATATATATATTCCAAAGCATTTTCCAAAGCAATATACTACTTAAAATAATAAATAAATAATTAAATTTAACAAATGTACACAGTTCAATTTGATCTAATCGGAATTTAGATTTGATCTTGCTTTTAGGATGTTTAAACATTTTCAACATTTTTGTTTTAGTGTGACAGACATGAAGATTGTTTATACTTTCTTAATCTTGCTGAGTATGTATTGTTAATTTTACAGCAAATGATTAACTGTGATTCCCATTTGGTCTGTCATTGCTGTGTCAGTTGCAGCAACAGGCGTCAGACGACAATCCAGTTTTCCTGCCTAGCGACTGCGAGTATGATTGGCAGCTTGCCAAAATCTCTGTGAGGAACGCAGACTGTCTTGAGCATCAGGCATCTTTCTATCTGCGCACCCATCTGTTGGCTGAGACCTTTACAGTGTCATTACTAACGAACCTCTCGGCCGCTCACCCAATACATAAGGTACTCAAGATACTGTCAGGTGCAGCTCATTTGTTTACAGGACCTTTTTTAATACTTCTGAGTATAAAAACACTTGGACCAAAGAAATATACACTACAGCTCAAAGAAATCAGTACAATACCTGACATTCTGCCATAACCTGGATGAGCAAAACCTTTACAGTGAGTCTCAAGATCTGATGTATTAAAGAGGCCATATTAATTCCTTTTACATAGTTGTTTTTGGGGTCTACTAGATTAGTTTTTCATGCTTGGCAAAGCACTTATTTTTCACATATTTTAAATTGTCGCAGCACCACTCTTCCCAGTCTTTCAGTAACGCTCTGTTTTGTTACTGTGTCTCTGAAGCCACTCCTTCCGAAAAGCGTAATATGCTCTGATTGGTCGGCTGGGCCAGTGTATTCTGATTGGTCAACAACATTAAATGCGTTTAGGAAATTTCACGCCGCTTACCATAACCACTCAAACAGCAACATTACACACCAAAAAAAGTTGAAAATGTAAAAAAAGCATAATAGGTCCTCTTTAAAATCATCATGACTCATTTTCATATTTGTGATTCTCTCATAGTTGCTGATGCCACACACACGTTATACCCTTCAGATAAACACCCTTATTCGGGACAGACTTATCGGTCCTAAGGGTGCTGTCACTCAGGTATTGACTTAGGACATTTTTATTTTCATTTATTGTTTAATGAACACAATTACTTTGAAAATCATTATCACTTCAGAATACCAGTATTGGAGATGAAGGGATGACCGATCTCATGAAGAAGGCGCTCTCAGACCTGACCTACTGCTCTCTATGCCTGCTTGAAGACATCAGTGACCGTGGTCTGGAATCTATTCCCAACTTTTTCTACAGAGACGATGGACTTCAGATCTGGGGCATCATAAATGAGTAATTTTTGCATAATTACATTTCTTTCATGGCATATTGAATGCATTCTTCAGTGTGCCAAATACAAATCAGATGACTTTGTGGTGATTTTGGTGTCGTTCTCTAGTTTTGTAAGGAGCATGGTGGAGTTTTACTACAAGAGTGACGGTGATGTGCAGCGGGACACTGAACTCCAGGACTGGATCAAGGAGATCTTCGTTCATGGGTTTCTTGAGAAAAGCAGCACAGGTAAGTAAAGTGATATGGCCATAGCTGTGATGTCATTATATTTTTCATCATCAATCTTCCTTTTGGTCTCAGGAATACCTCAGTGTTTTAGTACAGTGGAGGAGGTCATTAAATTTGTAACCATGGTGGTCTTCACAGTTTCAGCTCAACATTCTGCCCTCAGAGCAGGACTGGTAAGTTTTAAATGAATATATACACTCACCTAAAGGATTATTAGGGACACCTGTTCAATTTCTCATTAATGCAATTATCTAATCAACCAATCACATGGCAGTTGCTTCAATGCATTTAGGGGTGTGGTCCTGGTCAATCTCCTGAACTCCAAACTGAATGTCAGAATGGGAAAGAAAAGTGATTTAAGCAATTTTGAGCGTGGCATGGTTGTTGATGCCAGATGGGCCGGTCTGAGTATTTCACAATCTGCTCAGTTACTGCGATTTTCACGCACAACCATTTCTAGGGTTTACAAAGAATGGTGTGAAAAGGGAAAAACATCCAGTATGCGGCAGTCCTGTGGGCGAAAATGTCTTGTTGATGCTAGAGGTCAGAGGAGAATGGGCCGACTGATTCAAGCTGATAGAAGAGCAACTTTGACTGAAATAACCACTCGTTACAACCGAGGTATGCAGCAAAGCATTTGTGAAGCCACAACACGCACAACCTTGAGGCGGATGGGCTACAACAGCAGAAGACCCCACCGGGTACCACTCATCTCCACTACAAATAGGAAAAAGAGGCTACAATTTGCACGAGCTCACCAAAATTGGACAGTTGAAGACTGGAAAAATGTTGCCTGGTCTGATGAGTCTCGATTTCTGTTGAGACATTCAGATGGTAGAGTCATGATTTGGTGTAAACAGAATGAGAACATGGATCCATCATGCCTTGTTACCACTGTGCAGGCTGGTGGTGGTGGTGTAATGGTGTGGGGGATGTTTTCTTGGCACACTTTAGGCCCCTTAGTGCCAATTGGGCATCGTTTAAATGCCACGGCCTACCTGAGCATTGTTTCTGACCATGTCCATCCCTTTATGACCACCATGTACCCATCCTCTGATGGCTACTTCCAGCAGGATAATGCACCATGTCACAAAGCTCGAATCATTTCAAATTGGTTTCTTGAACATGACACTGTACACAATGAGTTCACTGTACTAAAATGGCCCCCACAGTCACCAGATCTCAACCCAATAGAGCATCTTTGGGATGTGGTGGAACGGGAGCTTCGTGCCCTGGATGTGCATCCCACAAATCTCCATCAACTGCAAGATGCTATCATATCAATATGGGCCAACATTTCTAAAGAATGCTTTCAGCACCTTGTTGAATCAATGCCACGTAGAATTAAGGCAGTTCTGAAGGCGAAAGGGGGTCAAACACAGTATTAGTATGGTGTTCCTAATAATCCTTTAGGTGAGTGTATGTATATATATATATGTATGTATGTATATGTATGTGTGTGTGTGTGTGTGTGTGTGTGTGTATATATATAATGATCTAAACATTTTTTTTTTTACTTAGTTTGACTATGGTAGTTGGTTTCCCAACGCCCCTGGCTCTCTAAAAAGACCCCCTCCTACATCTAAGGGAAGCTCAGACGAAAACACCCTGCTGGACACTCTGCCTGACATGAACACCTCTGCATATCTAGTATCAGTCTTTTGGCTCTTGAGCAAACCTTCATCAGATTTAGTGAGCGTTTCCTACTCAACTGATTGCATTATCCGATTTGTTGTAAATAATCACAAATCCCTACAAATTCGTTCTAATCTTTTATGCAGGTTTCACTTGGGCAATACCCCGAGGACTACTTTTGCCAGACGGCTCCCCAGAAAATGATCAGAGATTATCAAGCAGAGCTGTCCTTTTTGAGTGAGTCCATCAAAGACAGAAACACAGGGCTGCAAGTGCCTTACACGTACATGTGCCCTGATACGATCAGCAACAGTGTCAGCATTTGACACAGAGCGGTGTGTGACTCAGGACTAAAACAAGATGTTTTAGTATTATTTTACATGCAGTCCCCTGGTTTCACAGACAAGGGCTTAAGCCTAGTCCCAGACTAAAATCCATGGTTGAGGTGTTTTAAACGAAAGCATAATATTAAAATATGTCACTGCCATTGTTTTGTGTCAAGATGCACATTAGTGTAGTTTTTTTCTAGGACACATAAAAGCTACTTAAATGTCCTAATTGAAATAAGGCCTAATCTAAGCCCTGTCTGTGAAACTAGGTGTTCATTTTTAAACCTAAATTAGGATGAATATTTGCTTACTATAAAATAATAATTACTCATTTGTCTTTATTGATTTGATTAAGATGCTGTTTTGAAACATCTAAAATTTCTAATTCAACATTTAAGTTATAAAACTATTTTGATGAATACATTTTTAATTCTTTGAAATTACTGTGTGTATATATACTCTCATTTGTCAATATTGACTTGATTTAAATGCTGTTGAAATCATCCTAGATAGTGTTTTAAAAATGCATAATAAATAAATTTATTTTTAAAAAAGCATCATCAAAATCGACTTTTGAGCAGATCTTCATTTTTTATTTTATGGACAAGTGCCACAAATATTCCATGCATGTTTAGGTTTGATATGGAATAATTCCTAATAACAGCATTTAATACTATCCCCACTTTAAATGTATGTACTTTTACACCAACATTCCCATGAACAGTCTTGAATACAAAAGCTGCAGTAACAATATCCAAATGCAATAACACAACTCTCCAAAAAAAAGTGATTGTACAATTCTTATAGTGTTTATACACAATTTGTCTTTTACTGATGAAAAAAACACAAACAAAAATGCCACTGCAAGACACTCAATGTAGACCTGGATGATATACATTCTTAAAAGATTATTTTTCTACCACCTCGATCTTTTGGCAAGAGACAATGCAATAGCATCACTCTCAGAAATTTGTCATCTTTTAACCAACACATCAGTGCTACAGTTGTGGGTTAAGTTCATCAATGCACCGCTTAAGGTTTTCAGTTTTTTCCGGGAAGTGGCCTTCTTTGATTTTCTTAGTAATGTATTTTGTCGTCTCCTCCCTTGCATTCTGGCTAGAACCAGTAGAGGTCTGAAGGAGGCTCTTGAGCAGCTCCTGGTTGGCCTCCACAGACAAACCCAACAGAAAGCGGAGAAAGATATCGAAGTTGCTGTTCTTAGAGCTTAATGCTTTGTCAACTGCACTCTTGAGTAACTCTGTCAAGGAAACCTTTAAGACCTTCAGCTTGCTCTGCTCAAGGATGTTCTTCCCATGTTTCTTGAAACAGAAGAAAACATGAAGAGCAGCGAGGTATTCCTGAATGGTCGGATGAGCAAAGCAGCTCACCTTCTCGGTGTAAATCATGTACTTCTCTCTGTAATACTCAGTGCAGAGACCGGTGCAGGCCATGGCCGGGTATGAATCTGGCAATTCAACCTCGTCCCAATGTTCTTTCTCCATCTGAAACTCGTTCTTCTCAAGCATGCTGTAGGACAGCTTTGCAAGCTTAATGAGCAGCTGCTCAGCAGTAAGACCTTTGGTTTCTTCAGTGGGGTCATTCTGCAGTTTCTGAACGGACATTTGAGTGTGACGATGCAGCATGATGGTGTACAGATTGGTAAGAGTTTTGGGCACCTGTACTGATGGTGGAAGAGACTGAAACTGTCGCTGCAGCACTTTAGATGCCACCCAGCAGAACAACGGCAAGTGGCACATAATAAACAGCGTCTTAGAAGACTTGATGTGAGCGATCACCCTCTCAGCAAGATCTCGGTCTACGATCGTCTTCCTGAAATAGGCCTCTTTCTGTTCATCAGTAAAGCCACGAACCTCCACAAGTTGGTGGACGTGTTCTGGTGGGATCACATCCAGAGCTCCTGCCCTAGAAATGATCCACACGAAGGCGTTATAGAGCAGGTTCCCCCTGACGAGGTTAGTAATCAACACTTTCACACTCGAAGGCCTGCACGCATCACACCAATATGCTGTTCTCCGGAAGGTAAAGTGGATTTGAGTGTCATCTAGGCCGTCGAATATGAACATTACTGGGCAGCCCTCAAATTCGAGAGTGTCTATTTCCTTCATCTCTGGATAGAAGGTGCTGATTAGAGAGAGGAGGGTATGCTCTCCTTCCAGCATCTTGTTCAATTCCTTGAACTGCAGAGGAATGAGAAAGAAAATACCTTGGTGGACTTTTCCATCCGCCCAGTCGAGGATGAAGCGCTGCACTGCAAATGATTTGCCACTTCCTGGGACTCCTCTGGATAACACCGACCTTATGTGCCTTGCCCTCGTAGTCACAGTGGGAAATAAGTCATTTCCGGTTAATGGCGTCCTGTTCACTTTGCCAGTCTCTTGGAGCTCTTCTATCTTTGATCTGAACTCATGCTCGCTGTTCACTGATGCATTAATGCCATCTGTCATGTAAAGGTCTGTATAGACAGATTCAAAGGGAACTGGCTGTCCTTGTGGACTAAAACCCTCATACACCGTCTCATACTTCTTCTTCAGAGCCAATTTCAACTCGTAGCGCACTTCGTCTGTGAAACATCCAAATGAAAGACTTTAAGACAACTGTTTGAAATGCACTGTAATGCTTTAACGAGGATAAAATAATATGACTTACTTCTTTTGCATAGTCCGTTCAGATATTCAGTCAGTTTCTTAAAGTTCATGACCTCAAATAGTGCCAGAGTGATCTTCAGAGACACCTCAATATCACAGATCTCCAGCATCTTATCCACCAGATCCACAATATCAAGCCCATCCAGGGGCTCACGGAAGCGCTCTGGATATCGTTCCCACATTTGTTTTTTGAAGTACTTTAATTCGTCCTGTGCAAGTTTCTTTAGGCAGATTGTGAGGGCCTGAGATGTAGCACAGAACGATAGTTTTCTCAACTCATTGTAAAAGGCAATTGATGGTAATATTGTGATTGCTTTAAATGGATGTCCACTGGATGTAGGCCTTACCTCGAAAGCAAATTTCACCGTCATCGCTGGATGCCTTTTCTCATTTGGATCTACTACCAACTCTGGTTTTACAGGAACAGGGACTTTTTGCTGTTTCAGGGTAGCTTCCTTTCTGACCTTCTTCCGTGTGCTTATTTTAAAAAGGAGGAGTTATTTAGAATATTCAGGTGAGGATAAATGAAAACTACACGAACACCACTGTTCAAAGGTTTGGGGTCTGTAAGATTTTTTTAATGATTTTGAAAGAATTCTCTTATGCTCATTAAGGCTACATTTATTTGACCAAGAATACAGTAAAAACAGTAATATTGCGAAATATTATTACAATTTAAAAATAACTGTTTTCATTTATTCCATGTGACGGTAAAGCTGAATTTTCAGCATTATTACTCCAGTCTTCATTCAGAAACCATTCTAATATGTTGATTTGTTGCTCAAAGAACAATTATTTATATTTACTTATTATTATCAATGTTGAAAATACTAATAGTTGTGCTGCTTAATGTTTTTATGGAAACCATTATACAGTATGCATTTTTTCAGTTTTTTTAAAACATAAAGATAAAAAGAACTGCATTCCCTTGAAATCGAAATCTTTTTTTAATATTGTAAATATCTTTACTGTCACTTTTGGTAAATGTAATGTATTTCCTGAATAAAAGTATTAACTTATTTCTTTTTTTTTAAATTGACTGATCCCAAACATTTGAATGGTAGTGTATTTTATAAATGACTTAAATAAATAATGTGCATATAAAAATATGCAGTGAACAAAAATACAATATTATGTAACTTTAATCAAAAATAAAAGGTTCAGAAAAATGTTTAATCTGTACAACAAAAATGAGTATTTTAATGAAAATGTAAGCATTATAACCAAGTATGTAAATACATTAATCATTTAAATTATATAGGCCAGGCTTAAAATTCAAATCTTTTTTTTCTTTTTAACAATATGTATAATCTCTATACGACTTCTGAATTGTATACCAATATTTGGCCAGAATGATACAGATGCATCATGTGACTTTCACTCACTTTTCTTCAGCATCACCCTCTTGATTCATGTCCTCATCACTACTAAAGGATTCATTGCTAGAAGCAGACGAATCCCGTCTGCACAACAGAACCCTGTGGAAAGTTGAAAATCTTAACCAGGGCAACCAGAATTACAAGAATAGTAACCTAAACCACAAGCACAAAGAGAGCAAAGTCTCTGACCTTTCAAACAACCCATTTTAGGTATCATTTTCACTCATACACTATGCTACATATCTCAATACTGCTCAAAGTCTAAATCCTCTTTTAAAATGCTATTATTTTCAACTTTATGATGAATATATTAACTCTGCAAGGAAAGAAGACAATATGAAAGATGGCCCAGGTCTGGACTTATGTCCTATAATCTTAAAAAAACAAAACAGACAATTCTTCGGGCTGAATGAAAGTGAAGCAAACTTACTTTGTGCAACTTTCGTCATGCTCCTCTCTTGTTTCTGACCAGCTGTCACTTTGCATGGAAGCGTAACTGGGTGCAGGGGACTCTGCTCTCTCCACGTATTGTCTGGTGAGAAAGATCACTGTAAATGACATATAAACATGAAAAAGACAATCAAATGAAAGCGAATGAGATTTCATTAACCAAGGTAAGCAACACTAAAGGTAGTACACAAATACTGGCGTGTTCCTGGTCTTACCAGCAGGCGTCGCACTTACACAACAGTCAAGCATGTGTGCGTCTAAAATAATGCACGTCAACATCTAGATATTGATTTCTGAACCCTATCACACCAATATCAGATGACCAAAAACCATATTACCCCACAGGATCAGAGTATCCGAGGGTGAATGGAAGTGTCCTCTGAGGAATGAAGTCGTCCTCTTCATCCCCATTTTCACTCCCGAATGCGGAAGCCCCGATTCCTAATGGCAGACTGTTGTCTGACGCCATGTCGTCGTCCATCTCGTACTTGCAGCGTTTCCCCCGCTTGTCAGAAGCAGGTGTTTTTACCCTGTTAAAAGCGATACACAGATATTGCAAAGTTCATTTGCCTTTCATGTGAATGACCCATATCTTGCTGTCGGAGGGCTCCGATAATACACAATTTTTGCTTAAACAAAAGTCTTTTTGTTACAGTAGTAACGCTTAACCCCTTTAAAACCCTGGTTAAGTAACGTTTTACACTATTTTACTACAATTTGCGGCGCCAGTGATAGGCAGTGTGAAACAATGGTGTTAAAATGTCAGCGAGTTGTTTCTGCAACTGTCTGACAGCCAATCACAACTGCCTCTGTCTGTGCAACAATGAAATATTCATAGTAACGTTATGTGACTAATGTACACGCGCACATAAACTTTAAAATGCGCTGTTTTACTTTTGGCGTACTTTTGTACGATAAGACCCGACATATTAGCTAGAGCTAAATCTTTACGTGCCGTCTTTTCTAGAGAAGTAGCCTAGCCTAGGCTATAGTTAATAAAACAAGTTGCACTGATCCACTCCATGTTGCCGTTGGCCTTATAAATATACAAACAATAACGATTGCATTAGGTTTATCTATGCACGGTGTGAAAAAATACGTTAATTATGTTGTAGAAAAAAGACAATTGGTCAGCCTGTTTCATGGTAGCTACAAGAAAGTTTTGTACCTTCACTTTATATGACCTTATATGTGGTCAAATGAGAGCTTAAGAGAAAGATATCGAATGATTTCACCTTTGTTTATTTCAATGTTTCTGGATCCGCAATCGTCTCGATCCCACGTCTCGTTCACATATAATTCCGGAAGACGGAACGAATAAAACCGGTTGGTTAACTTTAAATGATAGCCTATCTATTCATAAAATATTTTCATCTGTGATTAATTTCTGGGCCCGTATGCCTCTACAAGCCCGTGTATACACTTTACCAGCGAACAAACATCTACCAAACACGCACCTATACAGTGTCTGACCATATCACTTTCGGTTTGAAGTTATAGGCCTAACGTTACTTCCTTATTTTCTTAAAGAGACAGCAAGAATATTTAGTGAAGTAGATTTTGTAAGTATTCGTAGAGGCCGTAGACTAGTCATCTGTCACCTGCTACTTTTAGTGTCTCTGGGAACAGATCAAGCTTTTATTCTGATGTTTTGAGCTGGTTGTGTGTTTCAGCAGGAGCATTGTGTTTAGTCACATATGATTTCCTTTTATATTTGTGTTGTTTATTCAGTAAATATGTGTAGGCCTGTTTAATTCAAAGTCATAAAGCCATATTTTGGTTATTTATTGGCTTGTAGTCTAGGCTATTTATTATAGCTTTCTTTTTAATTTTCCATTTTCCCTTTCTATTTTGCTTCCCCATGTTTAAAAAAATAAAATAAAATAAGAATACCGATACCAGAGGTCTTCAGCATGGTTCTGCCAATTATTATTTATTTCTGATCAATTTTTGTGTGAAAAAAGTATACAAAAATAGCTATAAAGATATTTTATATTATTTATTTAATCAAATGCTATGAAGTTTTTATAAATAACAGGGAGTCCCTGCTCTGTCTTTCTATGCACTGCATCTATTCATTTGTGTAAAAAGGATGAAGACCCTTGACTTAACCTTGATACCCTATTTGACACCATTGTGGTGAAGGATCATGTGTTGATCCCTGTGTTGTTTCTGTATTTAAAAGGCCTGAATTCCCGTTGTGAAAGGCACTGATCTCATATGCTGTAGATTTGTTATAGTTGTTTAAGCCTCCAACTCTAACTGCAGATGGTGAGTCTCAGTCTTAATGGAGCAGCTCTTGAACCTTGATCTCTTCTCCGCCCCTTGTCCCTTAAAAGCCTCTCCTCAATACCCCTGCCGGCAGTAAGGATTCTCAACATCTGTCAGCAGTGCGCACTCCCCTTATGTTCCTATGAGATGTCAAATCAACATAAAGCACTCTGTGAAATACAGGTATTTGAAGAGCACAAAAATATATTTTTTAAGAATATTAGTAACCAAATCGTTTTGGTCACCATTTAGGTTTTATTTACAAAAATACACTGTGACATTTCTTAAAATTATTATTTTATGTTCCACAGAAGAAAGAAAGTACTATTTTGGAACAACAGGGTAAGTAAATGATAATAGAATTTTCATTTTTAGGAAAACTATCACTGTAATTATCAGTCACATAAACCAAACTGGCTCATGCATGTCATGATTTTTTTTCTTTTGTTTGGCACCATGTTTCTTAAAAAGAAAGTGGCTTAATTGGGACAGGCTAGTGGCATGAAAGTCAGCCCATGGCGCTGCATGTTTCCCCTTGAATGATCATGCACAAAGCCCTGACTAAAGGTCATTCCAGTTTTTAGGACAGCAGGCATTTAAAACACCTTATTGAAAAAATAAGCCAAAACTTGCCATTTTAATCATGCATTCAATTGAATGCATACCACAGCCTAAATATTAATGTTCCTTTAGATTTTTTTTTGTGTGTGTGTGTGTGTGTGTGTGTGTGTGTTTGTGTGTGTGTGTGTGCACCTTACATCTGTATGCACGTTGGATTAAAGAGATAGTTCATCTAAAAATGAAAAAAAAAAATCCATAATTGATTCACCTTCATATTGTTCCAGACCCTTATGACTTTCTTTCTTACATGGACCACCAAAAAGGTGTTGAGACGGAATTTATTTTTATAGCTTTTTTTTTCTTCATAAAATTTCTTCATAAAACAGTAAGAAGTGAAAAAAAAAAAGATAATTATTATTTAAAAGAAATACTGTTCATCTAAACATATACATATAACATAACACACAAGTAAATTATTCATATGAATCTGCAAACAATAAAAGTTAAGCAATAGCCCCAATCTTTGAATACTGGCCTATATGTAAGCGTGTATTTAATCCTCTGGTTGGCACACAGCTCAATTATGGAGATGTTTCCGCTGCTTGGCCCTCATGACGGCTCATTTGCCAGAGCCAACGACTGGCAAGAATGGACGAGGCGCGAGTCATACGAGTGTGCGCGAGGGGCGCGCGTGCAGACTACTGTTTACTGGTAACAGCTTGAGACGGGGCAAACAGCTGCGCGAATTCACCGTTGTTTTTCTTCTACGGCTCGATATATGGGATGAGGAATGGAAACATTAAAGGCACCGCAACGTGAATGAATATGATAGAAATGAGGAGAAACCCTCGCGCGCGACCAAGAGAAATCTAAGGCTATTCTGACAGCTCTCTCACAAAGACTAGTGCGAAGGAATGCAGAGCAATGCTTTGAACTTGAAAGACCACCAACGCTTCGTTTTTCAAGAACCAAGGCAGAAATTGGGTAAACATGCAGCGGATGAAAAACAGGCAGAAATCTGCGTGAGTGGATCTGGAGTGTGCTGAAGCGCCTCTTTCGCACCTTTGTTTGGCACCGTCTGCAAAAACTTCCACAATGGCTCTGGTCATGGAACCTGTAAGCAGGTGGTCAACAAGCCAGGTGGTCGACTGGATGAAAGGTATGCATTTTACAGTCGTATGTATTTTGCAATGACAATAGAGGAAAATACTGTATATCCAATAAGGCTCGTCTGTGCACAGTGTTTGTGCTTTATGAAAATGTAAATGTTACCTATTTGTCCATTTTTTTTGCGTGCTTACAATATTTAATTGAACTCGTTTTAAAGAAACGTCGCTATATCAAGGCGCGACAGTGCGCGCGCACTCTAGCTGTCATGCAATTAAGATTTAGTCTTTTAAGCTCATAGCGATTGCTGTTATTAACAGATGTTGATGTCGGCAATACACGTAAAAGGATTAAGATATCAGAATGTGTTTAAATATGGTGTTAATGAATTAAGAGTAGTCACGTCATCTCATCAAACAGAATGTAAAGTGACGGGTCACGTGGAGGCTGAGTGATCAGCTGGGACCCCTCTGGCAGTTAAAGGCTCAATGGCCCCTCCATGGTCACTGAAGTTCATGAAAATGGCTTTTTTCATGAGCAACAACGGCTAATGAACAGAACACAGTGTTGCGCACACACACATACACACACACACACTCTGTTTCGCAATTTTTGTGGGGACTCTCCATAGGCATAATTATTTTTATATTTTACAGACAGTATTTTCTATCACCATTACACTAACCCTACCCCTAAACCTACTCATTTCCAAAAAATATCATTTAGTATGTTTGTTAATCCATTTCCCGCCGCTGGCTGCTCCCCACAATGTAGGTGATCTCAAGTTTTACTATCTTTATGGGGACAAGACACACATACACACACACACACACACACACACACACAAAACGTTACTGATGAAAGAAACATTTTACATTGCAACATAAACATCAGAGTGTTCATTAATGATAACAAAAATAAAAACGAAATATTTAATTTTTAAATTTAAATAAAAAATATTACCAAATAGGTTCATGATATTTTAGCTTTCACTGTAAAATAATGTGAGTATTTCTATAATGTTATGGTAAAATTACACTCTGTTCTGTTTATCTAATATATATATATATATTCAGTATAAAAATGTAACCATTAAAGGGTTTTACTGTAGAATTTTTACTGTAGAATTTTGTTAAAATATTTATTATTGGCCTTTTTTTTTTTTTTTTTATAGTGAAGCTTTTATGTTTGATTAAAATTACAAAAGGTCTGGTCTATATTGCAGCCTTTGCTGGCCAAAAAAAAAAAAAACAGACCATTTGATCGACATGTCAAGAAACAATTGCATAGTTGTTTTGTTTTTATGTGCCGTTTACTCTTATACCACAAAGGCAGTCAAATAATCCCTTTTACTATAATTTGTCTTTGCCACATTACAGTCATACACTGATTTTTTTAAGGTGATGTGATAGGATAACAGTGGATGCGTCCAAAATCGCATACTCTCTTGAGTAGGTACTTATTATGAATAAGTAACTACTTCACGACCGTAAAAAATATGTTCTGTTCTGTATAAATGTGTGTAGTATGAATGTAATCCGGGCGTACTACATTCGCAATGTTGTCATTATCATGATGTGGCCTACCAGTGTCAATTGCGTCACTTCACTGCCATTTACAAATCCTCTCTCGTAGCCCATGGGATAGTAAAGTGTGCTCACTTCAGAATCTCGCCGTCAGTAGAAGGTCATCCAGGTACTTTTAGCCTACTCTTTTAAGAGTACAGTGAATTCGGACATACTACTTTTGTCACATACTGTTATTTTATATAGTAGGGAAATATGCGATTTCGAATGCAGCCAGTGTGTCATAATTGAATATGCACATTAGGTCTATTACAACTAAACACTGTAAATATATTTGGCATAAGATATGGTGAACTCCTTTGAGAAAGATCATTTGAGTCTAAATGGCTGGTTTATTTGCTCAGGAGTTCTGGATGAACTGAGAAAAGAGAGGAAGACAGTCATTTGTAATTCAAATGAGGAAAGTGTTCCACTTGGCTGAATGTTCTGCCTTTAAGTTGTTATGTTTGTGAAAAAAGGTTGATCAGCTTCTCCATCTCATTCCTCCCTGTGAGGAATTCACAAAATAGGAATTTGGTACTCAATGTGTACGCTTGTGTGAGAATATGTCTGCAGGTGTGCTTTTCAGCAATAACCAGCTTTGTTAAATGTACAACAATGTGCACTTGTATGCCTGCACGTGTGGATGTCTTGGCTTGAGGTTAGTTAATCAGATGGTGTGTGTTTTGTTAGAGTGGGTAAATAAGGCGATGGCTCAAATGGACGATAATAAGCTGTGTGATTTAATGTGTTATTCATTTCATTTTGCTCTTATGCCGGAACATAGCTGATTTAGTACATGCTTTGTGATCACAGTCTATGCGCGGTGAAGATATGTAGGCAAATATCTAGAGGTTGGAAACTTTTGAAAGTGCAAACATCCTTATATTTTGAGCAAATCTAAACTGTTAAGGAAGGATAAGCGAGATGAAAAGGCAGTGTAGGAATCATAAAGAATTATACCGAGGCGGTGTTCCTCCCTAAGGGAATGCCAGAAAGGGTTTCTTATGCTGTTTGCACACTAAAAGCATGCTCACAAGTACACATCGTCGCTCTGTAAGTTAACCCTTCCTGAGGGTCAGGGAGAAATGTAAGATGCTTCACACATTTTCTTGATGTTTGCTTCTAAAAAGCTGAAGAATTTAATCGGCATCTGTCTGTTATGTGCAGAAAAAACCCGCAAGCTGCTGTATCAGCTGCTTAGACTGAAGATAAAGTGTTTATATGCATGTGTATCAGTGTAAGACTGTGTTAAACCCCTATGGGCTGATGGTGTCTGTGAATATCTGTGTGATCATTAGAGCCTTCTGATCAGCGGCATGTAATACCTTCAAAGTTTCACTCACAATCATTGCACAAAAAAATCTGTCATCACATGACACATTGCTTTGTTCCATATATATTTCATTGATTTGGAGCTTGACTGCACTTGGTCACCATTTGCATTAATTATATGCAAAAGAGCAGCGTGAACTTTCTACTAATGTTCTCCTTTTGTGTTCTACGGATGACTTTTTTAACAACATGAGGGCGATGACAAAATGAATGAATAAATATGCCTTTAGCAGCATTTATTAAGCTAAAACAGCATTATGCAGCACGGAGTACATCTATGATAAGTCTGCATGGCTATATGCTGCCCACACCGAGCCACACACAATAGCACAAATTTGTCGACTAGGACTGCAATCATTTTGCCTTTTTGAGTCTCAGGATTTTGTGCTGTATATGAAATGCATCTCCTCAGAACACTCTTTAGATGCTGTATTTTCATCTTATGTATTTGTCTGGTGTCTAGGCCTTGCATTCCTAGCAGCATACAGCATTTTCATGTGTAAAGGCTATGCCTATTGGATATGTTTTTGTACTCTGAGCTTCTAACATATGGAACTTTTTGTGGGGTTTGTTTTTTTGTTGTGGCTTGCATATTTGACATCTATTAGCACTTCCCAATATTTTTGAAGGTAAATGAAAATGTTGTTTACGGCTAGGGACGTTGTTTTTGGATGCCATTAAAGGTATGAGAAAGATCTGACCAGGAGCAATTATTAGTGTGATGCACCCTTCCCTGCCAAACACGCCTGTGCCATGCTGTAACTTTTATTATGGCAACGTGTAAACAATTAGTGAAATTAGTGTTATGATTAGAAATTAGTGGAAAGCTATGGTTGCAAAAATGCATGATAAAAAAATACAAATCACAAATGTTTCAGGCATTCCTTTATTGGAGGAATTATGGTAGCTGTATATTTTATAGTTCATTCATAATAACTGTATCAATAACTGATATAATGTTAACACAGTCGTGGATCAGGAATAGTAGTTCTGTACCAACCTACCTGAACTACTAAAACTGCTTTGAAAACAACCATTATAATTAAGGTCAAAGTAAACATTTTGAGTTGGCAAAGTACATAAAAACTGGACTTTCTGTAGACAGTGGCTAAAATAAACATGTATAGATGGTGTACTGTACAGTGGTCGAACATCCATGACAATAAATGAATGCAGTAAACATCAAACAACAACATAAGACCTAATACACATATATAGAAACATAAATCTGAACAAATACAATGCATTGTGATGTAAATGTCACTTCTGCAAGGCTTCCTTTAATTTTTCCCTCTGTAAGTTCTAAAGTAAATTGCATTTTACGTACACTAAAAAGTTTGAGGTCAGTAAGTTTTGTTGTTGAAAAAAATTAATACTTTTATTCAGCAAGGATGCATTAAATTGGTCAAAGGTGACAGTAAAGACATATATAATGTCACAAAAGATTTCTATTTAAATAAAATATCTATCATGGTTTCCACAAAAATATTGAGCAGCACTAAAGACTGGAGTAAAGGCCCCTAAGAATTCATCTTTGCCATCACAGGAATAAATTACATTTTTAAAATATATTCAAATATAAAAAGTTATTTTAAATTGTAATAATATTTTACAATATTGCTGTTCTTACTGTATTTTTGATCAAATAAGAAGCCTTGTTGAGCATAAGAGATGAAAAAAATCGTACTGACCCGACCCAAACTTTTGCAACCTTGCATTATTTTTCACTATATGCGCTAATGTTTATCAAATGAACAAATGATGGCACATTCACAGGCAGCAAACAACAACCAGAAAGATTTATTTATGTATTTATTTTGGACTTCTTTTGGATAGTCCAGTGAGAGGGGTTAGTGGGATGAGGTCATGTTGTGGTTTGGATGCAAATCACACGCCACCCTTGTGACTGTGAGTGCTTTGTCCCTAATGTGTCAAGAGCAATGTGCGCTATCACTGCACGGCGGCTCCAGCGAAAGATTTGTTCTTTGTAGTAACTTGCAGTTTTGAATATTTTGTCACATTTTCTTTGTAAATTCATGGTGTATGCTGTGTTTTTCTTGTTTCCTACCACGCTGCGATTACCATGTTGTAGCTTAGCATACAGTTCAGTGGTGATGCCCCCAGGTGAGGGCCCGACAGCAGAAGAGCCCTGTGACCTTCCCTCAATGCTCACTTTTCCCTGCCCCCCCTCAGTGCTTCCTGTGACTCACTCTGAACCCCCCCTTGGTGTCATTCTTAGCAGAATAATGGCAATAAATCCAATAAAACTGCACACAATAGAGCTTAAATATAGCCTTGATTAAATGCATGTTATACTAATCTATTTAACTGAGCAGTGCAACAGGATTTCACACGTATTGACCAGACACAGACTGTTGAGCTGTTTGTTGACAGACACTGTAAAATAACTGTGTGCTGCAGTGTGCAAATAACAAGCAGATCCTTGCATAATAGCACTGAGAAATAACATTATTGGGATAGTTCCCCAAAAAAGAAAATTCTGGCATCATCAGAACGAAAGTCTTATGGGTTAGGAACGGCATGAGGTTGAGGAATTAATGACAGAAATTTCATTTTTGGGTGAACTATACCTTTAAAATTTAAACGCTTGGATTGGCTACTTTCTCACATCAAGGATATAATGACAATTATACTCACAACAGCTCCGGTGACATTATGGGGATGGCTTCCGAATGTGGCGACTGGCACTGCGTATGCGCTGAAGTTTGGTTTTGGAATGCATGTAATGTACAAGTAAACAAATATGTGAATTGTATTGGAATTTATTGGAAATTTAGGGTTTTCCACCTTTTAAAGCTTGAAAGCTCCAATCTCAATTCACTGCAATTGCATGGAAAAGTGGGACCAACACAGTTTATCCTTTAGAGGAAGAAAGAAACTGGTTGAGTAAATGATAAAAATTTGTTTTTTTTGATGAATCTATAAAGTGATATTTAGAAAGTGTTCATTTTATCCATCTAACTCTAATCATCCATTGCTTAGAGAGTTACGAAACTCCCAATCCCTCTTTCAGTTCTGGGCCACACCGTTTGCCAAATCATGGATTCAGGACAGTTTAGAGGTTTTCAGGTCACGATTGAATTGGACCAGCTTCTAAGCAACCTTAGTCAACATACTGTAAATCTACAATCAGATTTTCTTCTTCAGAACAACTTTCTCTCATTACTTACTCACTCGATAACCTACTTACACTCTCACCCTCTTGCTTAATCTTTTTCGGTTCTAGCTGTTGGCCGACCAACCGCCTCGCTTGACAGAGATTAATGGTCCCAGATAAACGTGCGGCGCTTCTTTGTAGTGTTTAACACAACTTAGCCACAACGGCTGCAATTACCAGCAGATTAATGTCCTCCTAATCAATGAGTTTACTGTTTGTGTACACTGGCGCTGTGTGAGCTGGCCTGTCTCGCTCAGCCACAGGAAAAGCAACACTCACTATTGGGATTAGTTAAACAAAAAAAACTAAAAAACACACTTAGTTTCATGTTGCTATTTCTAATGATTGGGAAAGTTCTTCTGAAAAAAATGGTTTGCCTTTCCCCACTTGTTTCTGTTATAAATCTGTCATGGTACTATCTATGCCACTGGTACTACAGTAGAACCATTTAGATTCTTAATAATAATATTTCTATAATATTTCATTAGCATTACAATGCAAACGCCACACAAAAGCTAAAATCTCTGAATAGTACAATGATGTAAGTAGTATTAGATGTTTCTTTATTTATTTATTTGTGTATTCAAACGTCTTGCATATAAGCTTCTCATCTCACTTCCAGTTTTGTCTTGGTAATGAGGTCCTACTCAAACGCTCTTCCCGTCCCTGTGCCGTCTCTATAGCAACTTACAGCGACAAACGTGATGATTCCTTCATTTGGAACGGGTTTAGATCAGCCTGGTAAAGAAGCGGATTTGTTAAGCCCTCAAATTGCATGCAAAGCCGTGAAACGCTCGCTTTCAGCAGTTTTGAACCGTGCCGGTATCTGAACTTTCTCCTCACGGTCCATTAGATGTATGCAACAGAGAGATGAATATCAGGGGTTTGATGAAAGGGACATTTTACATGCTCTGCATCCTCGTCTTTTGTTGTGAAACGAGCGCACAGATAATGAAACCTCATGGAGGAGAAAATGCAAGTCTGTGTGGGAATTTATGGGAAGTGGAGAGGAAATGAATAGTGATGAGGTCAGAAGGAGGGAGCTGGGAGGAAGTGAACATGGAAATACTGAGGTAAAGGTGCTGTGAGGTAAAGAGGCCGGCTTCTGCGTAAGCAAGTGAAACTTTATTTACACATACAGTATGTGTCTCCTGCAGAGCATTTTCTACATAAATAATCACATACATACATATTAAAAGAGTTACAAAACGTAAAAACTGCACAGTGAGATTAAAAATAAGAAATGAAAGAAATTTAAAAAACTTAGGAGACAAATTACCAATAATATTTTATTTATTTATTATATGTTTTAAATTTTAAATTACACTCTCGGTTCAGTAAGGAAGTCAGTTGTGAAGTCAGTGAAGTATGTACTGAGTGAATCTGAGTATATATTGTGAATATATTTTAACTGACTGATTGAGAGTCTTTTTGTGAATCGGACATCAAGGCTGATTTTTCTTTAATTTTTTTTGCATTTGAGACTATTGTTTATTTACAGTCCCAACAGAGCTCTGAGAATGGTTTTGTAAAATACTGTATTAATTTTTAAAAATACCATTTATTAATTTATTATAAGTTATATATTACAGTTCAGTGTGGAAGTTGGTTGTGAACCCAGTACAACTTACTAAGTTAATCCCATTTAAACCGCTAACTCATGAGCAAATTTAAAGCTTTTTTGTGAATCTTTTTGACTGACTCATTAAAAAAATGAGTCTTTTGTTTGTGAATCAGACATCGCGTTTTTTGTTGTTGAAATGTTGATGCACGCTGATAAGAAATGCCACCTCACAAGATGATACACAAAGAAACTGCAAATGTAAGTTTTCCTTATGATAGTTTATATTATTTTATAATTATTTTATCTCATTTGAGGCCATTTTATTTGCAGTCTGGAACCCTGAGAATGGTTAGAGAGAGAGATTGTACAATATAATAGCACAACTACCTCCTTGCTTGTACTTGAGTGATCTAAAAACAACACAATGCTTCTGGTTCAGCTGAACGTGTGAAATAATTTCTGTCTCTCTTCTATAAATATATGATGTTTTGTGTGAAGCTGTGGGAGAAGAAAACAATAGTGAAGGATCAGTATAGATGAAGGGTAGGGGGCACGGGGGAGGCATGTGTTTCCTAGACAACAGCTAGCGCTCGCCAAATAGGTCTTCCCTTATTAGTGACAATAGTGCTTGAAGTCCACTGACGTCTGTTCATGACAGCAAAGCATTTCAAAGTTGTGTGCCTGGATCGGTCCACAAAATAAAGTCTGTTTAAACAGCTGTGTGCCAAAATTTTCACAATCCCTCACTACTGTCCTAGAGAGGATATTTATGTGTGCTGTACACATTGATGGTAACCATGTAAACACGCAATCAGCTCCCACACTCTCATGCTGGGAGATATATTTGAGACTATATTTGCTTATAATCTCTGTTTTAGTCATATTTAATCAGATTAGAACTCATAGTAGATTAAGAAAATGATGCTGTAAGTGAAAACATAGGATCCAGGATGCTCTAGCAGCTCGAATGACGTCTTCATATTGCTGTTTGTTGCTTTTTTCAAGGCTTGGATGACTGTCTGCAGCAGTACATTAAGAACTTTGAGCAGGAGAAGGTGGGCGGTGAACAGCTGTTGAGAATCACACATCAGGAGCTCGAGGATCTGGGTGTTTCTCGAATCGGCCACCAGGAACTCATTCTGGAGGCTGTGGACCTGCTTTGTGCGCTGGTGAGCACATACGCAAACACACTCACACAGGTGCATTGTGTTCTCAACAAACACAAATTGAATCTGCTTTACAGAGTAAGTGAGTTTTATAGCATTATGTTTCGCTTTATGCTGGTGTTATGTTTTTATAATAACATAACTGAAATGGTATAATAGCAATTACAAGATGCGTAGTTATGGTTCTGGATGCAGATTGGTGAATACAGTGTTCCAGCCATGTTATATTCCATGATTTAGGGCCAGATTTACTAAACAGGGCAAATTAGCGTGAGAGTGCAATTACAAAAAAGCACCAATGGGAGTGGAAAGTTCTGCAGGTGATATTCTGACGTGCAAATTAAAGTACACAGACTCAGCCGGATCATACCAGTAAATTAACCAGCTCATACCAGTAAATCACCTTGCATGATTCATTTAAATGCTGTCCTCCCATAAATCTTGTTTCTAAAAGGGAATCTCCTACAAATGCATGCAATAAGGTCAGCCGCAAAAATAACCCAGTCCAAGCCATTTCAGTGCTCATTTTTCACTGCTTGTCTTTAGTAAATCCTGACTGTAGTTTTTTAACGCCAAAAGAGGGTTTGCGCTGGCTCAAGCTGTTAGTAAATCTGTTATGTAAGCTGCATTATGTACATTTATTACATCCACCCTGTTCAATAGATCAGGGGGTTTGAAAAAAGGAAATATTTTTTTTATTTGAATTTTTTTAAATAAAATAGATTAAAAAGCAAAAAATTAAGAAACGGTTAAAATATACTGAATTTCATTTTATTACTTTTCCATTCTGCTTTCTAAAGACTGGTCAGAAATCATGAGAGGAATTTTATTTTCTATTCGCAGACATAGTTTAAAGTTTTTCTTCAGGTTTATGCTTCTAAAAATATCCTGATGGTGGGTAGAATATATTTTTCTAAATATTTTTCCATGTAATATTTACACAGATTTCTAATATTTACATTTTTCTTACAATACATATTTTGTATACATGTCAAAATGAATATAAATAGCATGTGGATAAGCATAATTAAGATCTAAATTATGCATATTTTCATGTATCAAGATTGTATCAAATATACATATGTGTTCATTATTATATGGATAATACTTGTATAATATAATACTAATACTAATAATACCCCTGATATTCAAAAAATATATTTATTTTCTACCCACCATCAGAATACTTTTAGATGTATCAAGAGATACATTTAGCAAGGCAAAGAGGATCATCATATTTGGGGGTCTGTGTCATCAAAAAGGTTGAAAACCCCTATTGTAGATATATTAACCATTAAAATATCCAAATCACTCAAGCACTATATGTTATCTTTATTCCTGAACCACCTGACCCTGTTTTTCCCATGCTGCCTCTGTGTTTATGGTAATTGCATCCTTTGCAATTTATAATAGCCAAAACAAACACTTTAAATCCTTGAAAATCCCTCCATTCCCCACTGTCATCCTGCACACAGTTTCCAGGCTGTTCTGATAGGGTACAAGAGAAATAAGGACGCTTATGCAGAAGGATGGAAAGAGAGGCGGAGCGACTGAAAGTTTGTGTGGGCAGAGTGGGTAGAAAACTGGCAGCAGTCGGGTGAGAGTAGGATAACAAATTAAAACAGGAGAGAAAGGCTCTGAGGGAGAGCAAAGAAAGGTGTGAGAGAAGGAACACAGCAGTCCTGAGCGGATGAAGGAAGAGGGCAGAAAAAGGAGGGTGAATGGGGGTATACTAGCCACTGCCTTTGCAAACTGGCCCCCTGTATTCCTCTTTTTTGTTCCCACCATTTGTTATGTCACGTGCTTAAGCCCAGCTAGTCCCTAAAAGCCTCTTATGTAATGCTTCTCTGGGTTTGTCCAACATGGAGCCCTGCTGCATTAAATATGATGACTCATCTGTCCCTCATGCTGGTTCTATTGCATGACAGATCCCCACTGGCTTTTGTGTGGAGCAAGGCATTCTGGGAGATCCGTACTATGTGGTGTCATGTGGAGTATATGAGTGTAAGGGGGTATCAGGTAGAGGGATTTGCCCGCTCACAAAAAAAAAACATTTTTTTTTAGCATTTTGATAAAAATTTGATCTGTACGTACTCATAATATTTTTATTTAACCTGTTAGTGATGTCCATCTCCCAACTGATGGAGAAATTCAGTGTTCCAAACAATAAAAATAAATATAAATCAATGGAGACATACAATGACATATAAACACTACTGTTCAAAAGTTTGGGTTCTGTAAGATTTTGAAAGAAATTAATACATCTAATCTGTAAGGACACATTTTAATTGATCAAAAGTGACAGTAAAGACATTTATAATGTTACAAAATAATATTTCAAATAAATGCTGTTCTTTTAAACTTTATATTTATAAAAAAAAAGAAGGAAAAAATGCATCATAGTTTCCACCAAAATATTAAGCAGTACACTTTTTATTAATAATAACATTGTTAATAATAAGAAATGTTTCTTGAGCAGCATATTAGGACGATTTCTGGGGGATCATGTGACACTGAAGAAGACTGGAGTAAAGATGCTGAAAATTCAGCTTTGCCATCACAGGAATAGATAACTAAAATGTATTTTAAAAAAAATATTAAACAGTTATTTTAAATTGTAATTATATTTCACAATATTACTGTTTCCTCTGTATTTTAGGTGAGCATAAGAGACTTCTTTCAAAACCATTTAAAAAATCATATCGTGACCCCAAACTTTTGAACCGTATGTATATTGATGTATTCATATATTTTTATAGCAAGGTATTTATTAAGATTCACTTGAACTACGATGTTAAGTTCACGTTAATGTTGCGTGGGTTGTGTACCTTTAAGTGACCCTTTTCTCCTTCTCCATTTTATTTCCTCCATTATTTAAAACCACTCAAACTACTTTTTTCCCAGTGAACTTGGACTGCATCACAGAGTGCCTATGACCTTGCCTTTACCTCCCCCCGTTTCATTTACATTTACATCCATATTTAATACTTTAGCAGATGCTTTTATCCAAAGCAACTTACAAATGTGGAACATCGCAAGCAATTTGTCACACACGATACATACAGTACCACACTGCAGAGTTTCAAGAGTAAGCTACAGTATTACAGAAGCTGGAGCATAAGTGAAAATCCTGAAAAGAGAGATTTAAAAAAGTTTATTTATAGGACATCATAGTTTAGCCATGCTCACAAAAAAAGTTTCTTTAGCTCTTTCTTGGAGGTTGTGATGGTCTTTCTTGCTCTTTCTTATTCAGAACTATGGACTAGAGACAGAGAACCTGAAGACTCTGACCCATAAGCTGAACGCATCAGCCAAGAACCTGCAGAACTTCATAACGGGCCGGCGGAGGGGCGGTCACTATGACGGCAGAGCCACCCGAAAACTTCCCAATGACTTTCTGACCTCTGTAGTGGACCTCATCGCTGCCGCCAAGAGCCTGCTGGCTTGGTTGGATAGGTTAGTCCTGCAAAGAGGCGCAAACACAGCCCACACTCAACACAGATATGCATACAGACACATGTTCAAACATTAAACAGTGCAGCTGCATATATAGTGGCCCTAAAAGTATTGTTCCCTAGTGAAAAATAAATATGCTGAATTGTATTTAAAATAGATTTATTTCATGATACTAAAAATAGTTTGACATGTCTATGTACTAACTGAAAATACACTATAAATGTAGTTATTTCATGCTTTCATCAAGCATTCAAACTTAGTGCTCTACAAATTAATTTGTAAAGTAGTACCTTTTACAAATGCAATTGGAGAAGGATGAAATATATATTCATCTTTAAGAAAGTACACTTGCTAGGTTCCTAATTCCATCTACAACATGTTTGAAACTTGTTAAATGTGATTATCAAAATGATCTTGAGCACAAAAAAATACTTTAAATATGACCTACAAACGCACACACACACACACACACCCATTGTATAAAGTAACTGGACAAAAGCTTTGAAAGAGGATGCCCACTTCATAACCCCAATGACATGTCCATGCTCACTCAGCCCAACAACTAGTCTTGGTAAGGGATGAATGAGGCAACTCATCTTATGATCCTGTAGATGTATGAAGGCCATATTAATGTTTGAAAAAAAAAATAATTATAATTATGAAGTAAGTTTTATAATTTTGACCTTAACCTTTTAAATAATTTAACCACACTTTGAATCTCAGGTATTGTTTAATTCAATTCAAATTTATTTCGATAGCGCTTTTCACAATTTTGCATGGTTGCAAAGCAGCATATTTATAGTTACAAAAGTAAAGAGATGTACTTATGACAAATAAACAAAACAACATATAGTCAGTTTGAAATGGTGAAAGAAATTCACGTACTTGAGAAGAAGTTTTATTAATTAAGTGTATTCCTAATACACTCCAATGCACCTACTGTAATACACCTTTCCCATTTATGGTACTTTAATGGCCCGTTGCACTTTGTAATGTGGACTGTCAAAATATTATGAATTATTAACGAATTATTCAAATTAGCTTGACTAGTCCTCAAAAATTGCACAAAAAGTTAAAGTGTCAAATAAATTTAGAAACGTTAACCATGAAAAGTAACAACGTAAAATGTATTAAAATAATTTCAATTCATGCGTCACATTTAAATCCACAGCGTAATGCAAGAGCGTCAAACCGCCAAATCGTTTTATTGCGTTTTACATCAGGAGCAGTTCAAGAGAGTTGAAGCACGCAGAGACAATCGGTTATGGATGTAACCGACAATCGGTTATCGGTTATGGTTATGGATAAAACATTTATGGATGGAAACACAAGCAGTTCTGCACGTTCACATTTTTCCACCAACGTGTGTTTTAGTGCGTGCACAAGAATAAACCTAATACTATGCAGCATTAATGAAAGATTATATCAGGTAAAAGGGAAGCAAAACATTCTGCAGATGATATTTAATGATGTGTCTTCTAGCTTTATTTCTTCAACAGCTTCAAGTTTAACGCACTTTTATTTTCTATACAGTTTTACGTTTATCTTCATGCACTGCTTACTGCGCCTATAATTGAGACTTTTCTCTGCGATTCGCAGTCTTTAAATCCATTTAATTTGTGCTGTCATTGATGGAGAAATCGGTTTGCTTATAGCAGTACTTGTAACAGTATAGAAAGAACACAAAGTAACCCCAGTTTTGCAGCTGGTAAACCGAGTGTTCGAATCCAGTCCGTATGTACATTCAATGTACATATATCTGTTCCCATTGTCTAACTAATGTTCTCCTGATAAGTGAGTTTACTGGTATACTGGGGGGTGTCTGTAAAATGTCAGTAAGCTGTACCATTAATTATAAAGATTACTTTATTATATTTGAAGCACACAATAATGATAACATTAGCATACTTCAAGTTTACTTCGAATGCCATTACAGTGTGTTTTAAAATCACTTCAAGTAAAGGATAGTATGACCTCAGTTTGTTATCAGTAAACTAATAATGTATGTTCAACACTCTTTTAGTGTAATTGAATTGCAATTGAAATGTCACCAAAATACATTTGAAGTTTATGCTGAGTGAATTTTGCACATCAAAATTCAAATACAAGAGTAGATATTTAAATTGTACTTAAGTATACTTGGAATAGTTTCACTTTAGCACAAACAAGTATATTTAATACAAATTTAGTTGAACTTCAGCACTGCTTTTGGACAACTAAAATGCATTTAGTCCTACATTAGTTGTTCCAATTTAACAGACCAAAAATACTTTAGTTATACTAAAGTACATTATAAATTGTGAATAAATTGTGCTTAAAGGTATAGCGGAGAATTTTCCTGAATTTTAGAAAAGAACCGCCCTCTCCACTTTTTGGAAAAATGCACATGCGCAACATTCTACCTGCTCCCGAGAGGGAACGCCTATTAAACGTGTGCACGAGCTAATCATAGCTTACATTAACTTTTACTAGCAGTGATTTTAAATGGATTTCTCCAAATAGCATGCCAAACTTTACCTGTCAAGTAGAAACTTCGCGACTGAGGCATCAGTGGAAAGCCCAACCTGTGTTTTGAGCGCACGCCATCGTGTGAATCGTGTGCACGAGCACGTACGACGGCCTTACGTAAACATCTCACCAGAATGATTGACACTTAGGAGGACCAATAGTCTTGATGATCCACCCGGAAAAAGAAAATCCTCCGCTATACCTTTAAGTATACTATTTTTTTCACTAGGGTTGTTATTGTTAGCTAAAATTATTCAACATTTGTTTTGTTAAACGTAAATAAAATGTTAAAATTAGATGAAAAACTTAAAAAAAAAAAAAAAACTTACACTTTCATCTATTTCAGTTAGTTGCCATTGCAAGATTTCTATTTTTTGTTAAAGTTGCGGTACTAAAATGACTAATTAACCTTAAAAAAAGTAAGCTAAATAGAAATATAAAAAAAAAGAAAGAAATGAAAAAAAAAGAATTAGACAGAATTACTTAAAAAATGAAAATATAGAAATATAGAAAAAGCTAAATCAAAATGTTAATAATTATAAATAATACTAAAATAACACTGTTGGACACTTTAGTTGACTTAAAAATGTATGGATGATTTATGGATGAACAAAAAGATAGATTTGTTTTGCATTTAAAGATAGCACAAGCACATTTGTGTGCAAATAAAAATACTTTGTTGAGGATAAAACAATAGATATATTGAAATTAAGTTAGTTGGGATAAATTGGTTTGCAGATGCCACATGAATTGATATTTTGTAAAGGCAATTAAATTAATATGTGTCCAAGTACTTTTAGGGCTGCTGTATTTATTTACAAGCAAACTCAAAGTTCAATGAAAGCAGCCTCAGTAATCCTGCTCTTTTATCTACCATGCGTACGGTCACATGACCGCTCATCTCGGGTAAAAGGCTTCATTGTTTCGAACTCATCAAGTGAGGTCATGCGAGAGGCCACAGATGACACGATCATGCCGATTTCCTTATGTAACACCCATGAGCAATCAGCTGACAAACAAAAGATGAGTAAAAAAGCTTACGTAAGTCTCTTCTGTTTTGGAGGAGCTGGCCCTGAAAACGGCCAGCGTGTCTGCTAAGCACTTCCGTTTGTCTCTCAAGTGTGTGCGCGCAAGGTCATGTTTTTGTGAGTTTGCATTAATTCCTTCATCAGCTAAAGCTCTCGTTGGCCACGCCTCCTCGTTAGTACAATACGCCAAGTCTCCTGCCTAACCGCACACACTCATAGTTTCTGAGTGCAATTAATCTGCTGCTGCGTCTCCCTAGATTATTCCTGGCCTCCGGGTCTCCCTCATTTATTCTCCACAGACAGGATGACAGCAGGAGTGTTGTCCTGGGTGATCATATTCGTATGTTACAGTCTTATTATTCAGTGTAAGATATGAACCCTGGAGTCAGAAATGCTGCTCAGTGCACTCATTAAGATAAATGATGCCCTTGTGCTTTCTTCTATAGAGAGGATTTCAGGTTTATACCATCTAGTCGACTAGTTAATCGGTTCTTCTAGTCAGTGTCTTGGGTCTTTCGCAGTGCAATGCATTGCGGGTATCCGATATATGTTCACGTACACGTTTCTTGTGAACCGACCTGGACGAATAAAGTTGTTGACTGAAACTATAAGGAGGACATGACTGAAAATGACAAAGATGATCATGTATATGTGCTAAAATTAAGCTAAATTCATCTAGCTAGCTTACATAGGTTTTATCAAAATGGCTTGTGATGCACCAGTAAGTAGTAAAAATGCACCTTTTATCATTTATTACTTTTCATGAATTTGTGCGTTTATGAATGTATAGCTATTTTTGTAAATTTAATTTGTATTTATTAATTTGTTTGTATTTTAAAGGGTTTTTTTGTAAAGAAAACCAAACATTTCATAAAATATTTTGGGGCACATACTGTACACTACTGTTCGAAAGTTTGGGTTTGATAAGATTTTCTTGCGCTCACCAATTATTTGATCAGTAAAAACTGTAATATTGTGAAATATTTTCAGCATCATTACTCCAGTCTTCAGTGTCATATGATCCTCATTTTTGTGGGAGATTTGATGCATTTTTTTCAGGATTCTTTGATGAATGGAATGTTCAAAAGAACAGCATTTATTTGAAATAGAAATCCTTTTTAAGTTAACATTATACATGTCTTTAACTTCAGATCAATTTATTGTCTTTGCTGAATAAAAGCATTGAAAAGTATGAAAAACAACGGACCCAAACTTTTGAACAGAAGTGTGTAAAATACATTACTAAAATAGGAAAAAATTGTGTTGGGGCCCATGAAAATGTTGGCATGGCAAGAACTACGGTACGTTCACACGGGGCGTCAGCGTCAACGCTTCCCATTGACTTTGAATGGGTGACGTCAAGCGTTGCCGAAAAGAATTGTGGATCCGTCGGCGGCGCTTCACTGGCGTTGCTCGCGGCAGAAGTTGAGAATTTTTCAACTTCTGCCGCGAGCAACGCCAGTGAAGCGCCGCCGACGGAAGCGTCAGCCAATCAGATCGCTCTATGCAAATACAGTAGCCAGGCGGCAGCCAATCACGTTCATCCTGTTCAAGAGCAGCAAACTGAGGATAAATTTTAAAATGGAGGAGAAACTAATTATTGCGGTGGGCAATCACCCGGTCCTTTATGACCATTGAATGACAATGAAGCTTGTTGTTGAGTTCCTGTCTAATTTCATTGGCTGACGCTGCTATGACCATGGCGTCAGTGCCAAACTTCAGCCACGCCTTCCGTCAAGCGTTGACGCTGACGCCCCGTGTGAACTCACCGCTACTCAGACCAAGCCTTATTGTTTCTTACTGTTGAGCCCAGTCTATGCTGTAATATAAATATATACATTCCGTATACTTATTATATTTAGCAAAAAAATACTGTATGCTGTAATAATAACATGCTTCTAGCATATTAACAAAATTAGACCGAAATTAATTTATTATGGTCACAGAAGGGAACAGCATGGTCTAAATGAAAGACTCTCATAATGATAGAAAGACAGTGATCTTTGCCGTCTGTGTGATGGGGCACGTGAGCAGAGCTTCCTCCTGCTGCCTGAGCCTCTGTGAATTAGTGCATTGGAGCGAAAAATCCTCTCTCTCCTCTCGCTTTCAGCTCTGTCTATCTGTCTCTCTCTGTTTTTGTTACTCTTCATCTCCCTCCCTCTCCACATGCTACTTGGTTCACCTCCTTTTAGCTCTCATTCCTCATCATGAATGTCCTCCATTGCCTGAGTTAGACTCAGTTCGGCTTTGGCAGTGCAGCGACATCGAGGAAGGTTAGACATTAAAAATGGTTGTGATTAGAAGTGATCTAATGGTTAATGGCAGATGTTACTTCTTCATCAGGTCTCCGTTCGCTGCCGTAGCAGACTACTCCATGACCAGGAATAATGTGATTCAGCTGTGTCTGGAGTTGACCACAATAGTTCAGCAGGTATGGACTGAAACACTCAATTATAACATTAACATATCACCTTCATCTTTTGTTCCTGGGACAGTTTACTCCAAAAGGAACATTTTTGTAATTCATTAACTCCCAAAATATTTTGACTGTCAAGCTCCAAAAAGCATCATAAAAGTAACTGTATTTTGTCCTGGATTCACTTTTTTTGAGTGAACTGTCCCTTTAAATCCCATATCCATCAAATGAAATGCAAAGTTAAGAAGTCTCTTTTGACCTAGAGTCTATCTTCTGTTTCACCCACACCAGTGTCACGCCATACTTTAGGACTAAATCTCTTTTTCGAGGATGCATGGAAAGCAGGGTGGAGTTTCTAGGGCAGAAGGTTCTTTAGAAGGAGGCCATGGACATTTTTTTTTCTCCTTCTCAATTTTCTGTCCTGGATTGAAATAGTGCTGCTCTGGCATGGGCCATTGAGGGCGAGCACAGACTGTCCCAGGTGGGAGAAAAGCGATGTGTCCCAGAACATGTATGAAGGCCTGTAGAATTTGCTCTTTATGATATGTCCTTTGAAGTGAAAAATACCACACTCTGATGGGCCTTTCACGCATTCAAACTTTATATAAAGTTCTCCTCTCTTAATTAAACACTAATGTGTATTAGCTCAATCTTTATTTACTCTCCTTTGAATCAGGCTGTGATGTGTAGGTTGAGTGTTGAAGGAGATTCCCAATATGTTTAAGATTAATCATGAGTGTGACCAGTCGAGATCCCCAAGCTCCCTCACCCACGGGCTGGAAATCAGACTACCATTAAGCAGAGTGATTGAGAGTGGAGGAAATGAGCAGATGAGAGGAGGAAGAAGAAAAGTGTTGCACCAGGTTCGGTGTGGGAGGATGACTCATCTTCTCCTCAGCTGTCTGCTCAAGACAGAGAACGCTGCCTTTGGCTATTTCAGATAGGTGCAAGTCTCCGTGCCAGCAAGCATCTTTTCTTCTTTTGTTTTACAAGCAAAGCTCAGCTCCTCATCTGAGACATCCCAAAACTCTGTTTACCCATTAGAGCAGAAATCAAATGTGTTCGTTTCACAAAACTGGGAAGCATTTTATAACTTTTGTTGATATGTCATTAGCAAATATTATATAATACTTCTGATGATTCACCATTGGATATATATTAATCAAAGTTTCATGACATGAATGCACATGAACTATAAAGCATTATATAACCATTTAGCGTTATATAACACTACAGAAAAAAATCTTTGTTTTCCAGTATGATATATAAGAACGAAAAAATACGTAAGAAACAGAATTGCATCCGAGGACTTGTTTTTAGAGAAAATATGTCAAATTATGTGTTTTTTTGTTTTTTTAAGCATAAGTCAAACTAAATTTAGTGACATTTATGCTTAAAACAAGAACTTTTTGCAGTGGGCTAAGAAAAACAAAACTTAATCCAATATTAATATATATTCTTATTATTAAATATTGTAAATATAGAAATATACTATTTTAAAATATTTAAAAATATAAAATTCTAAGACAAAATAAGAAAATAGTATGCTTACATTTTTTTACTGGAAAACTAAAGTACTGATTATAACATTTTTGTGTTATAAATGAAATGTATTATGTAGTTTCAGTCACATGTAGTATTTCAGTTATGAGGTTGTAAATGTGATGAGATTAGAATGTAATTTGTTAAAACTGCATTTTCTTTTCTTGTGTTTTAGGATGGCACAGTGTATGAGACAGAAAATAAGATACTGCATGTGGTAAGAGTGACATTTATATTCTCACACATCCTCGTGATTAATTTACATAAAGCTCCTTATCTAGCTCCTCTGTTCAAAAATAGAAATCTGTGTCGAAGTGAGAAAAAAAAGAGAGCGAGAGTATGTGTGAGGTGAGTGAGAAAGAAATATATTCACATTTGATTCATGCAGTCTAGCCCATGCTGCAGTGTCAGTCAGGGTACAGCTGGCTCTCTGCTATAAATACCAGGCCAGGCCACATTTCATCTGAGAGTGACAGTGAGAGAAAGAGAGAGTTTGCAACACCAGGAACACCTTTACTGATTAGTCACCAGCAGCAGATTGAGGGAGAATCGTGATTGCATGGATCAATTCAAAGAAGGCAGCACAATCATGGAGAATTATGCTTATGAGACCATCCTGGTCACATGATTACTTCATAGAGCAGTGCATCTTGGCGACTCTCGATCTCAGCGCAGATGGTGTTTACGAAGCTGTGCGGTGAACATGCAACGAAATGATCAGCATATTGTAGCCCAGGAGCGGCTTCAGCTAGAATACTTGTTCTGAGCCTCTCTTGGTCAGGATATCCAAAAATTTTCTCTCTGTCCTCAGTGTAAGACACTTTCAGGTGTGTGTGACCACATCATTTCCCTCTCTTCGGACCCCATGGTGTCCCAGGCCGCCCATCTGGAAGTGGTGCAGCTGGACAACATAAGGTCCACCGAGGGACTGGTGGGTATCTGGATGCCTGATTTCTTATCTCTCTTCTTATGCACAAAATTCAGGAGGTTTCCAACTAGGATGTTTTTTTTTTAAACAGCATTTTAAATCAAAAGCCCTTTAAATGATAAATAATAAACAAATATTACTAATTTAATGCATTCATTCAGAACAGTTTATTATACATTTTAATTATTCAAAACTGAAGATCTTTTTACTTCATGGATGGATGGATAGATAGATATATATATAGATAGATAGATAGATAGATAGATAGATAGATAGATAGATAGATAGACAAATGGATGGGTGGATAGATAGATAGATAGATAGATAGATAGATAGATAGATAGATAGATAGATAGATAGATAGATAGATAGATAGATAGATAGATAGATAGATAGATAGATAGATAGATAGATAGATAGATAGATACACAAATGGATGGGTGGATGGATGGATCATAGATAGATAGATAGATAGACAAAAGGATGGGTGGATAGATAGATAGATAGATAGATAGATAGATAGATAGATAGATAGATAGATAGATAGATAGATAGATAGATAAATAGATAGATAGATAGATAGATAGATAGACAAATGGATAGATAGATAGATAGATAGATAGATAGATAGATAGATAGATAGATAGATAGATAGATAGATAGATAGATAGATAGATAGATAGATAGATAGATAGATACACAAATGGATGGATGGGTGGATGGATGGATGGATGGATGGATGGATGGATGGATAGATAGATAGATAGATAGATAGATAGATAGATAGATAGATAGATAGATAGATAGATAGATAGATAGATAGATAGATACACAAATGGATGGGTGGATGGATGGATCATAGATAGATAGATAGATAGATAGATAGATAGATAGATAGATAGATAGATAGATAGATAGATAGATAGATAGATAGATACACAAATGGATGGATGGATGGATAGATAGATAGATAGATAGATAGATAGATAGATAGATAGATAGATAGATAGATAGATACACAAATGGATGGGTGGATGGATGGATGGATGGATAGATAGATAGATAGATAGATAGATAGATAGATAGATAGATAGATAGATAGATAGATAGATAGATAGATAGATAGATACACAAATGGATGGGTGGATGGATGGATCATAGATGGATGGATCATAGATAGATAGATAGATAGATAGATAGATAGATAGATAGATAGATAGATAGATAGATAGATAGATAGATAGATAGATAGATACACAAATGGATGGGTGGATGGATGGATCATAGATGGATGGATCATAGATAGATAGATAGATAGATAGATAGATAGATAGATAGATAGATAGATAGATAGATAGATCGATAGATAGATAGATAGATAGATAGATAGATAGATAGATAGATAGAATTATTGCAAAGAAAGACTATGAGTATTTAGCAGCATTTGAAGCCACGTTCACCCCATCTTCATTAATGATAGTGTGCTGGTAGTTGTGTTTGTGTGCGCTTAAGGCAGCAATATTTCACAGTTACATATAGACACACTTGACACTTTCAGTATCCGCTCAATAAAGCCTGAATAGAGATAGATAAAAATAAACATTCACACACACCCTCTCTCTCCCACTATATCCCTTCTTTATGCGACTGTGTGTCAGAGTGGATTTGTGCTTGCATGTCATGTCAGCAAGCTACTTTCAGTGTTTTCTCAGTGTGCGTCCGATATTTTCAGGCAATGGCTCTAAAGTGTCTTTCTCCTTGCCCTAGGGCATGTACATCAAATCAACCTATGATGGCCTACATGTCATCACAGGCACTACAGAGGGAGTGAGTGGTCATTTTCAATATTTCAGTACAATATTTCACCTCAGCATGGACCAGTGGTTGGACATGGGATCTTCAAAACAATTGTGTGTAATCCAATGGCTTTCTCTCTGTCCCTCTTCCAGTCACTAGCTGACCGCTGTAAGAAAATCCACGCTGGTGATGAGGTCATACAGGTCAATCATCAGACAGTGGTGAGTGTTTCTATTATACACAATCATTTTACCTTTTACTTGCTAACATGACTGATCATTCCTTTTCATTACGCTTCGTAATGAAGAAATATTTTTTCTGTTTTCATTTTAGTTTCTATAAAAAGATATACTTTAGTATATCAAAAGTATACTCCTAAACTTTAACTGTAGCCTTATTACACTACAAGATGAAAATGAACATGATTGAATAAAAGATATTAGTCATTGCTCATATAAAACTGAATACAAAAATCTAAAATTAATATATTATTTATACAAAACATGCTTTGTTTGAAATGTTTTGAGAAAAATTAAGAAAAACTTTTTTTCTTTAAATTGTTTCATGTTAAGAAATACACTGCCGTTTTTTTTACATATATAAATTAATACTTTTATTCAGCAAGGGGACATTAAATTGATCAAAAGTGACAGTAAAGACATTTATGTTGCAAAAAAAATACAATTTCAAATAAATGCTGTTATTTTCAACTTTCTATTCATCAGATAAACTTTCATAATAATAGGAAAATGTTACTTGAGCACTACATCCGCATTTCTAAAGGGTTATGTGACACTGAAGACTAGAATAATGACTGCTGAAAATTCAGCTTTGCATCACAGAAATAAGTTACATTATAAAACACATTAAAGGTCCCATTCCATGGATAATTGTATTATTTTATAATGTTTCCTGGAGTGCCCTTATAATGTTAGTATGTTTTTTAGATCAAATTTTTTTTATAATTTAGAAATAAAAGGCATTTTTCCTAGCCTGATTTCATCACCTGATTTGAACGCTCTGTTTGAAGGGGCGTGTCTGCTGTGAGACTTCAGTGTAAACGCCCTCTGCTGTGATTGGCTGACATGCTTGCATATGAAATATCTGGCATTACATGTGGAACTATCTGGAAAACTTTTACTATTACAGCTATTATACGTTTTTACTATTACAGCTATCGGGATTAACGAATCGTGAGAAGTTTTTTAAGTATTTAGATCTATTTCAATCACATAAAAGGTTGCAGTGATGAGCATTGAGCAGATGACAGTCTGTTGATCGCGTGAAAAAAGATCTCATCATTGCAACGCAGTTTCTGCACTCACTAATGATTTCACCAATGCAAACATGAGGCATATAAATACAGTAAGAGATTCGTTGTGCAGTGTAACAGCGTCATTGATTTCATAACGAGTTTTGGCAAGTGTCCAGATAAACTCGCGCTGTGTGATTGACAGCTTGGGCGATTGGAAAGGGATTGTTCTTTGATCGCTTTCTGTATATTAATCACAGTTTAAGTAAGATTATTTTCATCCTACTAAGAGAAACGATGTGAAGTTGATCGCTACTTCCATATTAAATCACTACTTACCGCTTGCTGGAATATAGTTGAAATTGCCCCCTTCGTCAGTATGAAACGCTGAGAGAAGCCTGCTTGATATTGTCCCAGGTTAGAAAAACAGTCCGTGGTGAAATGGACAGAGCAAACTAACAACTTCGAATTAAACTTTTGCGGTATCCGATTATAGATAAACATCAACCACGTCTGTCGTTCGCCATCAATATGCCTGTATTCCTGTGGGCAGAGGTTAGTCAAAACACGGTTTTAATGACGTCATTAAAGAAGGAAGTAGAGGGATGTAGTCCAATCCAGCCGTTTTTTGTAGGCGACTTCTGTTAAATAAAATATCTCGCTTGGCATTGAACTTTGAGATTTATAATTTTACAGATATTATTTATACTCTAACAACAACATTACACACTAACTAAAGTTTGAAACATGGGATCACGAAGAACGGGACCTTTAACATAGAAAACCGTTATTTTAAATTGTTGTAATATTTCACATTATTTTTACTGTATCTTTGATCAAATAAATGCAGCCTTGGTGAGCATCAGAGACTTTTGAATGGTAGTGTATAGTTTTCCATCTTTAAAAAATGTTTAATTATTTATCCAAAATGTTAAGACGTATATGACGATATAGAAGAATGACCCCCCCGTTAACAAGACTACAAAATGCTTGTGCGCGCTGGAATGTTATCTGATTCTCTTGTGGTGAGGTCAACACGTGTGTTGGACTTGCGTAGGTGGGCTGGCAGCTGAAGAACCTGGTCAACTCTTTACGCAGCAATCCTGCAGGGGTGACCCTCACGCTGAAGAAACGACCTCAGAGCACTCTCACGTCAGCCCCAGCCTTACTCAAGAACATGAGATGGAAGCCCCTCGCCCTGCAGGTACTGACGGGATGTGTGCGGTATGAGGATTAAGTGATGTGTGTGAATTGATGATATGCTGTGGCGTAGTCCTCCAATCTGTGCATGTTCTTTTTTTAGCAGCATTAAGAGCACTCTTCCCCTCCCTTAGGGCTTTGACCAACTAGATTGCATGGCAAATCTTCACTCCCCTCTTCCCCCACCCACTAACCTTCCTTTTTTTTCCTCTTTCATCTTTTTTTTTTTACCTCTAATCTGCTGCTTATCCCTCTTTCCACAATCTCCTCTCCAGCTTCACCGAAGCCCCTGTGCATCAGGAAGCTTTACTGTGGCCTGAGAGGAAAATGTGGAATGTCGTTTTTGACGCTTGACTGTGCGGTGTATAAATTGCACGTATTCATTTTTTCTTTGCCGTTTCTATTGCACAGCTGACAGTTAACAAGACACGCTGATTGTCATGACAACAGTTGAAGTCATTGAGACGGCATTTTATTTTACACAGAACCAAAGCCGCTTCAGCGTGCGCAAAGTGTTTTGTGTTTTACATACATAAACGCAGGAGGAAACTGATCCAGTATGACTGTACACTCAAATGAGATTGCCATTGCTATTTTTTTGCATGTCTTCTTCCACAAAGACACACAGGTCAGGTTATTCTGCCATTAGGATGAGTGTTTGATGTCTGGTAAAATTATTTATTATTTTTGTTGACTTTTAATTTTAGTTCATTTCCTTCAATAATTGTCATTTCATTTGTGGTAATAATATTTCAGTGATGAAAATGTTGTTAAATCAGTAGTTTTTGTATGATAACCCTTGAAATGTTCATGAAACCATACAAATATCACAATTTTTGTCATTTAATAACTACTGTATCTATTAAGCACTTATCCGTAGCTGTAACAAAATCGAAAATGCTTTGAAGACATCTTGGTGATGTACACTAAAAGTTTGGGAATAAAATGAAATTGGGAATAAATTGAAAATAAATTAATACTTTTTTCCAGTAAGGATGCATTAAAATGATCAAAAGTGATTTATAATGTTACAGAAAGTTTATATTCCAAATAAATGCTGTTCTTTTGAACTTTCTGTTCATCAAAGTATCCTGAGAAAAGTGATTCACAGTTTCTTAAAAAATGATTTGTCATGTGACACTGAATAAATTGCATTTTAAACCTTATTACAATAGGAACCAATAATTTTTTTAAATGGTAATAATATTTCACAATATAGCTGTTTTTGATCAAATAAATGCAGCCTTTCTTTCAAAAACATAATAAACTCTTACCAACTTTTGAAAGGTGGTGTGCATGTGAATGGAGAGGACATTTGTAGACTTATTTATGATGTGTTTCTTTACCTGCAATGAAATAACAAGCACTCATCATCGAAAATCTGAAATTGACCTGTATTTAAATGTAAAAGTATATTTGAACGACTTTCCTAAGGGATGTTGTAAACGTTAAAGCTAACGGTACCACTGTTTTTAGCCCATCATCCCCCCGAGCCCCAGCAGCAGTGTGGCCACACCATCCAGCACCCTCAGCACCCCATCCAGACGGGACAGCTGCGCTCTACAGGACCTCTACATCCCCCCTCCCCCTGACGAGCCGTATTCACCCAGGTACAGTATTAAAGGCACACACACAGACAAAAATGACAATCTCAACAATAAGAGGACAGACTAGTACACTGATCCACACTGTAAATATGTATGAAACAGCTCACACCATGCACTTTTTTAAAAGAAAGTACAAATGTTTTTGAAAGACGTCTCTGATGCAGAAAAATACAGTAAAAATGTAATGTTAAATACTATAACTTTAAATAACTGCTATTTTAATATATTTAAAAATGTAATATATTCCTGTGATGGCAAAGCTGAATTTTTTTAGCATCATTACTCAGTCTTCAAAGATAATTTGCACTGGAAATAATTTTTCTCTAAGAAAGCTGTAATAGAAGATTACACAAGGTTTTTCTTACCATTGCAGAGATGAGATGGGGAATCTGACCAGCAATTGCCAGCAGGCCGCTAAAGGTTCTGATTCGCCCAATTCCTTCTTGGATCAGGAGTGCCGGAGGCGATTCCCCCTGTTGGATGAGGATGCCGTCCTGTACTGTTACGAGTATGATCAGAATCAGGGCCCTCCGACCGTACGCAGGGACAGCACTCCCACATATGGTACATGCTTTCTTACATGATGATGTTTGATCTTTACAGGCTAGCTTCAGTGTCAGGAGAGGTTGTGTCTTTTCTATGTGTATTGTGCAGTAATTTTTTATTAGATTTTATTTCGATTTTTCTGTGCTTGTGTACTAGGACGGCTGAGGCCTATTTCCATGCCTGTAGAATATAACTGGGTTGGAGACTATGAAGATCCAGCCAAGCTGAAGAAAGAGATCAGAAGAGGTGTGTGTGTGTGTGTGTGTGTGTGTGTGTGTGTGTGTGTGTGTGTGTGTGTGTGTGTGTGTGTGTGTGTGTGTGTGTGTGTGTGTGTAGGTGAGTGTTGAGGGGGATGCTTTTTTGATCTCTTTTACTTAGGTTACACTAAAACAAGAATTTCATCACTTCAGCCCTGACCTCTCCATTTGAACATTTTAAAATCTTCAGCCATTCCATTCAGATTGTCCCGTTTCCCCTATATTTACCTAATTTTTTGTTCTGGGATCTGTCTGCCAGTATCTCGCTGGCTCTTTGTTTGAGATTTTGGGATTTTTCGGTTTTGCATTGCCATGGTAACTCCAACATAGAGGTCTTGCCAAGATGCTGGTTTCTCATTGGTTGAGGCCAGGATCTGTTGCTGAAGGAGTAGGAGCAGAGAGAATGCTTTCTTTAGTCATGTTGGCAGAATTTATATTAAATTTGTACATGTGCAACACTGCACCTTTCAGCCCTATTCTTTGATCATGAGACCTCTGAATAATTTGATTTCAGCTCTAAGCATTACATTATTTAAAAGGCAGAATCAATTCTGGTCTATTAAATTTTAAAAAACAGACAGTGCATTGAAAAATGTGCTTTGTCCCATTTCATTTTCATAATCAGTATACTGTGGTTTCATAATCCCATACATTTATTGACAGAAAAATCCCTGCTGCGATATGTGAGTGAGGACAAGACGGGGACAGAGGAGTACCACACGGGACGTCGCAGCAGTCGGCGTAGTAGAAGAAAGAGCGAGAAAGGTGGAAGCCCCGCCCACTACACCCTAGTCCCCACCCTCCAGATGGACATGCTGCAGCAGGACTCGTTGACCACACCCACATCTGAAACCTCTTCTGTCTATCTTGTGAGTGTTCTGAAGATAACTTAATGTCATGCAAGACTATAAGGAACACAGCATAAGATGATTTAAATCTTTTATTTATTTACTATCTTTCAGACATTTGATCGAACATCCATGCTCTCCCGGTCAAAGAAAGTAAAGTTAAGAGGTGAGATGGTAAATTCTACTAGCTCTAAAACCTTGTCATGTAGTTATTGACACATTGCAAAAATATTTTAATCAGACAAAAAAAAAATGTATCTTGTTTTCCCAGAAAAATATTTAATAGTCCTGCAAATTTTGTGTACAGTAGGTTTAGCTTTCAGAGAATCTCGAGAAATCTAAAAGGATTGGGGTGGGAAAAATAAACAATTCAAGATATATATTTTTTATAATTAAAATAATACTAATAAATGATTTATACAATTAAAATTATATATGAAATGTTAATAATTTGAATAAATGTGTTAATTTTGTTACATATTATCAGTTTATTATTAAATATATTATTTGATATTATTTAATATTTTGTATTCAGTTTTATTTTAAATTATTTTAATAATTTAATAATAGAATATTGTCTAAAAAATATATTTTTAAATGTAATTTCAATTTGTTTTTTCAAGGATGTTTGAATAATTTGACTTGAAACGGGGAAAAAAAATACTGATTGAGAAAAGGATTTTTGCACGGCAGTTATTTTTTCTACACACATTCATTACACAGTCTCACTCTGTATAATTGTTCTGTCAAGACGTTTCTCTGGCAGTACATCAAAAACGTCACTGTTTTGATACCATTCCTCCCATTCCTTTCATTTATAATGCCCACGTTGATATCTCTGATCTCTCTCACTCTCTCTTTGTCCTCCTCAGCTGGATCACTGCCCTCCATTAGTAAGCGGCGAATCTCCTGCCGAGACTTGGGTCAGGGTGATTGTGAGGGATGGCTCTGGAAGAAGAAGGATGCAAAGAGCTACTTCTCTCAGAAATGGAAGAAGTACTGGGTTGTGCTGAAAGACGCCTGCTTATACTGGTACACCAATGAAGAGGTGAGGGCACGGGGCCATTCATCTGCATGATGCAGTACCACAGAACAAAATGTTTTTCATTTCACTGTTCTCTGTTCTTTTTTTAGGATGAAAAGGCTGAGGGCTTTGTCAGTCTGCCTGAGTTCAACATTGATCAAGCCAACGAATGTCGCAAAAAGTTGTGAGTGGTATTATAAACTAGCGATGACATTTTATCATACAATAGCAGCATTGAGTGTTTTTCTAAATGCGTTTTTTCGTTACTTAAAAAACATAAAAAAGGTAAACAAATCATATTCACTACACTGATTCCCTATGGAAACAGTCTTACTAATCTGTGCACCCCCAACACCAGTGTATCAAGTATTTACCTACCCAAATTACCTAACGAAAGCAATGAGAAACACCCCTATCGGAAAGGCCAGCATATTTTGATTGTCTATTTTCCTTGCTTGTTTTCAGTGCTTTTAAGGCTTGCCATCCTAAAATCAAGAGCTTCTACTTTGCTGCAGAAAACTTGGATGATATGAATAGGTAAGATGAAAACATGTCTATAAGAAACAAAAAAGGCTCATAATGTAATCTGAAACATTGTCAATTCCTCATGAATTCTCTTGCACAGGCTCCCGAATCTCATTTAATGTTCCCTTAGCTGATCAAAGCTACTAATTTTAGCAACATCCCAAAAGACCCTTTCAGCTCTGCATTTCAGCTGTGCAAAGAGCTCCCCAGGTAACTTTTTTTTATGTTTGCTCACAGGTGGCTCAGTCGGATGAACATGGCGGCAACAGCTCACTCAGAGCAGAAAAGGATCCGACAGGATCATGGTGAGAAGATGCCTTCATGCTCCGCTAAGCCTGTCGGATCAATTATTCCCACTCTCTGACTTTGTGTGGTCTGGACTGCAAGTCCTATAAATATTTGCATATGAAGTACAACATGTTGGATCCATGTATAGGGCATTTCAATTGAAATGAAAGTCATTTTTAATCATTCGTCAGAATAAATTTGTTTTTATACCATTATTAGAACGTTATCATTTCATGAATAAATGCTAGATGACTTGAAAATGTATACAAACAAGTCCCCCTACAGTCAATAATTTTATCACTTTAAACTTTAATCTTTAATAATCAAAATTACATATTTAAAAAAAAAAAAGATTCCTGTGAATAATTTAGTCATGCCTTAAAATAGCTTGAATGTAACTACACCCTTGCTTCACTTAGTATACGCAGATCCATGAATATGCATATTTGTCCCCACCTCCACTTAGTCACACCAGCTCAGAATACCTGTAGTAACTGAAGTCGCTACAAAAGAAGGGCAAGTAGAAATATTGGTTTAATCCAGTAACTGATTCATCATAATTACAGGGTTGATTACTAGTCAATAAATCAGAATGCGTTTTATGTATCGCTCTTTACAATGTTGGACTCATAACGGTAATTGATATGATTAGCATTTGGCTTGACTACGTTATCAAACAGCTAATGTGTTGCTAATGTTACACAAACCATGTTCACGTTAACCATCTCAGAGTCAGACAGCTTCCTTCAAAATCAGTATTCTTAGAAATGCTTTGAACATTATAGAAAGTCAGTGGAGAAAGGCATATAGTTCATCATAACATCGTAATATACATCATATTCATAATTCACCTGCTATATTGCTATTGTACCAAATGTGTCCTGTTCCTTCTTTAAAGGTGTTTTGTGCTCACTGTGTTAAAATGCCCAAAGTGCTTGATAGGAATGATAGCACGTTGACGGGATTGATTACTTGTTTGTGACAGTATGGGCGATTGGTATGGGCCCATGGGCGACACATGGGCGATTTCAAACCGCATTTTTAGACTCTCTTTGGTACACTGCAGTTTTAAAGAGAAATACTCAGCAATGGTGTTGACTGATGGATTTATACATGGCTTGTCTTAAAGTATATTAAAAACACCACATAGACATATAAACAACATTACAAACTTGATTTTCACCACAGGGGGACTTTAAATTAAGTTTACTGTCTGCTTTCTGCAGCGTTCAAATTTCAGAATTGGACTTCCCATTTGTTTAATGGATATTTGCTATTTCCTCAGACTACTGGAGTGAGAGTGACCATGAGGATGCTGATCACATGCCCTCAACACCCAAACAGGACAGCCCTCCACCTCCGTATGACACTTATCCACACCCTACCTCAGTAAGTCATGTCTTTCTTTTTTTGCTTGGGTTACTGTGTTTAACATGTAAATTCTTGCTGAAATGTAATTGCGTTATGGGCCAATAGCACGTTACTCATGTCACTCATGTTACTTATTGAACTCTCCGAAAGCTCCCCGCTCCAGGCAAAATCATGTAATCCCGCTCCTCACCATACACTACCATTCAAAAAAGATTTTTTTTAAAGGGACCTATTATGCCCCTTTTTACAAGATGTAATTTAAGTCTCAGGTGTCCCCAGAATGTGTTTGTGTGAAGTTTCAGCTGATCCTTCAGAAATCATTCTAATTTGCTAATTTGATGCTCAAGAAACATTTCTTCTTATTATCAATATTGGAAATAGTTGTGCTGCTTAATACTTTTGTGGAAACTGTGATACATTTTTTTCAGGATTCTTTGATGAATAGAAAGTAGTAAAGAACATTTGAAATGTATTTACTGTCAGTTTTGACTAATTCAATGCATCTTTGCTGAATAAAAGTATTAATTTCTTACAAAAACATCGTACTGTCCCCAAACTTTTGAACAGAATATTCTCTCCATATACATAAAACCTAGACTGGAGGAAACAAATGAGGTGATGCAATGCAGAAAGACATGGTGGGACAAGAGAAGGGCAGAGAGGAAGGGAGAGCAGGATGAAGAATGAGGTGTGAAGGGGTGGACAGAAGGGACATGAAGGACACATTAATTATTTAGACCCCAGGGGTGATTGTGGCCACTGTAAATTCATAGTCAAAGGGCACTTTTTTTGAGGAGGTCCTCTGGCTCCAGCCCTCTGTAATCTTAATGAAGGAGACGCAAATCAGTCCTATAATCCTAAGCAGGAGAATTGTGTGTGCGTGTGTGTTGCTGTCTCAGACCGTTCCATCCAGGCAGAGCATAACTAAGGGTGACAGCAGTGAGCTTGTAAAAGACGACAGCAGGAAAATGGAAAACAGGGATCTAAATGCCCCTCTTGTTATAGTTGTCCTTCAATTTGGATCTATGCTTCTTGTTGCACCAACCTATAAGTTGTAAAATATACCAACTTGCATATTGTCTATCCCACTGTGTTACAGGCGAGTCCGTTCCAGGAGTCCCAACACATCCGCCCACCCTCCACGGAGACCATCCAGTCCCGCTCCCCCCTATCCGAGACACATGGGGGCAGCTTGAGCAGCGCTAGCTCTCCGGGCCGAAAGTCTTCCAGCCAGCGGCGTTCGTGGCAGGACCTCATCGAGACTCCCCTCACCAGCTCCGGCCTCCATTTCCTGCAGACTCTGCCATTAGACGACTCCGTGTTCGTCGATTCCAGCCGAATTGTGCCCGTCGAGCTCCGCCGCCAGTCGACGCTCCCCGCCCATCACGGGTTGCCGCCAGAACACTACGCCCCGCCCATGACGCCCACCCAACCCAGCCAAAAGTCCTTCACAGCTGTAGGAAGAGGAGAAGGAGTAGAAGGAGGTGGAGTAGGAAGCAAGCACCGCAGTTTTACTTTGCCCCGTGACAGTGGTCTTCATGCTATCCTGGCTGCCAGCAGTGCAGCTGAACACGCAGATGCACAGCGATACCACCTGGGCCGGGCCCATGCCAGAGATACAGGTCAGGAAACTGAGAGACGGTTGTGTTCCTAACTTGCCTTTGCCTACGAAAGCAGAGGGAAGTTAGTGAGTGAGTTAGCATGTGTAGGCAGAGGCAAGTAAATAGGTTCTAGATTTGGGCGTCTGGTTTGCCCATGTCAAATTATGTCCATATTAGGGTGTGCCTGTTTGTCATGATATTATTGAGTTTCATACATATTTTTAATGGTGGTCAACCGATATGCATAGTTAATAAATTGTATTAATATGATCATAATAATAATAATAATAATTAAAATAATAGTAATAATAATAATTATTATTTTGAATTATATATACATTGTTGTTAATTATTATTATTATGTAAATATTCATAACATTTATTCAGATTAATAATAATGAAAATAACCATGATATTGTTGTTTTTCCTTGACGTTTTAATAGCGATCAACAATTAAGAATATTTGAATAAATATTATGAATATTTTAATAATCATGATATTATTATAATGATTATAAATCATTTATAATTATTTAACTGATACTGATGATTTTTGTTTAACACATATGCACAATTGATTTTAATTGTTTTATACATATTTTATGAATAATAAATAATAATAATATGTTATTATTAATAATATGTTTATATATAAATAATATATATTATTTATATATAAATTACATTTAAAATAAATTTAAAATAAATTATATTTATTAATATTATTGTAATTTTTGGCATTTTATTTATGCGTGTGTGTGTGAAATTATTTTCATCTTTGTTTTGAACTACGTCTTATTGTTAAGCTTCACATTTTTTTTCTGTAGTAATCTGTAGTTATGAGAATGGCTTGATAGAAAGCTGACAATAACTGTATTCACCATTGCATTGTTGTTTTATTAGGTGGGTATCATGATTGAATAGAATTTTTTTGCAAAATATCATTGAGAGGACGCTGCATTTTGCTTCAACGCTCCAGTTATTTGCATTGTAGCCTGTAATGATAAACATATTGCTGCTCGATTCAGATGCACTGTAGCTGCAAATCTCAGCTGAATACACATCTCCCTTAAGACCTCCAATAGCCTCATATTAGGTGCAGTCGTACTAATACAACGTGACAGCTCTCATCCCTGTCTATCCTTTTTCATCCCTCCTTTCTGTTCCACACATTCATGGTTTCTCAGAACTATACTGTGCCTCACAGCACACGAGGAGGAGTCCCTTCAGTCCGTGTTAATGTCTTCTCAGAATGGAAGCAGAGGAATATGGCTTCAGGGCCATTTGCTCTCTCTTTCTTCCACCCTGAGATCCCTGATAGTCAGTGTATAACAGCTAATGTGATCATTACAATAAACACACCACATCTAATTCTATTGTTTTGTACTATATCAAAGGTTTTCAGCCTTAGATGAAGAGATGGAGCTGAGAATCCGTTGTGTAACATTGAGTGTTGGATTTTAATCCTGCCCTATACTAACATGCATATAGTACCATATTCATGTATTTAAATGCTTTAAATAACCATTACTGATATACAAAACTATATACTTGTGCATTATATTTGAATTTGAATACATTGCAGTTGTGGTGATAATTGCGAGTAACTCTTCACTGCCCTCTGTAGGTTCAGATCGGGAGCGCAGGCACCAGGCTGACTCATTGGGGGATTTGTACAGGGCTCTTGAGAGGACTAGTCTATCACCTGTCAATGAGCACAGGTCCTCTTCTCGATTAGAGTACAAGCGATCATTCGTCCGTCGCTGCAATGATCCGTTACTCAATGAGAAGCTGCACCGCCTGCGGATCCTTCAAAACTCATTCAAGGTACAGCTTTCAGGGGACACTGGTTGCGGTGCGCGTTTCCCTGAGCAACATGACCACGTCATAGCTTGCTCATAGTTCATAGCATAAGTGTAAGATGTGGGGACGCCGTTTTTAAATCCCAAATTCAAATTCCAACCTAACATATATCATTCAAAAGTTTGTTTTTCAAAGACTCCTATGCACAATAAAGCTGTATTTATGTGATTACAGATACAGTAAAAACGGTAATATTGTGAAATATTGTTCGACTGTTTTCTGTTTTAATATATTTTAAAATGTAATTTATTTCTGTGATGCATAGCTGATTTTCAGCATCATTACTCCAGTCTTCAGTGTCACATGACTCTTCAGAAATCATTCTAATATGCTGATTTGCTGCTCAAGAAACATTTGTTATTATTATCAATATTGGAAACAGTTGTGCCGCTTAATACTTTTGTGGAAACCGTGATACATTTTTTTCAGGATTCTTTGATGAATAGAAAAGCATTTATTTGAGTTAAAAGTCTTTTGTAACACCATAAATGTCCAAACTGTCACTTTTGAGCAATTTAATGTATCCTTGCTGAATAAACAACAGTCTTATTGAGCCTAAACTTTTGAACAGTTGTGTTAATCTGAACTTGACTAAACACTTTACAAAAAAATCTATTCTTTTAACAGCAGTTAATGCATTAGGCAAGAACTAATTATGAACAATACATTTATGGCATTTATTAATATAGGTATTATATAGTGTTCTCATTTTTCTCAGTATACCAATCAAAATCTGAACTTGACATCGCCATGTATGGTAAAAAAACTCATTTTTTTTCCCATTTTTCGAGTGGCACATGCCGTGCATCGGTGTAGATGATTACATTAATATTCAGTTTAAAGCAAGTGATCCTCAGTGGGTGAAACACAATTAAACTGATCAAAGACTTTTTTTTGTGGAAGATGCCATGATGCTTCTGCTTGGCAAAGTTAAATGCACTAAATGTATTTTTATTTTTACCAGGGCTATTTATATTTCACAGCTTTTGGATATTTGCACTTCAACTTGCACATCAAATGTCTTCGTGCTTTCAGCTTTGAAAACATTCTCTTTGTTTTATGTCTTGTGAACATAGACGTGTGTTGCATAATTTAATACGCATCATTAATCGCTGTGTCTTGTTTTGACAGGACATCCCTCTTCAAGAGGCAGAAACTAAGATCATCCATCGGGATGTGTAGCCAGAGAACGCAGCAGGGCACAGCACCAGTCATTCCAGCCATATCTGCTAAAAAAAGATCCATTCTCTTTCCCCGGAGGGTTCATCTTAGTCGCTTTTATCAAACATCTACATCTTTCTTAAGGAATATTTTTTATGATTTCACTCTGTTACAGCGTTCATGAATTTCCTCTCATTGCACTCACTTTTTTTTTTTTTGCTCTTTAATTGCACATGCTAATAGTGGCATTATTTTGTATGTACAGTTCTTTTTCTTTTTGAATTATTTGTGTTTGTAATAATGACTTTGGCCTCCATTTGGGGCCAGATAACTGCACTTCCAATGAACTCTACCCTATAGTCTCTCATGACTGAAAGAAAAAAACACAGGGAATGAATAAAACTACTGATATAGAAATTATTTTGTTCTAAATCTGATTTGCATGGCCATTGTCTGGTTAATAGATTTAATGTCTGTGATGTGTCTTAACTGAGAGTGTTAATTCCAGTTTCACTGAAACGAACATTTTTCAATGGTAAATGTTACTGTGACTGTAAGAGAAGAATTGACAGGATGTAACGATTGCGTGTCTGTGTGCGGGTGTGTGTTGAAAGCCTAAGTTTGTTGTAAATAATGTATGTTGTAATATTCTGACCGTTTGCACCCTAGCAGCAAGATTCTTGCAATAATGTTGAACTAAAACGATTAATTAGTTTGACACCGTCTATTTTTGTAAGCATGATATTTATTGAGATGTTTGTACATTGTTTTGTATGCTGAACTATGTGTTATCTGAAGATAACGGCAAGTGTAAATCCCTTTTAATGTGTTCCTGAAATATCTTTAACAAAATGAAACTTTCATGTGAAAGCACCAGTGTTCAGTATCTCCAAAAAAGTAATTTTATCAATAAATTGTTTGATGTTTTGACATTAGTTTAAGTTCCAATGTGACTTGTTTGGCATCCCACGTGTGAACATTTTGATTTATTTTTTTATTTTTTATGGTTATACATTTAGAGGGTTGGGCCATCAGGACAGTTCAATGGATTCAGTTATTTTATTTCTAAATAAATGACATATCACTGCTGATATCCTGATGGTGAAAGCTGGGCTGTACTTACATTAACCTATATTTAGGCACTGCCTATAGGCATTCCGTGCACATGCCCACAAACGTGCTATCGGTTTAGTTCAGTTGGCAATTACATGCTTGGAATAAAGCCAACATTATGAGGGAAATGGTGTAAGGACTCAAATTAGGGCACCCTTATTGAAAGTGTGGTGAGAGAGGCTTTCATTAAAATCTGAGCACTGTCTGCCTTTGGATGACACAAACAGAAAACCAGAGCTAAACATATCTGTAGTGAGAGGAGTGCAGTTTCATGCAGAATTACAATGGTACCAGAGTTGGGGAAAGTTACTTTTAAAAATAATATGTGACCCTGCACTAAAAAAAATGGCTCTTTGGTTGAACATGTTTCAATCATGGACAGTGGTTCCACGTTATTGAATTAAGTTATTTGGACACGATTGATTCAAGTTATTTGGACACAACTGAATCAAGTTATTTGGAGACGACTGAATTGAGTTATTTGGACACGATTGAATCAAGTTATTTGGAGATGACTGAATCAAGTTATTTGGAGACGACTGAATCAAGTTATTTGGAGAGGACTGAATTGAGTTATTTGGACACGATTGAATCAAGTTATTTGGACACGATTGAATCAAGTTATTTGGACGTGTCTAATTTAAAGAAATTAGAAACCATGGATCATGTGGTCAGGCATAGACATAAGCTACTAGATTAAATTAATTTCTGAGTTACTTGATTGAAACATGTTCTTTCAAAATGAAAACATCGAGTTAAGCCAAAGAGAACATGATGCAATAGTGTTTGAACACTGAAAAAAATGATTCGTTGAATTTAATAAAATTTTTATGGTAAGTGGTTGCACACAATTGATTTTAGCTACATTTAAACAAATGCATTAAGTTGAACTATAAGTTCAATGTAGCTAAAATCAATTGTGTGCAACCACTTACCATAAAAAATTGATTAAATTCAATGAATCATTTTTTTTCAGTGAACATGAAACCTGATACAATGGTGTTAAATCAATATGAATGGTTTAAACAAAGTGAACAACATCAAAAAATTATTTTTTTGAGTGTGGACCACAAAACCAGTCACATGTCGCACGGGTATATTTGCGGCAATAGCCAATAATACATTGTATGGGTCAAAATCATGCCAAAAATCATTAGGATATTAAGTAAAGATCATGTTCCATGAAGATATTTTGTAAATTTCCTAAACATATATATAAAAAATATATATTTGTGAGTGGATGCAGCAAAATCGCGAACATAAATGGACAACTTTAAAGACGATTTTCCTAATGTTTCGATTTTTTTGCACCCTCAGATTCCAGATTTATTTTCAAATAGTTATATCTCGGCCAAATATTGTCCTATCCTAACAAACTACATCAATGGAAAGCTTATTTATTCAGCCAGGGTCACATATGTTACAATATTGCATTACTCACTAAAAAAGTAACTAATTGCATTAGTTACTTTTTATGAAAAGTCATGTGTTGCGTTACTTTTGCATTACTTAATTCACCTGGGCTTGCTTGTTTTTTGTTTTTAATATAACATTTTGATAAATGTAATGGCCCTTTCACACCAAAAGTGAAATGAATAAGTCATAGGCTAAAGGAAATGCAAATTCACACCTGTACAGTAGACGTGCAGCTCAGACACACCTTTCAGTTGTGCTGACATTCTGGATTCCAGAAGAATCATATGCAGGAGAAAGTTCAGCACTCTTACTTCAGCAATTAAAAAACAAAAAAACGTGTATACATTGGTTAATAAAGTGATAAATACATGTGTTATTTAATTATTGCAGGTTTTCAGGTTAGAATTTGAGGTATTGAATCTGTTTTTGTGCAAGTGAGATAAGTAAATGCTCATTTTTAGTCTAAAACTACAATAACTGGAGAATATCATGCATTTTCATGTGCAGCAGTGAGTCCACGCCACACACGTGACGTGTGAAATCGGGTTTGATCCATAGGTTTGATCCTCGGGGCCACTCCACGAATGAATCGATGTTATTGAACAAATCTTTTGATTAAACGAATCATTTGCGTTCCCTTCCATGCACGGATTCAAATGTTCGTTTCGTCTGTTTCATTTTCAGTTATTATGGCATGATAAATACTTGTAGGCAACATTTGTGTTCCCAAATTATTTGCAGATAAATTGAATACAAACAGTAACCTACAAAAAATGGGGCGTTATTGATGTCATGTCTTTGCCAGCAGTTGACAAAATAAATTAAAAATGATAGATAATCTGCAGAAAGGTCCACAGAACAAATTATTAGCTAAAGAAAATTGGAAAATATCACTTACATTAAATAAAATGAATCTTAATTACATATTTTGTTAGATTGTTATCCACTAAATATTTGTTAATTATTCTTTAATTTCCATAAAGTGTAAAGTTAAGACATAATGAAAAAGGTAGGCTAATTGATGTAAACAATATTTGACAGATTTTTTTTTTTTTTTTTTTTTTTTTTTTTTTTGTGCAAGATGTAACTTAAAGAGGTATATTAGAGCATAGGCCTATGGATATGTACAATTTAATTTAATTTACAATATAAACTAACAAATTTGATTTCTAGAAAGACTAAACAAAAAAAATGTAGGTTCCCGTCAGGTTGTCTAAAATAAATTCCATGCAACGTTTTAAGAAGGTTAGCTTGGTTACAAAAAAAGAACAGAAATTGAACGTTGGCCAGAACATTCTTATTCGGGTCCCAAAATACAACTAAGTGGGAACTTTAAGTGAACTGCGTTTGCTGTGTATATGTTTAGTAACTTAACTTAACCGTTTAAAATTACTAAACAAATCTCTGAGAAACTGATTCAAAAGATTCGATTCTCTTAGATGAATCAAACTCCCCAGCGCAACCACCCACTCACTTCCGAGCTCGACTGCAGAGAGATAGACTGAGAGAGAGAGACAGACAGACAGAGCGCGGTGCACACAACACACCTCCCTCCCTCCGGCGTGCTCGTTCTCTCCTTCTGTCACCACAGACTCTCCACCGATTCACCACCGGCTGCCTCATCCAGGCATGGCAGACGGCTTTACCCCATCATGGCAGTGCTACATTACACCCTTGACTTCAAGCTCCGTGCGCCAGGTACATTTCTGTGAAATCTATTGAGGGGGCGAGTGGAAGAGAAGAAGGGGTTCGTGTTTCACTGCAGACTAACAGGCCTCCTCGCAACTGCCCTGTAAGCGATTTAGTGTCTTTAGAAACGCGGCGAGGCTGCAGTCCCACTTCTGCATTGCCAAGACGACCGCAGGATGCATGTCATTGCAGTCGAGCGAAAACTTCTATTGTTGTGCATGTCCTCCTTACGTTTGCTATGATAAATGACCTTCTAGGGGGGGTAGCATAGCAGCGTTAGCAGAGGCTAATGTCGGGTTTCTCCGAAGCTGGCGTTTGCGTTTGAATAGAGCTCATATGTGCACATATATATATGCACTAGCTGGCGAGCTAGCCGCAGTGCATACTAAAACAAATATTTCCAATTATACATTACCAATTATTATGCATGTACAACGTTTAAATCCTCTATTGGTAGTCTCGTGCATCTGACATATTTTTGAACGATTCATGTTTTTTTTTGTATGTTGATAAGCTCTGAGAGTCTTTCACCTCCTATGGCAGTTCCTCTAACGTTATCTGACGGGCTAATAATATCGCAAGCCGATAAGATGAGTTTTCAATTCTTGCATACTACAGTGAGCTTCGATATTACACACAAACATGCCGTATCTCGTTTGAGCAGTGTGACAGGTGTAGAGTATCGTGTGTTAGTATTTTAGATTTATATACATTAGATAATATAGCTGCTACCGATCGATATGTTGCAATTCATCCTACTTCATAACCTGTAGAATGGATATGAATCTATATGGATTGGCTTGTTTTGTGCAGATTTTGCATAACTAGGTTAAAAATTATTCAAGAGAAATTTGAATCCCACAATTAAATGAATTCTGTGTAATGGACAGATGCAGAGACCGGGATAGCTGCAGGTCAGAATTATGGGCGTGCTGAAAGGTGAATTCCTACAATAATAACTAACCCCTAACCCTACCCCACACCATGTCAGACAGCTTTCGTGATCAATGATGATGACCTTTCTCCATGTCCCATTCATTTAGGCACGTCCCACCTTTCATCACGCCCATTACTCCAACCTGCAGATACCCACACTTGGAACTTATTTGTGATTAGTGAGTTTTAAAGGGATAGTGCACACAAAAACGATTCAAAAAAGTATTTATTTGCTCTCATGCTGTTCAAAACTAACCAGACTTTCTTCTGTGGAAAACAAAGGGAGATGTTCAGAATGACAGTCTCAGTAACCATTTATTTCAGTGTATGAGTAAAGATGTGATGCAAGTGAATAGTGACCAAAGTTCTCAGTCCTTAAAGGGATAGCTCACTCAAAAAGAAAGAAAATATACAAATTCTGCCATCATTTATTAACCCTCATTTTGTTCCAAACCTGTATTCATTTCTTTCTTCTGTGGACACATTAAAGAAGATATTTTGAAGAATGTTGGTAACCAGACCACTTTGGTTACCATTGACTTCCATTGGATGTAAAAAAAACACACACAATATCTCATTTTTGGTTCCAACAATGAAATAAAAGGGCCATGCAGGTTTGAATGATGAGGGTGTGCAAATGATGACAGAATTTTCATTTTCGGGTGAACTATCCCTTTAAGTAGTTTTAGAAACATTATTAAATGTGCAAATGAGTCGGTCGGCGTGCAGTCGGTGTGGCTTTAGGGCCAGTCATCTTTAGTAAGAAGATTTTCTTAAGGGGCTTTTTGAGGCGGAAGAATTTAAAGTAATCTGTCGGTTTTCCCTCTATCTGTTTAGCTGATGTCTCTGCGACTGTGCGTGGCCTGCAGTCTATATTTCAAGAGCAGGAAATGACAGAGAATGTCCAAGACTCGGAGGGACAAGGATATCTGGCAACCTTTGTCGGCAAGAATGGCAGGTGAGCACCTTTGCCTCCAGTGTCTTTAGTAGAACACCAGTCTTTCACAACTAGGGATGGGTATCGTTAAGGTTTTAACGGTATCACTACTCTTACCCATTACTTATCGATTTGGTACTTTGACTGTATTGTTATCAGTTCTTTTTGTTTTATTAATAATGTAACTTTGCTTTTCATTTATTACTTAAAGGAACACTCCACCATTTTTTTCCCTTAACTAAGACGAGTTGATACATACCTCTCTCGTCTCAGTGCGTGCACTCAATCGCTCTGGTGCGTGCACTTTGATAGCACTTAACTTAGCTTAGTCTAGTTCATTCATTAGGGACCAAATCTCTCCAAAACAGAGATTTGGTCCCTAATGAATGATCTGGGCTAAGCTAAGTGCTATCAAAGTGTCGCCGCGCGCCAGAGCGATTGAGTGCACGCACTGAGACGAGAGAGGTATGTATCAACTCGTCTTAGTTAAGGGAATAACATAGTATAATATGAAAAAACGGTGGAGTGTTCCTTTAAAGCCCACTTTAAGTACTTCGATATCACAACAAAAATCTAGCTTTTAATAATTAAACATCATTAAAGACAAGTATAGAGTCAGTAATAAAATAAGAACTACTACACAAATTACAAGCATAGATAAATACAATACAACAACTGTAGTGAATTCAGGTACAGAAATGTAATCATTAAATGTAATATAACACTGTTAAAATCTGAATAGATATACTGTATATAACACTGTTCACGTAATAAATTAAATATAGATTCATCTTCGTTCAAGCACAAGGAGACGCAAAAGGAATCAATTCGGTCCGATAACAGTTCTCTTTGGCCTCTTCTTGTGCTTGAATGGTTTTAAACTGCTTGAATGTGTAAATTGTCAAGATTAAACATGAGCAAATGATCAACTTTCTCTATTATGGTTAAACTTAGCAATTAATCTGCGAATCAGATGCGTGCCGAAGCGTTGGGCCTGGTCGGTACGGATCAATGATCAACTGCGATCTGTTGCACCCCTATTAAATGGGCCAGTGTGCAGTCATTTTTTTGTGTTTTATATGTATAAGATGAGATAAAATAAGAACAAGAAACTAAGTACAAACAAATAGTCAAATAAATACAATAAATATACATTAAAACAAAGATACACAGAAATAAGCAGTGCTTTAATTTCAGGAAGGTCTACTAACATTACTGTTCAGGTAAGTAATGTGACCTACAAAATAAATCTAATAAAGTAATCAAATCTAAAATAACACTGCATAGTTTTCACTGTAAAAATTGATAGATGAATGTTTATTAAAGCTAAAGTTATTCATTCAAGAGCTGCGAGTTATTTTCTCTTTGTCTTTAATGCCGCAGTCGTCAGCAGGTTTATTAGACTGCTGCCACTTTAAGACCGAATGCAGATACACATCATATTTTCTCCCAATTATTTACGCCCATTTAAGACGTTCAAGCCGGTCATTTTGACATTTTTGTGTATTTTATTGTTTAGAAATGACCTAAAGTATAAATTGCTTGTCTAGGTTTGGAGCTTATCGATACTGTGTGTTCTTTCGTAATTCAGCTCCGGGGCCTGTTTAACATCGGGTTTCAGTACATCACTATTTACAACATGCAAAACTTCTTCAACAGGTTTTGTTAAGCCTAAGGGATGGGACCAGAATTTGAAGAATTGATGATGTTATCACCCTCTCATTATGGCGAATGTTCTGCTGTATTTGAGGGAAAATGAAACTAGTTTCCTTTCCAAAGGGCCATTCCATGGAGTCTTTCCATTTTTGCTCTGTAACAGCTAAGCATAATGTTGAACCTAACTGACAATAATGATGACTGAAAACACAAACGCCCCACTGAAAACACCAGGTGTGCTCCAGTGTTCGGACACTCTTTAGGATGACCATTGATTGGTCAGTTAAGTGCATCCTCTGTGCAACAAAGGACCGCATTTAGTAGAGCGCAGGGTCATTTTAGTGGCTTTGTGAATCTGATCTAAAGGCTTTGGCACTCACTTCCTGTTTTGTGTGTGGCTTGCTGTAAACACAGCTGTTGGGGCTTTGTTTAGGCTTAAGCTGGGATGAATCTGGCCTGAGCGCCGCATGTTTGTTTTTTTTATATATAGTTTTTGACTGCAGTTTTGAGGTTTTAATTGTTCTTCTGTATTTTCTTTGTATCAGGTTTGCCATCTTACGAATGCACTCCCATGGTCTGGTGACCTTTGACCTGCAGTGTCTTGAAGGGGATGATGTAGTGCAAGTGGACAATGTGAGTTAACAGAATGTAGGTGATAGAGATACTAGTACCAGAGGTCGACCGATTGATAGGTTTTGCCAATTAATCGCCACAGATAACTGATTGCTGGAACAATCGGTTATTCGCAACAATCCATACCGATAGTTTTTCCAGGTCGTGTCTGTTGCTGGAGCTGCTGAGAAGGGTCCGCTGTCATTATATAGTACAAGAGCGGCCTCTAAAGGCGAAATAAAAACTATCTCTGATGCCTCGTGGAGTTTGTTTTGACACATGAGGCTGTGCGCTGCACTATGGAAGCTTGTTTCCGCCACAAAATAAAACATTTTAAAAGATAATTGCGACTTTTTATCTCACAATTGCGAGTTTACATCTCGCAATTCTGACTTTATTTCTATATTTCTGAGATATAAAGTCAGAATTGCGTGTTATAAAGTCAGAATTGGGAGATACAAAGTCAGAATTGCGTGAAATAAAGTCGCAATTGCGTTTTATAAAGTCAGAATTGCGAGATATAAAGTCAGAATTGCGAGATATAAAGTCAGAATTGCATGAAATAAAGTCGCAATTGCGTCTTATAAAGTCAGAATTGCGAGATACAAATGCGTTTTATAAAGTCAGAATTGCGAGATATAAAGTCAGAATTGCATGAAATAAAGTCGCAATTGCGTGTTATAAAGTCAGAATTGCGAGATACAAAGTCAGAATTGCGTGAAATAAAGTCGCAATTGCGTCTTATAAAGTCAGAGTTCTGCAATTGCGATTGCGAATTTATATCACGCAATTCTGACTTTATAATACGCAATTGGGAGATATAAAATCAGAATTGCATGATATAAAGTCGCAATTGCGTCTTATAAAGTCAGAATTGTGAGATATAAACTATTCTGAGGTAGTAAAAAAAAAAAAAAAGTCAGTCTTTTTTTTCCCTTAGAATTGGACTTTATATCTCACAATTGTGAGTTTATATCTCACAATTCTGAGAAAAGATGTCAGAATTGTGAGATATAATCTCGCAATTATGTGTTTTAAAGTCAGAATTGCATGATATGAATTCTGACTTTATAACACGCAATTGCGACTTTATTTCATGCAATTCTGACTTTATTTCACGCAATTCTGACTTTATATCTCTCAATTCTGACTTTATAACACGCAATTACGACTTTATAACACGCAATTCTGACTTTATATCTCACAATTCTGAGAAATAAAGTCAGAATTGCGAGATGTAAACTCGCAATTGTGAGATAAAAAATCGCAATTATCTTTTAAAATGTTTTATTCTGTGGCGGAAACAAGCTTCCATACTGCACAGAGCAGGACACTTCAGATGCACATTTAAAACATAGACAACAAAACAGTATGAATACAGTACACTACTACACTACATGTTTTAAATCATTATGAAGTATTTGATTTGTTGACTAGATGCTGCATTAGTAGAGAAAGAACAGCAGTATGTTTGTCTTCGAGGCTAAGAGAACGCTAACAGTAGTACATCAAGGGGTTAAAACAATGTGACAAAAACGCACAAAAGTCTGATCCAAATGTTTTATGTCATTGTTACCATCTGTTTGCATTAGTTTATATCTAGCTAGTCATTTTTATCCTTTAATTAAGTTGCATATTTAAAGCTAGTGATGTGAGAAAGCAAATTGATAAGTTCATGCAGCCGACAGAAACAAATCAGAATCAAACAAATAATTTCAGTTCTTTTTCTGAATCGTCACTGTAACACATATTTTGTATTTTGATTAGATAATCAAGTGTTATAAAATAGAAGCAAATAATGTGTGAGGGTATAGTATACATATGTATCGATTTTCAATGCTATGGCCTTTGTGTAGATATTTAAAGATGGCCATCTGCAAGCACGACTGTTTGGATTTATATGAAATAGTAACACTTTACAATAAGAGTCCATCTGTAATATTAAAGGGATAGTTCACCCAAAAATGAAAATTCTGTCATCATTTACTCACCCTCAAGTTGTTTCAAACCTGTATGAATTTCTCTCTTCTGTTGAACACAAAAGAAGATATTCTGATGAATGTCAGGAAACCAAGCAGTTGATGGACCCCATTGACTTCCATAGTATTATTTTTTTCTACTATGGAAGTCAATGGGGACCAGAAACTGTTTAGTTACCAATCTTATTCAAAATACCTTCTTTTGTGTTTAACTGAGGAAAGAAATTCATACATGTTTGGAACAACTTGTGGGTGAGTACATTTTAAAAGTATTTTCATATTTGGATTTATGTACATATTTATATAATTTATATATTTATTTCATTTAATAAGTACATTTTCATGGTTCAGCGCTTTTTTTTTTTTTTTTTTTGTAATAAAGCTCAGCACTAGTTTTTGTTTTCATTCAGTATCCATTTTAAAAACTATCGGTTGGTTATCAACCTAGTTATCTAGAAGGGCACAGTCATGGTCTAATGGTTAGAGTCTGACTGGTAACCTGAAGGTTGCGGATTCGATTCTCAATACCCGGGCAACACAGCAAAAATGGCTTTGCACTGGGTGTGTGTGTGTTCACTACTCACTGCAAGTATGGATTAAAAAATTAAAGGTACGATACCGTCACTTCACTTTACTTATTGTTATTGGTAAAAATCCACTATCGGTCGACCTCTAACTAACTACTATATGAAATCTAACTAGTACCATTAAGAGTTAAGCTTTAAAACGCGTAGAATCTAAAAACACTGTTAAATGTAATCTTTAACAAATCTCAAAATGAATATCCATTTTCCATACTGGAAATTATGCCTAAATTCACTTGTGGCATGTAAAACGATTGCCAAATATCTGAAGATGACAGCTTTATGTTTACAGTTGCCACACTTTTGCTTTTAAAACTGGGATATCTGATTATAAGGATGAAGTCGTTCTTTGTCACTTGATAACTGCTTGAAAACGTTTAATCATTTTCCTCAACATTCTGAAGTCTATAATTATACACTACCGGTCAAATCCTTGTGTTTGGTTTTCTGATATGCTGATTTAGTGCTCAAGAAACATTTGTGGAAACTACTACATTTTTCAGAATTTTTTTAGAAATGTTCAAGAGAACAGCATTTATTTAAAATATATATATATTTTGTAACATTATAAATGTCTTAACTGTCACCTTTGATCAATTTTAATGCATCCCTGCTGAATTTAAGTATTAATTTCTTTAAAAAACATGCTGACCACAGATCAACCAGTAGGCGAGAGTGATTCAGCCATTCTAGAATGTGTTTACTTCCCTGATTCAGAAGGTCATAATTAAAACAATGTTTTCTCTGTAGCTACTGAATGCACTGGAGAAGAAATTAAAGGCTCTCCTGGATGGAAATATCCAAAGGATCAAGAGGTGAAACTAGCATTATTTTCATCCTGAATCAATTGCCATAAACTTCTCTCATTGTCACTAACCCTCGTGTCATTCCAAACATGTGTATTGTGGAACGTTTTTGTGATCTGTTTGACTGAATGTGTCCTGTCAGACTCCCTGCGCTGATTCGAGGCAGTGATGTGGACCGATACTGGCCCACGGCTGACGGCAGGCTGATGGAGTACGACATTGATGAAGTTGTGTACGAGAAGGAATCCGCCTACCAGAACATCAAAATCCTGCATTCGCTTCAGTTTGGCAATATGCTTATTCTTAACGGGGATGTCAGTAAGTTAAAAGGGCCTTGTTTATTTGCTAGTTTCAAATACATGAGAAGTTTTTGGGTTATTGTATCGTACGAGTGTGTGGTAATTTGGTGTGATCAAATGTCAGATCTGGCAGAAAGTGATCTGCCCTACACTCAGGCCATTATGGGCAGCGGCAAAGAGCACTATGCTGGAAAGGAGATACTTATTCTGGGAGGAGGAGATGGTGGAATTCTCCATGAGGCGGTGAAGCTCAAACCAAAGATGATCACCATGGTTGAGATATCCTTTATGCTAACGCTTAACTGCAGTTACATGGAAACCTACTCAGTATTTTGTATCTCTAACTGATTTTAGATATGTACTTTCCTTAATTAAGTATTTACATTGATGAGCTGGTGATTGATGGATGCCGTAAACACATGAGGAAGACGTGTGGGAATGTTTTAGATAACTTGAAGGGAGATTGTTATGAGGTAAGGATTGACTTTGTGACATTTTATCAATTATTTATTCCCTCTTATTATATTTAGTCCCTGTTGCTAAACATACCAGTCGAGCTTCAGTTTATAAGTCGGGAATGGCTGGATCACACTAAAAGATTTTTAAAATCTTATCAGATTTTAAAAATGTGAGAGACCACAAACATGAAAATTAAAAAAAAAAAAAAGTTTTGTTCCTATAGTGTGGCCAAGACAGCAACAGATGCCATTCACGACTGTAAACATGGGAGATCTCTCAAAATCGCTCACTGTCAAACGTGACTTTAGAGTAAACAAACATTGCGGACGATGGGCAAGAAGAAATGGCGATAATAGTCTTTGGACTGCTTTTTACAGAAAATTTGTGGGGTGAAAAGAAAAAGATTTGGATGAAAGTCGTGTTATGCTTCCGTCTTACGTCAGCTCGCTTTCTGATTGGGCGTCTTTTCGTTCCACGTGACAATCTACAGAGTACTTGCGCGTTTGTCCTCAGATTCCTGATCATAAATATTCAACATTTTGGATATTTACGACTTGACATTGTTGTGACCCCGACGTTCTTCCAAGCAGATTCAACCACTCTTAACACACCTTAGACCACAGGAAAACCTGAAAAAATAATCTGTAGAACCTTCAAGATAATCCAGACGTTACCTAGGATTGCGCTCACCAAGGATGCATTTATTTGATCAAAACATTCACATTTAAAATACAGCAAATAACGGTTTTCTATTTGAATTTATTTTTAAATGTAATTTATTCCAAAGTTGAATTTTCAGCATCATTACTCCAGTCTTCAGTGTCACATGACCCTTCAGAAATCATTCTAACATGCTGATTTGCTGCTTAAAAAATATATACATATTTTAATGTTGAAAACAGCTGTGCTGCTTGAAATCTTTATGGAAGCCATCATACATTTTTGTCAGAATTTTCTGATGAATAGAAAGTTCAAAAGAACAGCGTTTATTTAAAATCGAAATCTTTTGTTGTCACATTATAAATGTCTCTACTGTCACTTGTTTTGTCCCTGCTGTGCTGAATAAAAGTATTAGTTTCTTTTTGAAACTTTTGAATGGTAGGGTATATTAGACTGTATTACACATTCTCATTCGTTTGTTCTGTTTTGTCTCTCTCTCTCCGAACCGTTTATCAGTTGCTAAACATATTTCTGTCCTTGAAGTTACAATGAGGCCCCTTTCCTGCTTTTGAAACAAGTGCAATGTAGTCAGTTGAAGGAAATTACCCAAACTCTGGGCAACTGGCAGTTTTGTCATGGCTAACAATGAATGTATATGTCCCACTATGAAAATTACTTTAAATTTTGTTTTCTAATTTCAAATTTTTTGTTTCAGATTTTGGTTCAAGACTGTGTTCCCGTGCTTAAAAAGTTTGCAGAGCAAGGGAGGACGTTTGATTACGTCATTAATGATTTGACAGCTGTACCTATTTCCACTGCACCTGAGGAGGGTTAGTTTATATGCGGCTACACTTATGTCTGAGTCTTACATTTTTTACAAATATTAAATCAATGATTGGTATTGTTCTATAGATTCGACATGGGAATTTCTGAGACTCATCCTTGACCTCTCTATTAGAGTTTTGCGGCCTAGTGGAAAATATTTCACGCAGGTGAGGGGCGCATGAAGTTAAAATTGCTGTGAATTTTTGCTGTTTTTCAATCCTTTAATGTTATGTTATTTTCTGCCTGCAGGGTAATTGTGCGAATCTGACTGATGCACTCAGTGAATATGAAAAGCTTTTGGGGAGACTTTCGTGCAAAGTGGACTTTTCCAAAGAGGTGGTGTGTGTTCCCTCATATATGGAGCTGTATCCTTTTTAAATGACCTGGTCAGTCCCTCTGGCTAAAATACATTAATAATGTGTGGGAAATATGTCTGTGAATAAGGTATTAATTATTTAAAATGTTAAATAATTTTTAATTATTAGAAAATAATAAAGAATGAAGGGCATTTAAATTGTATGTGTGTGTGTGTATATATAATATATTCACACACACACATACCCACACATATACACACACACACACACACAATTTAAATGTATTTTACATTTACAATGGGGTAATGGACAAATTCACACAAAAAATATGTCAACATGGCCATTTTGGTGCGTATCCTAGAAAACGTAGTAGGTTATGTAATTTTCTGTTATGAATTGTTAAAAATCACAGCTTCATCGGAATGTTATTAAACTTGGTGACTTTTGGAATGTGAACACAAAAGAAAATTGAGGGCATGAATCGAGCAGGCTAAGTGGTCGTAAAAAACATAGTCACACTTGTGCTCTTCGGTCAAAAATGACCGACCATAGGAAATGAATGGGAAATTGACAAAAACACAAAAACTCTGAGAATTTTTCTGAAAATTTTGTGAAAAAATTCAAAAAGATTTTTTGTGTGTACAATCTACAAATCGGCCCCGATGCAGAAAAAAGTGCTCCGCAATGAAGGGGTGAAACTCTAAAACATCAATAGTGAAAAACAGACCCACCCACTCACTCACACACACACATACACAATTATAAACACAAATGAGCTGGTAGGGCTATCACCATACATCATAATTGAGTCAGAAGACTGAAATAAGAGGTTGAAATGAGATCAGATCCAGATGGATTGAGCTGTAATTATAATAATATATCAATAATAATTAATATAATTAATAATTATAATAATATATAAATAATAATAAGCTGTGATAAAGAATTCCTGTTTATTTTTGTACATTTTTTTTTATTGAATTTTAATGTTACCTGTAACAAAATGCTTTCTCTGTATTCAGGTTTGACTATAGTAATAATAATGCAAAACCGTGTACACTTCACATCAAAATTTTTTTTTTGAGAATTTCTAAAAAATACATTCAAATCCACATCTTAAAAGTAAGTAATTTTGTACTTTCATAGAGAGCTATACAGGCATCTAGTGGTTACACCATGAAATGACATGTTTTATTTTATTTTCTATCAACAGAAGGTGCTAATCTGACTTCAAAAATTGGATTTAAAATACTGCATTAATTGAAAAAATTTTGTGGTTTTTTTGTATTATTAATATATTATTATTAGTAGTATATTATTATTATTATTAATATATTATTATTGCATAAATATTAATGTACCATCAAATCCTCTCAAAATACAAAAAAAAAAAATTATTGAACAAAAATAAATTACATTGGTTTTACTGGGGTGGAGGATGTTTCATTTTTAGGATAACTATTTCATTTATATATATTTAATTTCCTTAACATGCTGACTCAGATGGGTGTTTTACACCATCTGGAAGAAGTAATGTCTCTTCCTCCACTCTCTCCTCGAAAGTCCTGCCGGAATGTGAAGACTTCTCCCTCACCTCTGATGCACTGAGGAGAGACGTGCACATATCTCTCCAAGCACTGTTTCTGTTTCTGTTTCTACTCTCCCTTCACGTCCAAAAATGAGCAGCCTTCCTTTTTTTTTTCTTTTTTTTTTTGATATGGCTATTTGCATTTTTGTGTTTGAAATTTGACCGAGATGGTTGTTTTTGTTTGTTTGCCAGCGTTGGTTTGATGTTGTTTGCGTGGGGCCCTCCAGGGAGCGCTGTGGTGAGATGTGTGTGAGTGACACTGCTGATGACACTGAAGCCTGGAGGGTGGCGAAGCATCTTTCTGACTCCTGCCTTTGAGGATTTATGATTCAGATTTGACAATGCTCTTTGTGTTTCACTGTAGCTCCACATTTTTTCTTTTTGTTGACCTCTGTGTTTGAATTTTTCGCATCCTTTTGTAACTGGTGGCTTGAGTGTGATTTGATTTAAGATGCCTCACAGGGAGTTTATTGGCAGTGTTACATTCTGGGATTTCACCAAATAGTCTATTGAAGCCCCTAAATATGTCTTAAAAGGGAAAAAAGTCCTTGCTGTGGCAATTTTCATTTTTGTTTTCTTTTTTCTGAACTGTGAATGTTTAGTTTTTTTATGATTAGCACAAACTAGGTCCAAAGTAGGTTTCCCTGCTTAGTGTTTTTGCATTTCTTAAAGAAGTTTTTACTGAATGTAGGCCACTTAGATTCATGCCTTTTATCCATATTATGGTGCTTCGTTTATATTATTTATTTGATTTTATTTCACCATATACCAGTGATCCTGCCCTGAAAAGAAACTTCTGTTTATGAGAGTGATAATCATCTATTAAAGCAATTAAGGAGAAAAATATCAAATCTCTTCTTTTTTTTCTTTTTTTTTTTTTTGTTGTCTTCTCTCTGATGCACTCCAATGGAAATATTTAACAATCATTATTATTGCTACTGCTGCTGTTACTCATAGCTTTTCACAATCATAAATGCTGATTTCAAAGTCAAAAACCTTCACAGAAATCTTTCAGTTTACATAATGCTTGGTCCAAATCACTTTTCAAAGACTGATGATGATCAATCCATCATCTTTTGTATTGCATTACGTCATATTTTTCAGGGTGGTTTACGTGCAAAGGAACCAAAACTGGTTTTCTGTTAGTTGTAGTTCTTTCCATGCGCCTTGTCGTCAGAGTTAGCGTTAAGAACCCAATTGCATGACTACATTTCCCATAATGCACTCTGGGCAAAAATACTGGTGGGCGGAGACTACTTGTGTGAACATAGATTTCTGTACCTGTCTGCTGAACTAGTCTGATTTATCGTGAATGTGTAAATTGAACAACTGTACTGTTTATAGAAGAGGATCGTATGGTGCAAAGAGGGCTAGACGCTTTACGTGCTCAAAGGGTTTTGTTTTCCTCGCACCATGGAGAAACAGTTGCAATTGAATTTGCTAGCCTCCAAACCCCCAATGGCAGGTTTGCAGTCCGGATCTAAAATAAGAATGGGGTGAGTTTACACTTCATCATATCATTCATTATAATCATATGCACATTAACAACATCATCGTTGATAGCTGATAGCTGTCACGACGAATCATAACTGTTCTCGGGATCTATTGGTTATATGTGTGTTTAAGTGTTTCAATATTTGTCGCACGTAATAAAAAGCAAGTCTAAAATCCATCCACGATTAAATTTTGCTGGTCAACTGTCTGCGGTCCCTCTTGCGTTCTGTGTATCTTCTAAGTTAACGTTAGCGATGACTGAATCGTTCAATAAACGAATTTAATCGGCTCAAGGTTCTCAAATCAACAACAACGCAACAACCTCTGTTTCGGACATACGTATATTACTATGGTCAAATGAGAGGGCGATAAGAATGTTTCTACACATGATAGAAAATAAAATATTTTAGAACTTAATTTACTACTTGATTGTACACTCCTGGGTAAAACAAAAGGCCTAGCTTGTTAGCCAAAAATGGCAAAATCTTTATTGGACTTTTAATGGTCTTAACCATTTTAGTCACAAATCACTGGTCTGGAAATTAGCAAGAATTGCACAAATACTGTAGATAAAGTGTTGTTCCTGTTAATGTTAATGGCTTCAAACAGTTCATGAGTTGTTGAAAAATGTCTCCCAGTTCATTTGTGTTTTAAGTGAGACCAAATATTCTCTATAGGGTTCAAATCTGACTCTCATCAGGCCAAAACATGAGCCTAAAGGATTTGTTCTCAAGCCACTTCTTGGTTGTCTTTAGAGCAAGGTCTTGTTGAGAAATAACATCTGATCATTCCTCTTTAGATAACATCTTTTCAATTGTGGAAAGCAAACCTTTCTGCAATATTCTCCTGTACTCCAAAGCACGTAATGACTTTTCACAGTGAAGTAGCTCACACATACCAGCAACTAAAAAGGCTCCCCACACAATGACGCTCTTCCTCCATGCTTCACTGTGCTAGACATGCATTTATTATTATATTTCTCAGCAGATTTTAGAAGATTATCACCGTGGAACTCGTGTTACATTGTGATTCATCACTCCACACACAACTTCAAATATTCTCCCAAAATTTCATGCTGTCTTTAAGTTTTTTTTTTTACACAGCAATGGTTTTTTAAATTTAGCTAATTTCCTGACCAATAATTTGTGGTTGAAACAATTAAAAGCTTTTGTTTAGCCATTTTGAGCTTAGCCCATTTTTTTGCCCAGGAGTGTATGATCCTTTATCAAAAAAAAAAATGTTTGTATGGAATTTTGCAGTATTTATTATAAATGATTTATTAGTGTACACATCATAATTTGCACTTCAAATGCCCTTGTAATCTTTCATTTAAAATAACTTCCCCTCCCTCTTGCAACGTCATATCTTCTCTTCTTTGATGATGTGTTTACTGGCATGAGGGCGGCGGGACAACCTGTCACTCACATGACATCATACGTAATGGTGCAAAACAGTTCGAAAGAAACAATTTGCTTAAATGACCCATCACAGGTTCATCTTCACACTTTGACCTCTATATCCATTGGGTCAGTCATTTAACCTGGGACCCCACTAGGTTTCTTTGACCCCACAAGGATATAAGAAATATCCACAAGAACACATGGATGCCACTGACTGTATTTTGCTCTCCCCTCTCTCTATGCAGACCCGGAAGAAAACGAGATTTTACTCCTCTGTCCTGGAGTCAGTACTTCGAAACCATGGAGGATGTGGAGGTGGAAAATGACAACAGCAAAGACATATCCTTTGCTTAATTGTTGAGGAGACTCTTGGAAAATGTTGAAATATTGGCCTTCACGAACCTCATGTAATATAATCCATTCCATTCCGTAAAACATTCCTTAACTCCTCTGTACACATTCAGAATTTACAGCAGTGGCTCTGATGGTCCCGTCCTGTTGCTCCTTCATGGAGGAGGTCACTCTGCACTGTCCTGGGCTGTGTTCACTGTGAGTTTCTTACGTCTCACAAAGCCGTACCGCACTACGTCACATTTAAGTCTGTGTTTTTATGATACATCATGTACATCATAAAGAGAAAGATGTGGGAAAAAAGCGCTCTGTTCTGTGCTCTAATATACGGCACGTGTAACAGTAGTGTGTGTATAGATATGCATATTTATTTACTTATAAATAAATATACACACATGGACAATTAGGCCTGTTGGTACTCAAAAATATGAAGCAAAAATATTTAATTCAAATAATTGCTAATATTATAAATGATATTATCTGATGTTTGTATTTACAGTCTGTTATATGCAGTAGGATTAACTGCAGGGTTGCAGCTATGGACCTCAGAGGACATGGTAAGGGATTTCAAACTCTTATTTTAAAAAAACGTATTTGTTTTAGTTAATTAGCTGATAACAAACCATTTACCTTTGATTTTAAAATCACATAGGTCAATAACATACATACAATTAACACAAAATATATGATTTAATCAACCTGTTTTCAAATGTCACATTTTCTCATAAAATTTAGGTGATTCTAAAGTAAAGAACCCTGACGACCTCTCTGCTGAAACAATGGCCAAGTGAGTACGTTCTTATTTCTCTTCTTTCAATGTCTGTACAAATTAAGTTTTTGCAACATTTAGGGGCCGCTTACATGGCCCTAAAAACGGGAAAAAATCGTATGTTTTTTGGCAGTTCATTTACACGACAACAGTGTTTTGGGGGCCTGAAAACACAAACACTAAACAGGTTTCAAAGAAAAAGTTTTTGAAAATTATACCGTTATCGTATCGAATTTGTGAAAACGGTGAGATCATGCGCATGTGTATTGCATGATCAGTCTATAGGCACGCAGTGTCTTTACAAAATGTAAAGCCTGGTATGGCAAAGGAAAAACTTTTATGTTTTTAGTACATCGTTGTGTAAACATATTCTTTAGAAATGTTTCTTCAAATTTAAAAATGCTACTTTTTTCTCAGGGATATTGGAAAAGTGGTGGAGGCACTTTATGGTGAAAACCCACCTCCGATCATGATCATTGGTCACAGCATGGGTGGAGCAATAGCAGTTCACACGGCTGCATCCAATCATGTCCCATCACTGCTTGGCCTTTGTGTTATTGATGTAGTGGAAGGTAAGTTTTCCAGTAGCACCTCACTGCAGTACACAAGATCCAGGGGGCGGAGTGGGATCCAGATCTAAGGGGTGGAGATGGGTAGGTTTAGGGGTGGGTTTAGGGATCAGGGGGTGGAGATGGGTAGGTTTAGGGATCAGGGGGTGGAGATGGGTAGGTTTAGGGATCAGGGGGTGGAGATGGGTGGGTTTAGGGATCAGGGGGTGGAGATGGGTAGGTTTAGGGGTGGGTTTAGGGATCAGGGGGTGGAGATGGGTAGGTTTAGGGGTGGGTTTAGGGATCAGGGGGTGGAGATGGGTAGGTTTAGGGGTGGGTTTAGGGATCAGGGGGTGGAGATGGGTAGGTTTAGGGGTGGGTTTAGGGATCAGGGGTGGAGATGGGTAGGTTTAGGGGTGGGTTTAGGGATCAGGGGGTGGAGATGGGTAGGTTTAGGGATCAGGGGGTGGAGATGGGTGGGTTTAGGGATCAGGGGGTGGAGATGGGTAGGTTTAGGGGTGGGTTTAGGGATCAGGGGGTGGAGATGGGTAGGTTTAGGGGTGGGTTTAGGGATCAGGGGGTGGAGATGGGTAGGTTTAGGGGTGGGTTTAGGGATCAGGGGTGGAGATGGGTAGGTTTAGGGGTGGGTTTAGGGATCAGGGGGTGGAGATGGGTAGGTTTAGGGGTGGGTTTAGGGATCAGGGGGTGGAGATGGGTAGGTTTAGGGGTGGGTTTAGGGATCAGGGGGTGGAGATGGGTAGGTTTAGGGGTGGGTTTAGGGATCAGGGGTGGAGATGGGTAGGTTTAGGGGTGGGTTTAGGGATCAGGGGTGGAGATGGGTAGGTTTAGGGGTGGGTTTAGGGATCGGGGTGGAGATGGGTAGGTTTAGGGGTGGGTTTAGGGATCAGGGGGTGGAGATGGGTAGGTTTAGGGATCAGGGGTTGGAGATGGGTAGGTTTAGGGATCAGGGGGTGGAGATGGGTAGGTTTAGGGGTGGGTTTAGGGATCAGGGGGTGGAGATGGGTAGGTTTAGGGATCAGGGGGTGGAGATGGGTGGGTTTAGGGATCGGGGGTGGTGATGGGTAGGTTTAGGGGTGGGTTTAGGGATCAGGGGTGGAGATGGGTAGGTTTAGGGGTGGGTTTAGGGATCAGGGGGTGGTGATGGGTAGGTTTAGGGGTGGGTTTAGGGATCAGGGGGTGGAGATGGGTAGGTTTAGGGATCAGGGGGTGGAGATGGGTAGGTTTAGGGGTGGGTTTAGGGATCAAGGTGTGGAGATGGGTAGGTTTAGGGATCAGGGGGTGGTGATGGGTAGGTTTAGGGGTGGGTTTAGGGATCAGGGGTGGAGATGGGTAGGTTTAGGGGTGGGTTTAGGGATCAGGGGGTGGAGATGGGTAGGTTTAGGGGTGGGTTTAGGGATCAGGGGGTGGAGATGGGTAGTTTTAGGGGTGGGTTTAGGGATCAGGGGGTGGAGATGGGTAGGTTTAGGGGTGGGTTTAGGGACCAGGGGGTGGTGATGGGTAGGTTTAGGGGTGGGTTTAGGGATCAGGGGGTGGAGATGGGTAGGTTTAGGTATATGTAAGGTGGGAGGAGTTGGATCTGCATCCAACTCCTCCCCCTGGATTTCGTGTTCTGCAGTGAGGACCATCTCAAGTTTTCACCCCTCATCCCTATTTTACCTTGTTTCACAATCCACACAAGCAAAAACAGTTCATGACAAGAGAAAAAGTAAATAAGTGGATACATTGAAAAAATTTTCGCTCTTTTGACATCTCAGAGTTGCACAGTTATTGATGTATTCACAAAAATCTTTATGAAACCACTGTAGGTTTTGTCATCGATTTCAATACAGTTTGATTATTTGTGACTGTGTGTTATATATTTATGTATGCGTTAATGCTAGTTTGTCCAATCTTCAGGTACAGCAATGGATGCCTTGAACAGCATGCAAAACTTTCTGAGAGGTCGACCAAAAACGTTTAAATCTGTGGAGAACGCAATCGAATGGAGGTACATAGTTTTGAGTATGTTGTTACAAATAATATCTAGTGCTGGAATATATTTAAAATCTAGGGCTGTCAATCGATTAATTGCACAGATTTCTGTAATTAATCGCACCAAACATTAAAATTTGTAATTTTCACAAGGAATCTCATAAACAACATAAAGACAGTATTTTGAATATTTTATATTTTAATTATTTGTTTAAAGGCATTTTTGTAATAAGTACATTGATTGAAGGTCACTGATATTGATGCTTCTATTACATGGATTTTTTTTTTTTTTCATTTTCTGGGGCTAAAATAAGTAATTATGCCATTCAACGTTACAAAATAATTGAAAGCCAGGTCTAAACTGCATTTCCCAAAAACATCATAAGCCTGAGTAGATCGTAGAAACATTGCCACCAATGGGCTTTACTACGATCTTCTTGGCTCACAATGCTTTTGAGAAATGCAGCCCAGATTGTTTATCAAGTATATTTAGAATACAGTTATTTTAGTTTGCTAAACATGGTAGAGGTCAGTATGCCTCATGTATCCCAACTGGTAACTGCGTTTTTTTTTTCCTTACCAGTGTGAAAAGTGGTCAGATCAGAAATATTGAGTCTGCACGAGTGTCCATGGTTGGACAGGTGAAAAAGTAAGTCTTCCCTAGTATGGGTTCCCTTAAAAATGAAAATTCTGTCATCATTTACTATCTCTCAGATTACCAACATTCTTTAAAATATCTTATTTTGTGTTCAGCAGAAGAAAGAAACTCATACAAGTTTGGAAAAACTTGAGTGTGAGTAAATGATGACAGAATCATTTTTATTATCCCTTTAACTAGCTCCAGGAATTGTTGTAAATTTGTAGAAATATCTAGCTATTGTATATATTGTTGTGATCAGATGTGTTTGGATGTTTAGATGCGAGGAGCCATTGAGTAGTCCAGGGGTTTCCAAGAGCATCAGTGAAGGCATTATTGAAGAAGAAGAGGAAGATGAAGAAGGAGGTGAATCCAACCATAAAAGGAAGAAAGAGGATGACCAAGAGGTAATAAATATTTAAATTCTGATCTTATCACCCTGTCAGGGCTTATTTTGCAAGAATAACTGGCTGACTGTATACCACAGTTCAAAGTAAGAGGTCAGTAGATGTTTTTTTTTTTTTTGAAAGAAATTAATACTTTTATTCAGCAAGCATGCATTAAATTGATCAAAAATGACAATAAAGACACTTATAATGTTGAAAAAGATGTTGAAAATAATGTCAAAATAGATGCTGTTCTTTTGAACTTGCTATTCATCAAATAATCCTGGAAAATCACGGTTTCAACAAACCACACAACTGATTTTAATATTGATAATAATAGAAATGCAATCTGAGCACCAATTTAGCATATAAGAATGATTTCTGAAGTATCATGTGACGCTAAAGACTGGAGTAATGATGCTGAAAATTCAGCTTTGCCTTCACAGGAATAAATTACAATTCGAAATATGTATTAACATAGAAAATAGTTATTTTAAATTGCAATAATATTTCACAATATCACTGTTTTACTGTATTTATGATCAAATAAATGCAGTTTTGGTGTGCATAAGAGACTTCTTTCAAAAGCTCTTACAGACCCAAAACTTTTGAACGGCAGTGTACATTATCCCTTATTTTATTGTGCACATCACATTATTTTATGTACAAATGATTGAATGATGTTTTTTCCATTTGGCAGATAAAGAAAGAATGTCTGTACACATGGCGTATTGAACTCTCAAAGACAGAGAAGTACTGGGAGGGCTGGTTTAAAGGATTGTCTTCTCTCTTTCTCAGCTGCTCTGTGCCAAAACTCCTCCTGCTGGCTGGTAAGGCTTGGACGTGTGTTTTAGAACTCTTAAAGTCGGCATGAAAAAGAATTTGCCTAGTCTTTTCTTCTCTATTGTGTCATATATTCCAGTAAAAACGGCGTCTTGAACAAGAAAAAATGTATGGTGGGACTTAATTTTGTTCATTGGGAATTGATTGGATCGTTTGCTATTGCTGTGATGTCATGTGAGTGACAGGTTGCCCCGCCCTCACGCCAGTAAACACATCATCAGAGAAGAGATGTTGCTGCAAGAGGGAGGGGGAGTTATTTTCATGAAAGATTACCAGGGCACATGAAATAAAAAATACTGCAATATTCTATAAAAAATTAAGACTTGTCAATCTTGATTACATGGTGACTTTAAAGGAGACATATCATGCTTTTAAATCGTTCCTTTTTACATATAAATCATACATTTGTAGTCTATATAAAGCGGAACTGCAATGCTTGGGTCTGAATTCCTCATTATTATAGCTCCACAGGCCCCTTTTCTACCCCTTTTCTGATGTGCGTCTGAGAGCAACTTGTTTTGGTGCGGTCTCTTTAAATACAATTGAGACACTTCATACCCCGCCCCCTCTCCAGGATACAGAGATGACACTCGGTTCAACTCCACCCGTTAGGCCATTTTTGTAGTTTGATAGCAGAGATACGATTATCTAGGAGGCACAGAAACTTTTTATTCACACGTTATTAACAAAATGTCAACAACGGAAGACCAGTTCAGCCTTACAAGGTCCAGCCAGCCTTACATGTTCGAGCCAGAGTCGGAGCCGGAGCGAGATGAAAATGAAGACGACGAACCTGCAGAACAACGTCTTCATATGGATGTATCGCAATGGTGTGTTACTGTATTTACACATGAAACTTTGGTCTTCCGACCTTTTACCACCGTGTCGATTTATTTTGATTAATATGTGCGAGGGAGAGAGAGCAAGACAGCGTCTAGTTTGGAGACGGTGTCTTGTTTACACTTTCGCCTGGCTCCGAAGAGAGAGAGAGTGCGTGCGCGCGACCGGGTGTCTCTCTCTCTGCTCGTTCTTTCAGTTAAACATGCGCCCTGTCACAAGCGCGGCAGTTCATCTACATTAGACGGTGTAATGAAGCGTGTGGGTTACTACATCCAACAACCGAACATTTTAACTTACCCTCTCGTAACTTCTGCATCTTTTAGCTTGGACTACAAAATTGCAGCGAGAAATAAAAATGGCGGATTGCTCGAAGTGTTGGGCTGGAAGTCAATGTCCTTATTTGGCAGTTCCGCTGCAAATACTGTGACGTAATAGTTCACAAAACGTCATAGATAACAGAAAAATCGGAACAGGTTGAAAAATAAGGCCAAAACAGAATATAAAGATATCAACGAAGCACCTGAAGAGAATAATTTAAACTTTTCTGTACTTCTAAACACTCCAAATATACAACAAAATGCATTTAAGGGCTAAAAAAGTGGATTTAGCATGATATGTCCCCTTTAATGTGTAATAATGTGTTTCCCACAGGTGTTGACAGGCTTGATAAAGATCTCACCATTGGGCAAATGCAAGGTAAGGCATTGATATTCCTGTTCTTCAGCCAAGTCACGTTGCTGTGACCAGAAGATCCCTCATGTCTTCTTTGATTACAGGAAAGTTTCAGATGCAGGTTCTGCCACAATGTGGCCATGCTGTTCATGAAGACGCCCCGGAAAAAGTACGTCTGTTTGTATCATAAGGTCACAGTCATTGAAAACTTGGACATATTGGTTTCTGCTGTAGTCTTTTACTGATTTGGTTTCTTCTGAACTATTATGCCGTTTTGCAGGTAGCTGATGCTATAGCCACATTCATGGTCCGTAACAAGTTCACTGAATTCAAGGAGGATTTCCCCTGGTAAGAAGTCAAATGTTGATTGAATGGTATAATTCATATATTTTATTTGTTTTCTAATCTTGCCCTCGTCTCCTGTGTGTTGTTTGCTTCAACAGACGACGTGTAGCCTCCACTCGTAGTCTTCATCCAGCGCTGTCATCCCTCTCTGCTCTCACCGGGGATTAAAATACAACCAAAATCATGATGACTCATTTACTGCGAACTCATTCTTAAATTATATTCAGTTTTGTATGACTTTATGTATGTTTTTGCTGTAGTCATTAAAATTCTCATGGCTACTTTGGCAGGAAATAATAATACAATAATACTTTAATTTAAAATCGTTATGTATATTTACATTTTTATTTCCCCCTTAACTGATTTCTTTTGCATTTCCTCTGATGCCTTGCTTGTTTGTTGTTGTAATTAGGATGATTGCATCATATTGTGGTCAAAGTGTTGGTCGGTTGCCGATTTCAAGGGAAAAATAAAAAGAGAGATTTCCGCAGTCTGTGCTCATTCATTCTAGGGCTCGGTATAAATATTGATTTTCACAGGGTGTAAAAATCAATCTTTTACTCTATGCCTTTGTAGTGAATCAAATCTGTTCCTGTTTCCCAGAAAAAAAAGGTATGAGAAAATTATTTTAATGAGTAGTTTAACTTATGAGTAGACGAGTAACCCTTTATAATTTACAGTATTGGCAGAGAGAACACTTCTTTCATATGTAAGCAAAATGAAATATGCCTAAATTAGTCATAATCAAATTCATAAGTTTATTGATAGAATTAATATATAATAAAATATATCAAGAAGCACAATCATTTGTACAGAAAATATTGCATTTAGCTTATACAAAGATAAACTCTCATATTGCAGTAAGACAAACTCTACAGACAAATGTTAACCTTTTTATACTGTTAATAATTCAATACATTGCTTTATTTCACACACATTGAACAGTCCAAAGTGTATATGTGCATAATACAAGCTGTCTGCATATATGATAAAAGATTCTTATAAGAGCTTGTTAACAATTAACAGAGGATGACATGTAAAATCCACTTAAAAATCATCTTCTGTATTAGAAAAAAAAACATGTATATTCATTTTAAACAGAACATTTTAATTTAATGTAAAAGTATATGGTTCCATTGACCTTCTCAGACAAACATTTTTAAATATGGCATTCATACAAGCTCAAATTATCATTGCACGTTAACTTTTTTCAAATCATCTTTTGTAACATACAGTTAATGTATATTAACAGAGGGCCTTACTTTGCCTGAACGATAGCAGAAGTAATATTTGAACAAGGGCCACACGGCTTCATCTCTCAAACCATAGATCAGAGGACTCAGGCAACGTGGCAGCATAAGAAGAATAAGAAAATTTAGATATCTGAGATTTATGAAGAGAGAAGAGCTGTCAGTAACCATGTATAGTGCTTTGTTTATCGTGGCGTAGAGGAAAGAGGTGAGACACAGTCCCAGCTGAATCAAGTGCAACAGCACCGTTCTGAGGGCTTTTTTAGCTGAATCTTTATCCGAGGAAACAGACCTGGCTGTGATCATAATGCTAATGTATGTGAAAATGATGATCACAGCAACCGACACAAAATAAAGAACATCAAACCCTTGAGTTTTATCCAGCTGCCATTTGAATAGAAACAATTTCTCTTGTGTGCAAAATAAAACTTCCACAAATAAACTGGGGTTGACGATTAAAACAAAAATAATGTCTGTTATAATATTTATAGAACTAAGGAACCAGATGATTCCTATGGCGATTCCAGTCCTTTTTGGTGTGGCGATGTTGCAGTGTCTCAGAGGGAAGCAGATTGCCACGTACCGCTCCAGAGACATCAGTGCGAGAGTCAGAGGAGCGTTACGGAAAGTGCAGTAGGAGATCACTACTAATAAAGTGCAGACGGTTCTGGTTACTTGAAGGTAAAATGCCCCCATAGTGTACATGGTAGTTGTGATCAGCAAAAGCACAGAGTCATTCATAAGCATGTGACCAAAAAGAATGTAGCGCGGCGTCTCATGGAATACACGCTTGCTTCCTAGAGCAAAGAGCATCACACAGTTTACAAAAAAGAAGAACAGGGATATGAACAAAATCACTGAAATTTTAGTACTGGGCCCAGCATCCATGTCTACCTTAAAGATTTGCTGATAAATGAATGAAACATCCCCAGCTGTGCCATTGGACCCCGCCATAAGCTGAAATACAAGGAACAAAAACAGAACAACAAGATTAATTAGAGCAAGTTTACAGTGTGAATCATGCAACTGTACTGATAGCTATTAACTTTGAGTGGCATCTTTAAAAATGAAATTTTAACAAGTTTGCAACATACTTTAGACACAGACGTGTTGCTTTTCAGTGAGGCATCAACCTTTCATCTGCTAAAGCTACAGATTCCACAAACAATTCTGCTCCTCATATTATATAGATGTTGAAGATTCGCAGATTGAACCACATGGGTATGCCGTATATGCCACTGGGTGTTCGAGAGGGAGGGAGCAAAAGAGAGATAGAAAGACATGTGGGTGTCATTTTAAGAATTAAAAATGGGGCCTAAGAATCAGAGACCACTATTGAAAATGTTTCAAACTCTTTCTAATTTTTTAATATCGAAAGAATTTACTCTAATATCAAAAGAATATGAGTGAAAAGTATTTACCATTGTGGTTTTATATTTACCACACACACACACAAATAAATAATATGATAGAACAATTCTTGATTCATGATTTTACAGTAAAAACTTTTCTTTATTTGTAGTATTTGAGCAGTAACTATGGTTACCATGTGGAATCTCTACACGAAATGTATTATGTTGGCTTATTTTAGCCTACATAACTGATAGACTGTATAAAAAGTCACATATTATGTTGTTGAGGCTCATGGCTACCACAGAGGTTTTTTGGCTGAGCGAAAATGTGTCACCGAGACCAGAAACAGACACCTGAAAAGCACGTCTTTAGCTTCTTTGTCTTCAGGGGTCGCATCTCTGTTGAGTGCATGTATGTGGACACAATTATAAAGTGTGTGTTTGTGAATTTTGAAATAAGAGTTAGTCTGTAATGGCAGGAACTCAATACATGAGATGTGTAAACCCTGGGGGTGAGCCCTCTCGTGGAGGGGTACACCACAACATTGTGTACCAGGCTTCCCGCGAAGCTCTCAGCGGGCGTTTCTGCTTGCCTCCCGTCCACCTCACTTCAGTGGGGTATTAGAAACAATTGATGAACCAAGAACAACGATATTTCTAAAACAAGAACTCCAGTCTATCTTGGCAAAAGGCAGAGGTGTAAAATCCAGGGGTCAGAAAGTAAAAGTCCTGCCATATGTTTATTCCACCCATGAACTCAGCCAGCTGATTTCACTAATTAGTTCTATCTCCTGGCTGAAAAACTGCGCTAATTAGCAAATCCAGGTGATTGGAACAAAATAATGAGGAGGACTTTTACTCTCTGAACCTGGACTTTGCACCTCTGGCAAAAGGGGCCATGGAAAATGTACCTCTTCCAGAGAGAGAGGCAGGTTTTTACAGCCGGTACTTCACAGTACCCCAAAAAGACGTTCAATTTCAGATCTGCTTGGCCTGAACCATACTGTGCCGATATCAGGATGCTAACGCTCAAACTCATTTTCTCCCAAATTCAATCCGTGGATTGGATTGGTTTGTGACAATAGATCTAAAAGATGCTTATCTCCACGTCGAGGTTTGGCCAGAACACAAGAAGTTATCAGGTTCACTTTTGGAGGCAAAGCCTACCAGTATAGAGTTTCTCCTTTCCGCATAGCCTTGTCTCCACGCACCTTTACGGAGTGCATGGATGCGGCCCTGGCTACTCTGTGACTCTAGGGCATCAGTGTGCTCAATTACATCGACGATTGGCTGATTTTAGCGCAGTCAAAATAGCTAGCAGCACAGCATCGAGATGTCGTTCTTGCTCACATGATGTGTTTGGGGCTCGGATTAGACCTCAAGAAGAGTGTGCTATCTCCCAGTCAGAGAACATAATTTCTCCGCTTTTATCCTTCCATATTAGCCGGTTATGCATAGAGGGCTTTGTACCCTTCACAAAAAAAAAAAAAAGGTGTAAAAATGTTACCTTTAGGGGTACAACAGCTTGTCGCAGTACCCTTAAAAGGACATCTTTGTACATTTTTTACTCCTAAAAGGTGCATATTAGTACCGTGGAATACAAAAACATACCTTAATGTACTACTATGAACTTTTTTGTGGTTAAAAAAAAGAAGGTACAACGATGTCCTTTTAAGGGTACTGCCCAAGTGACAAGCTTTTGATAAAGATTTGTGCAGATTTTGGGTGGTTAGGTTATTGAATCTGTTTATAATAATAAAATACTACTATATCACGCAATCACTTAAAACTCAGATAAAGTATATTATATTTAATTTTTTTATATGATCAATGATCATCTATACTTATGTTGTTTGTAGATAAAAAACAACAAAAGAGTCTTGCTTTAACAATCTAAAGTGTACAAGTGCATAATAGATACGGGCCGGCCGCATCAATTATATATATTTTTTTTAGGAGTTTAACCGTTTAACAGATTATGTGTTATTTCAGCAGCAAGACAAAGGTTGAAAATAACAATGTATAAAGAAAATATATGTATAAATAAAATGAAATCTTAAAAAATAAGTTTAATTGAAAACAACAGAATCATACAATTTAACGTAATAGGCTATGGCTCTGTTATTATCTTTTAAAAGTGAACATGTTTAAAAATGGCATAATAATAATAAAAAACTAGCATTAAGTCACACACACACACACACACACACACAAACAAACTGATTTTTCGAAATTATTATTGCACATACTAAATTATTATTTCATATCATACCATACAGTTATACACATTAACAGAGTACCTTACTTTGCTTAAATAACAGGAGGAAAAACGTCAAAACGACGTTGTCTTTTATACATACGCGGTACAATGAGAAAAATACAATAAAAATGTAAATACCTTGGATTCATTTAAAGAGAAGAGCTCTCAATCACCATGTAACGTTAGTGCTTGTTTAATATGCAGGAAAGAGATTAGACACAGTCACAGCATTTTGTTAGCTGCCTGGGATAGTACCGTTCTGAAGTGATTTTTTTAAGCAGAATCTTTATCAGAGGAAACAGACCTAGAATCATAATGCTAATAATAATATAGCTATGTGAAAATGAATTGTCGTCCATTTATTTTGTCTCTCTTTGCGCCCCCTGCTGGTGACCTATAGAAGTGTCGATGAAGCGAATTATGGGAGTAGGCCTCCTCTTCAAAGTAGGATTTGCGACTGGGGAACTCCAGGGAAGTGCAACAACAACCCCGAGTTCAGAATCCACTATGGCTGAAACAGTAGTAAAATATATTAACACTTATATTTGTCTGTGTATCAATAAACTCAGTGGTGCACACAGTAGGCTACTATCCAACCTCTATTTGTGGACATGATACTTCGGAATTATCTGTGCAAAATACCGCTTTCTGACGCGGTCACCTCGGGTGTGACGTAATTTCCCTCTTCCCTGGTAAATGGAACACATCATTAAAACAAGCTGGCTCTTCGTTTTTATCGGATATGGAGCCATAAACAGAAGATACAAGGTTTTGTTTTATTCATTTGAATTATTTTAAACAAGTTTGCCACATCTGCATGAAAACCTCGTGCATCGAAGCTTCCAGGGTCTGTCGCTGCTGTAAAGGTAAAAGTAGGCTACAACCAGACATAAAAACAAGAGCAATGTGTTGCTACTTAAGCACATGTCTGTCAAAATCATAATATGCTGGCATCATTGTGACTAAATATATAGGGTTGTTGTTAAAATGTTGACTCGCTTCAAAGATATAGGCCAACGCAGGAAGAAGAACATTTATAGCGATAAGCTAACTAGCTAATAACTAGCTTCTGGCAGACTGCCATATGCATCGATTTAAGGTGAAAGAGTAACACTTGACCTGAGGCATGACGCATTAACGAACGTGGAGCACTTTTATCATGGATGGATGCACTTTATGGACTTCAAAACATAAATGGCCATTCACTGCCATTATAAAGCTTGGAAGAGCCAGGACATTTTTTTTATATTACTCCGATTAATTCGCCTGAAATAAGAATATCATACACCTAGGATGGCTTGAGGGTGAGTAAATCTTTGGGTAATTTTCATTTTTGGGTGAACAGTCCCTTTAAGTAGGGCTAAATGCTTCCCTCTAGACCGGTAACGTTAACTTACTTCCTTAAGGTTGATGCTGGGTAAACGAAATTATGGTAAGCACTAAGCAGTCTGCAAGCATCCCTCTACTCAAGCATCCTATGTTGTGTATCCCCCTTACAGCTCTTTTCTTAGGGCTCTAGGCTGAGGCCTGTCCCGCAGAGACGGAGTAAGTTAAGGTTTTGTACACTGGTGTGTTTACACATGCTCCAGACACCGGTCACGCTGATGGTGTCTCCCATAGCAACAACACCAAGAAGCAGAACTTCGTTCCCCGTTTAAAAATAGAAGCAAAGCTCACTGAAGCCTTTCACTTTAATTTTGAGGCCAGATTGCACAAATGTTGTACTAAAAAGTGACTTATCTATAAGTATCTTTAAAAATTATACTTACTATGTAGGAGATTATACCATCATAAAATGTTTTTTATTTATTTATTATGCCAGAATTACATGAAAATCTCAGCTGCATTCAGATTTAAAATGAGCGAGCCTACATTGAAGGATGCAGGGTCCGTCACACAATGTTAACAGTCCTTACAACCAAAAGTGTGCAAAAGCAATGTAAGACCTTGTCCTTTTCTGCTGCGATAATGCTGTCATCCCTTCTTGTCATAGGTCTGGTAGGAGCAATCTGTCTAGTCGTATGTACATATAATAAGATAATAAATGTGAGATATAATAGAAGAAAAATACATTATAAAGAGCAACAAATGGACATTATACATTTGTTCAAAGAGTATATTGTGATCAAGCAAACAAATTAATGCTGAACTATTTCTAGGATCACTGTATATCTCTTAATACTTGAATAAACATTACACAAGCTCATGTACTGTAAGGGTGGTTTATTATTTACATGCATGATGAACTATACATAAATGTTGTTTGTAGATACAAAAAGCCTTAAAGACTTTCTTTAACAGTCCAAAAGTGTACAAATGCATAATTTAATTATAATTATATGGAAATTTATATAGAACTCTTGGTTTATGTTTATCCTTTTGTCCCTGGTTAGGAGACATTATTATTTTCCCAAAATTATTTAAATTTTAATATTAGTTGTTTTTATACATGTAATTTCAGCACCCATAGAAACTTGTCAATAATAGCTTCTATTTTAGAATATAAATAAAATGAAAGCATTACAAATTAAAAGAATAAATACATGCATATATAAATTAGGGCTGCACGATATTGAAGAAAAATGCGATGACTCATTAAATAATGCGATATTCGATATGCGATAAGATAATGCTTAAAGTGTGTAAAATAAACTTAAATGATCTTAATTCATTTTGTGACGAGAAAACATCCCTACAACTTCTGAAAGTGAACAGCAGTGTTTTACTCTAGCATAAGAAGTGTTATTTTAACATCAGTGTATACCACAGGGTTTAGGGTTTCAGATAGGCCTAAATTAGGCTTATTTAACAACAGAAACTGAATAATCAAATGTAAAAAAAGAAACACTGCTTAGTTTTCACTGTATGAATTAAATATACTGATTCTTATTAAAGCTACAAAAGTTATTCAGCCAAGAGCAGTGAGTGATTTTCTCTTTGTCTTTTGATCATGACCCCAGTTATTGCAAGCTGTTGCGATATGCATATTGCGATATATATACATTTGCGATATTTCGATAATTTCAATATATTGTGAAGCCCTAATATAAATGAATAAATATTATGTTAAAATATGCACAGATATATCACTCACCCAGATATCAGTCTTAAAAATATTTTGCCAGATAATTTCATATGAGAGTTTGGTGAACAAGTTTAAATATTGCAATTATTAATATATTATAAGGTTTTTGCAACTTGTGAGCCACAACCATAGAGTTAATGTACATTAATTGAGGGCTTTACTTTTCCTGAACGATAGCAGAAAAAATATTTGAACAAGGGCCACACGGCTTCATCTCTCATACCATAGATCAGAGGACTCAGACAACGTGGTATAATGAGAATAATAAGAAAATTTAGATATCTGAGATTTATGAAGAGAGATGAGTTGGTTCCAGTCATCATGTACAGTGTTCTTTCTATTGTGGTATACAGGAAAGAGGTGAGACACAGTCCCAGCTGGTTCAAGTGCAACAGCACCGTTCTGAGGGCTTTTTTAGCTGAATCTTTATCCGAGGAAACAGACCTGGCTGTGATCATAATGCTAATGTATGTGAAAATGATGATCACAGCAACCGACACAAAATAAAGAACATCAAACGCTTGATATTTATCCAGCTGCCATTTGAATAGAAACAATTTTTCTAATGTACAAAATATAATACCGGCTAAATAATTGGGCTTGACAGTTAAAACAAAAATAATATCTGCCATAATATTTATAGAACTAAGGAACCAGATGATTCCTATGGCGATTCCAGTCCTTTTTGGTGTGGCGATGTTGCAGTGTCTCAGAGGGAAGCAGATTGCCACGTACCGCTCCAGAGACATCAGTGCGAGAGTCAGAGGAGCGTTACGGAAAGTGCAGTAGGAGATAAAGACTAACAGAGTGCATATGGATGTAGGTATTGGAAGGAAACACTGAGCCACTGCATACATTAAGATTGAGACCAGCAAAAGCACAGAGTCATTCATAAGCATGTGGCCAAAAAGGATGTAGCGCGGCGTCTCATGGAATACACGCTTGCTTCCTAGAGCAAAGAGCATCACACAGTTTACAAAAACAAAGAACAGAGATGTTAACACAGCCACTGCAGTTTTAGTACTGAGCCCAGCATCCATGTCTTGATTAAAGATTTGCTGATAAGAGAAAGACACATCCCCAGCTGTGCCATTGGACCCCGCCATAAGCTGAAAGACAAGAAACAGTGAAACAATTTGAACAATTTATACTAATGATCACTGAATTCTCCGCAATCTTTTTCTATCTGTTGATTATGTGAATTAAAGATTATATTTTCAAAAGTTTGCATAGGACACAACAGACCTCTTACACAAACGTGTTGTCTTTCTACAGTGAATGAGGCGGACATCAACCTTCCTTCTGCTCCAGCTGCAGATTCCACAAACACAAACACTGCTCCTGAACTTATATAGATGTTAAACAGAGGCAGACAAAACCACATGGGTATACTGTACATGGCACTGCGTGGGAGGGAGCCCTTTTTTATTCAAAACTAAATTAGTCATTTTGTATAACCAATAAAATGAGTACATTTTAATAAATAGAACCCAGCTTTCTAGATTCCATTTTACAGAGCCCTATTTTTCTGGTCACTTTTTTTTTTAATCTGAGAAAGTGCTTCATGTGATCATGCAGCTAAATGCAAAGCGACATTCTTCCACATTTTTAAAGAGTGCACGTGTGTGTGGTGGGATTACTAAAGTAACAGAAGGTGAGGAGAAAGGCCCGTACTGACCACATGCGCGGCCAAATGTGAATGCCACTTTCTTGTCTTAGCTTTATTGCAATAAGCGGGAACAATTTAAGAGACTATTTGTAGTTGAAATTATGAAAATCTCTGATGCATTCAGATTTAAATGAGTGGGCTAGCTGGGCCTACATTTGAAGAATCCAGGGGCTGTTGCTATACAATCTTCACAGTCCCTACCAAACATATTCAACAGAAATGTAAGACCCTCTCTGCTAATGTTGACATCCATCTTAAATTCAATAAAATACATTAAAAAGAGCAACAAATGGACATTATACAGGTTTGTTTGGAGAATGTATTGTTGTGAGCAAGATCAACTCTACAGACAGACAATTAAATATTCAACAAATTAATGCTGAACTATTTTAGGATCACTGTAAAATTAATATATTTTGTTTATAGTTACAAAAAAACTAAAAGTCTTTCTTTAACAGTCCAAAGTGTAAAAGTGCAAGACACAGGCTGTCTGCAAATATTATAAATATTATATAGAATTTTTTTATAGAATTCTAATGAGGTGTTAAGGGTTTTTTTCTGTAGCACTCGTATACCTGTTGTGACATTCTATTTTCACAATATTATTTTTATTTTATTATCTGTCTTTTTCAATTGCGTGGAACCACTTACGATAATTTTTTTCAGTAAATTCATTGAATTTTCTAAATGTTTTTATCGTAAGTAGTTCGCAAATGATTTTAGCTACATTTAAAGGGGGGGTGAAATGCTATTTCATGCATACTGAGTTTTTTACACTGGTAAAGAGTTGGATTCCCATGCTAAACATGGACAAAGTTTCAAAAACTAAGTTGTACGTTTGAAGGAGTATTTTTGTTCCAAAAATACTCCTTCCGGTTTGTCACAAGTTTCGGAAAGTTTTTTTCGAGTATGGCTCTGTCTTACGTAAGATAGGGCGGAATTTCCTTATATGGGTCCTAAGGGCACTTCTCCGGTAAGATCGCGGCCGCGCGCGCACTCGTAGACTAGAGCAAGAGAGTGAAAGCAGTTCGCCATCAAAGTGCCCTGCCCGGCTTTTGGGAAGTCAATGTCACCAAAGAAGTGTGTTTTTGGTTGCCAGGGCAAGACAACCCTGCACAGATTCCCAAAGAACCCAGCGTTAAGGAACCCGTGGATGGAGTTTGTTTTCCTGAGCATAAACGGAGTTGTGTAACTGTTAGACTGTTTGTTCCCTGCATTTCGACGATGATTGTTTTATAAACAAAGCCCATATCGACGGATTTGCAGATCGTCTAATGCTTAAGGATCGAGCAGTCACAATGATAAAGGTTCGCGGTCGTGCGTTGGAACCGGACGGTGAGTAAAACTGTTTGTTGAACAAATGTGTGTTGTCACTAGCTTGGCGCGTTAGCACAGCTAAGCTTCGCTCACAGGGCCCGCCCCCAGCCGCTCGTTTTTTTCCGGAAAGACTCGGTACAGCCTATCTTTCTGTTAAAAATTTAATAAAACAAAAGACTTTTTGGAGATATGAAGGATGCAATATTACTCTATAGGTACTCAAGATTAACAGGAGATTGAGTGAAAATGAGCATTTCACCCCCCCCTTTAAACAAATGCATCAAGTTGAACTTAGTTCAACGTAATGCATTTGTTTAAATGTAGCTAAAATGAATTATGTGGAACCAATTAACATAATTTTTTTTAGTAAATTCAACTAAGTCAAAAAATCATTTTTTTCAGTGCAGAAGCCAGACATGCAGAAACTTGCCAATAACCATTGAATGTTTTATGAATATAAAATGAATTAAAAAGAAAACATGAAAATTAAACCGAAAAATGATATTGAAATTTGAAATGATACATGTGTGTATTTTTTTCTAAATTATTATTGCACATGTTAAAGTAGTATTTCATATCATACCATACAGTTACACATTAACAGAGTACCTTACTTTGCTTAAATAACAGGGTGAAAAACGGCGTTGTCTTTCATACATACGCGGTACAATGAGAAAAATAAAATTAAAATTTAAATACCTGGGATTCATTTAAAGAGAAGAGCTCTGTAACGATAGTGCTTGTTTAATATGCAGGAAAGAGATTAGACACAGTCACAGCATTTTGTTAGCTGCCTGGGATAGTACCGTTCTGAAGTGATTTTTTTAAGCAGAATCTTTATCAGAGGAAACAGACCTAGTATCATAATGCTAATAATAGCTATGTGAAAATAATTTGTCGTTAATTTGTTTTGCCTCTCTTTGCGCCCCCTGCTGGTGACCTATAGAAGTGTCGATGAAGCGAATTATGGGAGTAGGCCTGCCTCCTCCCATAAGTAGGATTTGCAACTGGGGAACTCCAGGGAAGTGCAACAACAACCCCGAGTTCAGAATCCAGTATGGCTGAAACAGTAGTAAAATATATTAACACTTATAGTTGTCTGTGTCTCAATAAACTCAGTGGTGCACACAGTATAGTAATTACCCTATAGGCTACTATCCAACCTCTATTTGTGGACGTGATACTTTATTTATCTGTGCAAAATACCGCTTTGTGACCATCTGACGCGGTCACCTCGGGTGTGATGTAATTTCCCTCTTCCCTGGTCAATGGAAAACATCATTAAAACAAGCTTGCTCTTCGTTTTTATCGGATATGGAACCATAGACAGAAGATACAAGGTTTTGCTTTATTTATTAAAATTTTTTTAAACAAGTTTGCCACATCTGCATGAAAATCTTGTGCATCGAAGCTTCCAGGGTCTGTCGCAGCTGTAAAGGTCAAAGTGCTACAACCAGACATAAAAACAAGAGCAATGTGTTGCTACTTAAGCACATGTCTGTCAAAATCATAATATGCTGGCATCATTGTGACTAAATATATAGGGTTGTTGTTAAAATGTTGACTCGCTTCAAAGGCCAACGCAGGAAGAAGAACATTTATAGCGATAAGCTATAACTATCTAATAACTAGCTTCTGGCAGACTGCATCGATTTAAGGCGAAAGAGTAACACTTTGACCTGACGCATTAACGAACGCGGAAGCGCAGAGGATAGAGCAAAACACGGAAACACCAGTCACGAATTAGAAGTCTAAAACAAGAATTTTTTAAGAGAAATGTCGGAGGAGTTTGAATTTGTTGCCCAGCCCTGTTTATTTGAACCGCGAGAAGCGTCAAAGCTCACGCTGCTCCTACATCGACGTCATGCATCGTCAAGTGTTAGCCTACTCTTTTGACATAAGTCGACTTGCGTACAGCCGTCTGTCTGAAGCAAGTTATTTGAATCGATAAAGTTTTAAATATGGATATTTTTCTTACACAAACTTATCGCTTCGCTTCAGAAGACCTTTACTAACCCTCCAGAGCTGTGTGGAGCACTTTTATCATGGATGGATGCACTTTATGGACTTCAAAACAGAAACAGCCATTCACTGCCATTATAAAGCTTGGAAGAGCCAGGGCATTTTTTTTATATTACTCTGATTGTATTCGCCTGAAAGAAGAATATCATATACACCTAGGATGGCTTGAGGGTGAGTAAATCATGGGGTAATTTTCATTTTTGGGTGAACAGTCCCTGTAAGTAGGGCTAAATGCTTCCCTCTAGACCGGTAACATTACTTACTTAAGGTTGATGCAGGGTAAACGAAATTATGGTAAGCACTAGGCAGTCTGCAAGCATCCCTCTACTCAAGCATCCTATGTTGTGTATCCCCCTTACAGCTCTTTTCTTAGGGCTCTAGGCTGAGGCCTGTCCCGCAGAGACGGAGTAAGTTAAGGTTTTGTTGACTGGTGTGTTTACACATGCTCCAGACACCGGTCACGCTGATGGTGTCTCCCATAGCAACAACACCAAGAAGCAGAACTTCGTTCCCCGTTTAAAAATAGAAGCAAAGCTCACTGAAGCCTGTCACTTTAATTTTGAGGCCAGATTGCACAAATGTTGTACTAAAAAGTGATTTATCTATAAGTATCTTTAAAAATTATACTTAATATTTAGGAGATTATACCATCATAAAATGTTTTTATTTATTTATACACCCAATTATGCCAGAATTACATGAAAATCTCAGCTGCATTCAGATTTAAAATGAGCGAGCCTACATTGAAGGATGCAGGGTCCGTCACACAATGCTAACAGTCCTTACAACCACACGTGTGCAAAAGCAATGTAAGACCTTTTCTGCTGCGATAATGCCGTCATCCCTTCTTGTCATAGGTCTGGTAGGAGCAATCTGTCTCTTAGTCGTATACATAATAAGATAATAAATGTGAGATATAATAGAAGAAAAATACACTATAAAGAGCAACAAATGGACATTATACATTTGTTCAAAGAGTATATTGTGATCAAGCAAACAAATTAATGCTGAACTATTTCTAGGATCACTGTATATCTCTTAATAATTGAATAAACATTACACAAGCTCATGTACTGTAAGGGTGGTTTATTATTTACATGCATAATGAACTATACATAAATGTTGTTTGTAGATACAACAAGCCTTGAAAAGACTTCCTTTAACAGTCCAAAAGTGTACAAATGCATAATTTAATTATAATTATGGAAATTTATATAGAATTCTTGGTGAGGTGTTAACAGATTAATTTTTTTTGTTTATCCTTTTGTCCCTGGTTAGGAGACATTGTTATTTTCCCAAAATTATTTTAATTTTAATATTAGTTGTTTTTATACGAGTGTAATTTCAGCACCCATGTAACTTGTCAATAATAGCTTCTATATTAGAATATAAATAAAATGAAAGCATTACAAATTAAAAGAATAAATACATGCATATATAAATTAGGGCTGCACGATATTGAAGAAAAATGCGATGACTCATTAAATAATGCGATATTCGATATGATAATGCTTAAAGTGTAAAATTAACTTAAATGATCTTAATTCATTTTGTGACGAGAAAACATCCCTACAACTTCTGAAAGTGAACAGCAGTGTTTTACTGTAGCATAAGAAGTGTTATTTTAACATCAGTGTATACCACAGGGTTTAGGGTTTCAGATAGGCCTAAATTAGGCTTATTTAACATCAGAAACTGAATAATCAAATGTAAAAAAATAAACACTGCTTAGTTTTCACTGTATGAATTAAATATACTGATTCTTATTAAAGCTACAAAAGTTATTCAGCCAAGAGCAGTGAGTGATTTTCTCTTTGTCTTTTGATCATGACCCCAGTTATTGCAAGCTGTTGCGATATGCATATTGCGATGTATACATTTGCGATACTTCAATAATTTCAATATATTGTGAAGCTCTAATATAAATTAGTAAATATTATGTTAAAATACGCACAGATATATCACTCACCCAGATATCAGTCTTAAAAATATTTTGCCAGATAATTTCATCTGAGAGTTTGGTGAACAAGTTTAAATATTGCAATTATTAATATATTATAAGGTTTTTGCAACTTGTGAGCCACAACCATAGAGTTAATGTACATTAATCGAGGGCTTTACTTTTCCTGAACGATAGCAGAAAAAATATTTGAACAAGGGCCACACGGCTTCATCTCTCATACCATAGATCAGAGGACTCAGACAACGTGGTATAATGATAATAATAAGAAAATTTAGATATCTGAGATTTATGAAGAGAGATGAGTTGGTTCCAGTCATCATGTACAGTGTTCTTTCTATTGTGGTATACAGGAAAGAGGTGAGACACAGTCCCAGCTGAATCAAGTGCAACAGCACCGTTCTGAGGGCTTTTTTAGCTGAATCTTTATCCGAGGAAACAGACCTGGCTGTGATCATAATGCTAATGTATGTGAAAATGATGATCACAGCAACCGACACAAAATAAAGAACATCAAACGCTTGATATTTATCCAGCTGCCATTTGAATAGAAACAATTTTTCTAATGTACAAAATATAATACCGGCTAAATAATTGGGCTTGACAGTTAAAACAAAAATAATGTCTGTTATAATATTTATAGAACTAAGTAGCCAGATGATTCCTATGGCGATTCCAGTCCTTTTTGGTGTGGCGATGTTGCAGTGTCTCAGAGGGAAGCAGATTGCCACGTACCGCTCCAGAGACATCAGTGCGAGAGTCAGAGGAGCGTTACGGAAAGTGCAGTAGGAGATAAAGACCAACAGAGTGCATATGGATGTGGGCATTGGAAGGAAACACTGAGCCACAGCATACATTAAGACTGAGACCAGCAAAAGCACAGAGTCATTCATAAGCATGTGGCCAAAAAGGATGTAGCGCGGCGTCTCATGGAATACGTGCTTGCTTCCTAGAGCAAAGAGCATCACACAGTTTACAAAAACAAAGAACAGAGATGTTAACACAGCCACTGCAATTTTAGTACTGGGCCTAGCATCCATGTCTTGATTAAAGATTTGCTGATAAATGAATGACACATCCCCAGCTGTGCCATTGGACCCCGCCATAAGCTGAAAGACAAGGAACAGTGAAACAAGACTCATTTGAACAATTTATACTAATGATCACTGATGCAATCTTTTTCTATCTGTTGATTATGTGAATTAAAGATTATATTTTCAAAAGTTTGCATAGGACACAACAGACACAAACGTGTTGTCTTTCTACAGTGAATGAGGCGGACATCAACCTTCCTTCTGCTCCAGCTGCAGATTCCACAAACACAAACACTGCTCCTGAACTTATATAGATGTTAAACAGAGGCAGACAGAACCACATGGGTATACTGTACATGGCACTGCATGGGAGGGAGCCCTTTTTTATTCAAAACTAAATTAGTCATTTTGTATAACCAATAAAATGAGTGAAAAGTTTAATAGAAAAAAAAAATAGAACCCAGCTTATTCCATTTTACAAAGCCCTGTTTTTCTGGTCACTTTTTTTTTTTTAAATCTGAGAAAGTGCTTCATGTGATCATGCAGCTAAATGCTAAACGACATTCTTCCACATTTTTAAAGAGTGCACGTGTGTGTGGTGGGATTACTAAAGTAACAGAAGGTGAGGAGAAAGGCCTGTACTGACCATATGCGCAGCCAGCATAGTCCATGTAAATGTGAACGCCACTTTCTTGTCTTAGCTTTATTGCAATAAGCGGTAACAATTTAAGAGACTATTTGTAGTTGAAATTATGAAAATCTCTGATGCAGATTTAAATGAGTGGGCTAGCTGGGCCTACATTTGAAGAATCCAGGGGCTGTTGCTATACAATCTTCACAGTCCCTACCAAACATATTCAACAGAAATGTAAGACCCTCTCTGCTGGTATAATGTTGTCATCCCTCTTAAATTCAATAAAATACATTAAAAAGAGCAACAAATGGACATTATACAGGTTTGTTTGGAGAATGTATTGTTGTGAGCAAGATCAACTCTACAGACAGAAAATTAAATATTCAACAAATTAATGCTGAACTATTTTAGGATCACTGTAAAATTCATATATTTTGTTTATAGTTACAAAAAACCTAAAAGTCTTTCTTTAACAGACCAAAGTGTAAAAGTGCAAGACACAGGCTGTCTGCAAATATTATAAAGAGTATATAGATTTTTTTAAATATAATTCTAATGAGGTGTATGAGTTTTTTTTCCTATAGCACTCATATACCTGTTTAAGTGACATTCTAGTTTCACAATATTATTTTTATTTTATTATCTGTCTTTTTCCCCCTTGTGCAAATGACAATGTGCAGGTTCAGAAGCCAGACATGCAGAAACTTGCCAATAACCATTGAATGTTTTATGAATATAAAATTATGAATATAAAAATGAATGAATATAAAAATTAAACCGAAAAATTATATTGAAATTTGAAATTATACATGTGTGTATATCACTGACGCTTTTAGTCTTAAACATATTTTTGCCAGAGAATAGGTTGATCTGATAGTTTGCTCTATTGCTTGAGGGCATTAACAGGTTAAGACACAAAAGTCATTTAGTCAAACCTGAAAAACAGTTGAAAAATGTATGAATTTATGAAACCTGTTTATTACAACATGCCATATTTTAGAGTGAGCAGAGCGTTAATGCATTAGTACTTCTTCAACATTTGAAAACAACAGTCCATGAACCAAAAGGACACATGAGTACAATAGTCAATCATTTCTTTTTCTAAATTGTTTAATTTATTTCTGATTTATTTCTGATAAATTATTATTTATATCTGATAAGAATGTAAATGTGTACCTTGAAATGCAATGTAAGTCGTTTTGGATAATAGCGTCTGCCAAATGCATAAATGTAAATGTAGAGATTAACATAGTGAAATAATTGAAAATCATATATTTATATAATAATATTATATAAATGATATATATATTATTGCACATAAGCAATAAATAATATGTTTATATTTAAAAAATAAACATAACTATAATTTAATGCAAATCTTTTTTATATCACCATTTGCATATCAACTTATTATTAATTCATGTCCTTTCAAATATCTCTTATTGTCAATGTACAATAACAGAGGGTCTCACTTTGCCTGAACAAAAACAGAAGAAATATTTGAACAAGGGCCACATAGGGATCATCTGGGGTTGTCTCTGTTTTGTATGGGTTTAGCACTTGTTTAGTTCTGTGACCTATAGTTTTCAGTTGGTTTCCATGATTTTTTCATTAGTTGATCATCAGTTATACCTGTTATTAACTTCATTGATTGGTTTGTCTATTTAAACTCTCTTTCCTTCAGTTCTTTGTCAGTTCTCATCGCGTTAGGTTTGGTTTTGTTCCTGTGTTTTCTGAATACCTTGAGTTCTGTGTTAAATAAACCTTTGACTGCTGCGATTAGATCCATTTCATCAACTTGCAACCTCACCACTACAGAATAACTGACCCAAAAGCATGGATCTAGCTGCAGTCAGATTCAGGGGAACCAGTCCCTAGGCCTAGAGGCACACATGAGGGATTTCTTGGATTTGTAAGATCTTTTCCGCCTGCGTGTGTTTTTCTGGGCGGGCCTGAATGAAAAGACCAAGGTGTGCCTGTCTGGAGATGAGCCTCTGGGAAATTTTAAGGAGTATGTGGAGTGGGTACTCCTCCACAATGGTTCCCCATTCACAATCTGCGAGAGCGAGGAGGAAATCAGCATGCCAGCCCCAGCCATCAGCCCAGCGACAGTGAAACCTGTGCCCACCACAGGCACAGAGCTGGATCCTGCTACTATTGGAGTGCCAGCATCATGAACTGAGCTAAGGATTGTCCCAGAGCCCGAGCCCGACATAACGTCTGACCAGGTGCGTGAGCCTGCTACAACGACTGTTCAATAGGGATTACTGGTGGAATATGAGGGCTTGATGTGGAGCCCAAACCCCTCTACAGCGGCTGATGGAGAAGCGCTGACTTTGAAAGTGAGTGTGTCATGCCTGTTTCCCTGTGCACTGAGCCTGTTTTGTCACTCTGCACCTTGTTATTAATGTCTGTGTTCCTACCCTGCCTCCCTCTCCCACCGCCTCTGCCTGTTCTGAGTTGGCCAAGCATCGTTCCAGAAAATCCTGCCTGTTCCACATCAGCCAAGAGTGTCATTCATGAATTTTATGCCTGTCTCGTGTGACCCTGTTAAGCCTGCCTGTTCATCCCCACCTGCACTGCCTCTCCTCAGCCCTTTGGCTCCTGCCCTGGTCACCAGTGACTCGCCTCGATCTGAGTGTTCGCCAACTTAGTCTTGGATTGTCAACCACATAGCTCCGCCCAGACCCTCCAGGCTTGTAACTCCACCTTGGCCTGTCGAGCAATCTGCTCCACCTTGGCTCCTCGCCCCCTTGTCTCCACCCGGGACTGTCGTCCCTACTACTCTTCCAGGCTTCCTCATCCCTCCTGCTCAGTCGGTGCTCTACTGGCTCCCTAGACTTCCGTGCCTTCAGCTGCTTTTCATCCCTCTACCCCTTTAGCTCTGGCAGGCTCCTCCTTCCCTCCAGCCTTGGTCCTCGGTCGCTCCGCCTTCGCCTCAGTCCTCCAGCATCCTGGCTCCACCTCGGTTGCTTGTCACTGCGGACCTTCGATGTTGCCTGGTCCCGTCAGCTTTTCAGCTCTGCCTGGGTCTCCACTACCATCGGCTCCGTCTGAGTCACTCGTCACCCTGGTTCCACAGGCCAAGCCTCGACCGTGGCTTCTCCCTCCCTCAGCTCCGCCAAACGTGTTGTCTTTCTTCTGAACAAGTCAGACATCAACCTTCTCTCTGCTCCACTGTGAGTAAGAGAGGGATGGAGTGAAAGCGAGTGAAAAGTTTGCACTACAAACCAGTGTGTTTATAATTACGACAATACATTACAATAATATGGTTAGAAATACCAGATTGCAATATCAAGCAGCAAAATGGGCTGTTTTATACCGCTAAAAATTCTTACGTTAAAAAGAAGGTGGATAGCATGACATGAACATGTGCTGTATGGCGAATAAAAGAAAAAAAGGGGGTGGATTTTGGAATCCACTGCTGCTTCAATGTAAATCTGAGTGATTATAATCAAGTATATTTTTCCCTCTAAACATCACATGAGTTGAATGACTTCTTTAGGCTTATGAGATTTTACTTTGTTATAGAAGTTACCAGTGTGATTACTGAAAAGTTCTTTTTATATATTCTCTAATGTCTGTTTTTGATGTCTGAATGCAGTAACAGTGCTTACTCATTTAGCCCGGCTTCCAGAAATGAAATATGGACTCTTTTTTTGTTTGAGAAAGGTTGTGTTAGTCTTGGTTACAGGTTAAGGAACCACTGGCATGATTGGAGATTGACTGAGTTGTTGTTCTGGACATGTTGGCCCCCAGCAACCCAAATCTGTGACCTGGAAGATCACGACATGCCTAACTTCAGGGTCCGAGTGTGAGCTGCATAATCTATGGAGATATGTTCCAGTCTATCTGTTTATGTGTGGGAAATTGCTATGTTTATTGATTTTCTTAGCCAATCAGAATCATTCAACCTGAAGCAAGGACGTAGCTTAGACCTGGCCTACAAACTCCTTGTGAGTCTTGAAGCTGACTTCTGCTGATGAAACTGCAAACTATCTTCAGTAAAACTTTTCTTTAATTTATTATAATTCTGACTCCGGGTCTTCATTCATCATTTCTGGTTCTGGGTCTTTGACTGTAAATCCCCTTACAAAACCATTTTAAAGCACATTGTTGCAGGCCAATTTATTATTTATACATTTAATGAAAAGTTAAAAATAGTATTATCTAATTTAGAAGGTTGTCCAACACACTAGAGCTCCATGCAGACAATAAATGCTGCCATATTAATATTAGGAGACTGATATTTGGATTTATAAATAAATAAACATAAATGCTACATCTTTTTGTTTTAATTAATGACATGATTGAGAACTTTGCCTGGGTTTTTGGTAAAGTTATAGGGGGAACATTGTGTAGCTTTTACAGCAGCTATACTGTTATATAAACAGTATATTTATAACAGTATAACATTATATACTTATTAAGATAGAAGCAAAGAAAACAGCATGGGCACAGTCTGCCCTTAATTGCTCCCTGATCTCCTCTTTATGACAAGTATTAATAATTTATGATTCTTCTGTCTGTCAAGTGTGTTGTATTTGTGAAAACATGGCTTCCTTGGGGAAGAACAATCTTTGAGTGTGAGCGCATCAAAACAAAGACACACAAAATAAAGATTAAACGTGTATAAACAACCAGTCGCCGGTGGTTTGTACACATTTACCCATAATCTGTTGCTCAGGGGTCCTCAACCTTTTTCAGGCCAAGAAACCCTGGATGGATAGAGAGACGGAACATGTTCCCCTGATTCTTACATTGAGTATTACATTTTGTTTGAACATTGTTGAAATATAGACCTGTATACGTTTCATATACTATTTATGATTTCAGTTGTACTTAATATATTTAGTAAGACTTTACACTGTCAGAAAAAAAGCTACAAAATCCATCATGGGGCAGTATTTTCCTATTATGAAAAGAAAACATTTCCCTATATATTAATGATCAATATATGAAATGGTTTAACAGTATATTTGAAAATATACAGAATAATATATTGCATTAATATATTACAATATATTGAATAAGGAATTGCCGGTTTTCACATATTTAAAAATATGTGACAATATATTTTACTAATATATCATAATGTATGTAATTTTAGATTTAGTAATACACTTCATGTGATCAGATGTTACTGCATGTGTAATTAAATGCAAAAATGTCATATTTACTCATGCAGCATAAACACACATATATAGAGAATTATATAATTTGATATATATCTTATACTTTTTTTATTATTTACATTATAAATGAATCATATGTTCAAGCTATAGTTATCAAAAGCACAAGCACACCTGGTCAGCTGCATGTACAGTATTTAGTCAAGAAACTTTCACTGTGTTGAGAAGCGTACAGTCATTACTTTTAAAACATAATAGTAGTTTATTACAAAATAATAGAACATTAAACCCTATAAAAGGTACCTTATGAGGCTTAGAGAGTGTACAGTAAGATCACATTATTTAACATTAACGCATTAACCAACATTAACAATGAGAATTACGACTTGTAACAATATTTATTCTTCTTTGTTCACGTTAGTTAATAAAAATACAATTGTTCCTTGTTCTGTGTTCCAGTTTATCCTCAGTTTACCTAACACTGATTATCAAGGGATTCCTGACATGACCGAAAGAGAAGCCTTGTTTTTCCACTTAATGATGACAAGTGCCTGAGGTCTAAAATGGCAAAGATTTAAATAATTAATGAGCTTTAATGAGAAGGTTTTAATGATAATCTTTGGGGTGTTCTTGCTGCTCTCTTGTGTCTCTTTACTTATGTGTTTATAAAGTATAAAGTCTGTCCATCATCATCACCATCATCATGTCACTGTGGTAATTAACTTTTCAGACGTATCTATTGAACTTGAAAATCTCATTCCATTTTTGTCTTTTTAAACAAATTCTTGTGTTGACTGCATTTGTCAGCCCTATACCCATAATTATGAGATAAAGATGAACAAACAAATAATTTAATTTATCGGAGACCAACTGTGGCATGAAATTAGACAAGATATTAATATAGTGTAGTAGTAATAAAATAAAATAATAATAATAATTCAGGCTAAATTTGCAACCCTGACATTCATTCTGGCATATTTTTTTATTTAATTATTTTATTTTATTACTAACATTTTCTGAAGTTTAAACACCTTCAGTGACTTGGCAAAAAAACAAGAGTTTGAGAGTTTTTTAAGAGTTTGTATGTGTTAGTAGATTGATAGCAAGTAAGACACAAATGTTGTTGTTGTTTTTATTTTATCATGTTTACCAAGAATTTGATCAAGCATTATTTATAGATATCCTGGTTTTCTCACGTCACACCTGTGTTCTCATGTCTACAGGAAGTACAGCACAGGATGGTTGCGAGAGACTCACCTGCAGCTTGAAACTGGGTGGGAAGTGTAACTTTACGATTTACAATCAATATGTTTGTTTTTCATATCCAAAACCTACATTAATAATAAAATCAACAGGGTTATACCGTCTCGATTCTAAAAGATCATGCAAAAAAAAGGGCTGGATTGAGGGCTAGTTTCTGGTTAATCCAGCAGACACCTGCGCGCGCGTGTCAGCGGGTTTCGCTATAGGTGAACATGACACATGAACGGCAACACAGTGGACTGACAGCGGCCAATTTGACAAATACGTCGAATGACATGGACAAATCTGGAAAGGGAAAAAAATTTCCGGTATGTTTTAAACTGAGTATCTTTATTACTATTTTTTTCGTGTTGTCAGTTGTTTCAGGCGTTATTACCCTGAAACAACTACTGGGACTCTTTGTACAATGCTGTTTGTGTTTGGAATTTACATAATTAACAGCCTAATTTGTTTGGTAGTTATATTAAGATATAGGCCATTTTAGTTTGTATATTATAACTATAGGCTATACATATACTATAACTAGTAGGCTATAGCTGTAATTGTATTATGTATTAAATGTATATGCCTGTCTAATTTGCTTCACTGTTTTATATAGCTTAAAACCAATGGTTAAATTGTCATTGCAGTTTCAGTCTCAAGTTTACATTGTGCTTGTACTTAAAAAAAAATTCCTCAGTATCCTCCACCAATATTTTAAAAATAACTATATACTGTAAATATGTATTTAAAGATGTTTAACCAAAAGACTGCCATCAAAATAACCTGTTTTTCCTCAATTAAGAAAAGCGTTCACTTCAGTCACGTGACTCACACACACACACTCGTGCCAACGCATACTTGACTGGGGTGGGTTGTTGACGCTGATTAGAAAGGTGTTGGTTCAGGATTTAGAAAACAGTTGCTAGCACATTATTCCATGTAGGCCTACTCATAGCAGTGAAATTGGACTGCTTAAGAGGAATAGCCTGTTTTCACATGGGTGGTTCAAAATTGCATTTTAGTCATGTACGGTACAGTGTGTCCTCGGGGTTACAGAGAGTAGGCTAACTCATTCTACACGTAACAGTCACATGTAACCAACTCAAAAAGCACAAGTGTATTTTACATTTCTCTGTAGGACAGTGGCTTGGACCAGACAGAGCAGTTTCTTCCTGCATCGGATGCAAAGAAGTTACAGAAGAGGATATCGCGCAGGGCCAGGTTGATTGTGGCAATAGGTCTACCCACAGCATTAGCCATCATTGCATTAGTAACTGGAGTGCTAGTGTGGCATTTCCATTGTGAGTTATTTAACCTGTAAACTAACACACTGCTATTATCACCATAAACAGCAAATCTGAATGATTTTGATAAAACAATAACAATAACCAGCATGTTTACTGTTATAGTCAGGCCAATTGGAAAGGTGAAGAAGTTGTTTAGTGGTTCTTTGACCATCTCCAGTCAGACGTTCTCAGATGCTTATGAAAACTCTAACAGCACTGAATATAAAGAACTGGCCTCAAAGGTCTCAAAGCAGGTGAGGTGGTCATGTTTCTTTGAAAGGTTTTTTATTCATGTTTTTATTTGTCTACTTCATCAATGGCTATTTCTAGGAAGTGGTATATTCAGTTCATAATCTTAATAATTTGCATAATTCTACCTTGTCTTTCAGCTCAAAACAATATACGGTCAAGTGCCCTTGCTGTCCAGGTACCATGTCGCATCCAGTGTGCAAGGTTTCAGGTAATTAAATAATTCTTACACTCATGAGAGAAAATGATGGTTAGTTGACATGAAAGGTCAATCAGAAAGTTCACTCTTTTCATTTTTCTATAGTTATTATATATGCAGATGAGATGACCTTATATTAACTGACAGACAGCATGGAATATTTGTTCTTTAAAGGCCAACTCACACAGCACAGACAAACATCAACAAGCAAGTCTGCCATGGGATTTAGAATTTTATGAAAAATAACTCTTATTCACACTGCCCCAACAGACACCGACAAACGCTGATTCAAAACGTTCAATCGGGTGAAAACAAACCCCGTCCAACGACAACAGACGCTGACAGGGGTAACGCTGGTCCAACAAAACCCACAAACGTGTTTATCTGTGCGGTGTAAATTGGCCTTAAAAATTTGTTTGTCACACTGCAGGACTATTTAAGTGTGACCAATCACAGCACCCCTTATATTCAAAATCAAGTAAATGAACAAGTTATTTGTCAGCCAACCTTGAATAGTCCACCCTCTTTTGAAACAAAGTCTCTTTTGAAACAAAGCTATAAATATATTAGGGCATCACAGAATATGCCGGACTCATTTCATACTATGAATCTCATTCATGGTTATTTGCATTGATTTGTATTCATAAAAAGTTTCATAAAATTTTCTTCCCCTATAGTGAGGGCAGTAATAACGGTATCATCGCATATTACCTGTCTGAGTTTAATGTGCGGGAGTCCAAAATATCTGCTGTGGAAGAGGCCATTGCATCCATGGATGGGGTGGAAAATGTACGGAAAAGCCGGAGTGGTTTTGGTCGGAAGACTGACAATAGCCTCACCATTGATGGCATGACATCAGGAGGTAAATCTACTGGAAGAGGGTTTCATATTACCCGCATAGTTTCAGTCTGTCACCTCTTGCAATCTAACCAGAAACTTCAAAGAAACATGGGTCTCATTTTAGTCTAGCACTATTCAGTCTTAATTGTTTACAGTCAAAATTCATATATATTTTGGTGTGTATTACAGCTGTGGATGCTCGGTTAGCTGGCAAAAACCTCAAACGTGAGTAAAAGATATGCTCCTTACATTTATCTATGTATGTGTTCATATCGCAGTATTGAACTTGTCCTGTCTTTCAGGGTCCATTAAGAGGTCTCATCATGCCCATGAGAACCAGACAGAAATTATCCGGTCTCCAGGGTTTCCTGATTCCTCCTACTCTCCCAACCTTTACAGCGAGTGGCAGATTCGGGCCGACCCAGAGCACAGGATCAGATTAGAGTTTGATGTCCTAGACCTGGAGAAAGACTGTCATAATGATTTCATCAAAGTGTATGACTCATTAGCACCATCAGAGAAGCAAGTCATAACAGAGTAAGTGTTCATACGCTCTCAGTCATCCTCTCCATGACACAGTACCGCATGTGTGAGCAGTGTCACAATGCACATGCCTGTTTTTTGTCATTGTCTTTGTGATATGTGGAATCTAACAACAGTGTTCATGCAGGAAATGTGGATATCGCTTACCAAATGAGAAGCTCATTTTCATCTCCTCTGGGAATGTCATGCTGGTTACACTGGTTACAAATGAAGAGAAAAACTTCCCAGGTTTCAGGGCATTTTACTCTCAGATTCCAGCCAAAATTCAAGGTAGAGTTTAATGATATATAAACTCCTGTGTAGGGTCCAGAATTCCCTTTTTGACACATTTGCCAATGGCAAATTTACTGGATAAAAATATTTCTTGTCTGCCATGAAACTGCATTATTTAAAAAAAAAAAAAAGTTTTCCTTATGAGAATAGTATAATTCAGATCATTGTCACTTGCAACATCATATATACCCATATGCGCTGTGTCAGTAAAACTCTGTCGCAAAAATGTACACACACATTTTGATTTTGTTCCTAATATATTAATTTTGATGGTTTGTGAGGAACATTAATACATACATTATTGTTCAAAGGTTACAACTAAATTAACTGACATTACTGAAATTATTTTTGTATTTGCAAGGGTCAGACAAACATTTTAATATTAATATAAACCATGTTGCATTGCAGTTCTTTATAAAATAACTGGACACTTGCAAGCAGGGGTACCGTAAGATAACCCCTGGGCTACAGCATTAGGGTTGGCCGATAAAAATGTATCTTGTCAATACACATCTAACATTTACAACATGGGTCAAATATGGGTCAAATATGGGTCAAAAATAGGTGCGTGTGCAAATTCACTCTTTGCTAGTAGATTGCACTTGTGGAACAGCAGAATTATAGGTGCTACATAAACAAAGCTGCGCTGCACTTATAAACACTATATTATTATAGGCGTTATATGGAGGTAATATGAAAAGAAAATGCCATGAAAAAATAATATAAACTCATAAATTAAAAAATGTATTATTCATCAGCAGATCAAAACAATCACTTGGTATAAATGTGTACATAAAAGTTTAAATAGCAATAGATTATATACACTATGTGAAAATAGCAGCATTTGCAATACGTGATTGCTATTTATACTTAAAAATAGTGGCAGATACTATTTGCACCTCAGTGTTGTTGTACATTAAACGGTATGCAATAACAGAGTGTTAATGATTATTAATTGGATGCCGCCTTATTGGGACAATAAAGCTACACCTACCTCCAACCCTATCCGATAAACACTTTATTATTAAACACACTTTAGATACTTTAGTTCCACTTTTTGAATATTTCATAGTTTTTATTGAAAATAAATGCCATTCCGATCTGATATGTGATGGGAAAAGGAAGTAAGAGCGAGTTCGGTAAAAGGCAGATTCGAACTCGAGTCGATTTTCATCAAAAATTGTGTAATACGCGCCTTACCCCCACACTATTAACTATTAGCATTATTTTGTCTGGCCCAACCAGACTTCTGTGAGCGAATGGTCTCTAACGACAAAGCGGCCTATTGCGCTTAGTGTAAACAAAGAGTTTTGAAGTTATTTGGTGTAAATAGACACTTCAATAAATGTGGGCTATTTGATGATTGCAAACTGCTCTAAAACTAAAGCGCGAGCACGTAGAATGCATAACAGAAAAAAACGTTTTTTACTTGCAACAGGCAGTGCTCTCGTTTAATTAATTAAATCATAGCATTTTAATGTTTAATTATCACGTTTAAGCAATATTGGGATTCCTGTTTTTCCATCCCCAGATTTAAAACCTCCTGAAATTAAAATTGAGATTAAAGCAGCACAGATGGAAAACAGTGACTGGATCTGAAACTTTCAGATAACACAGATTATATCCGCGCGAAAGTTACTTAACTCGCGTTCAAGCGCAGAGTGGCTCTCTCGGCCTGTATGACTTTACAGAAAGTTGTCCAGTCATTATTGTGCGTTAATGCTCCCCTGCTTGCAAGTGACCTGCCAAAGCTAGGTGTTTTGGAAAATGTTAAAGGAATAGTTCACCCAAAAAATGAAAATTGTCATTATTTACTCACCCTCATGCCATTCCAAACCTGTATGACTGTAATGAAGAGGCAGCGGCATTGAGATCCATGTGCAGTATATTTATTATCAGCATTAAACGTAGAACAAACAGGCAGGGGTCAAACACCAGCAAAAGAGATATCAAAGGCTGAACACAAACGTAGTCAAAAGGCAGGCAGAGTTTCAGGGCAGGCAGCAAACAAAGTAGCGAGTATCCAGGCAAACAAAGCAGAGTCACAAAGGCAATAGGCAAAGGATCGATACGGTGAAAACAGTCCAGGTGTGCAGATAATCAGTACCAGGCATGGGATCATGGAAAATGGAGTTTAAATGGATAATATCAGTATTTGGGAGAGGGAGCCCTCTGGTGGCGAGTAGGAGGAACCACAGAGGATTGATTCGTGACAGGAGTTAGGGAGATCGGTGACAAAGTCTATGGCAATGTGAGACCAAGGACGTTGAGGGATGGGTAATGGTCGTAGTAGACTGGCTGGTAGTTGCTTGGAGGATTTGGAGATACTGCATGTCGGACTGTTCTGAATGAAGGAGATGGTGTCTTTCTGTATGGAAAGCCACCAAAAGAGGTTTGTGAGTAGTTGAAGAGTGGCGGTGATACTAGGGTGGCCGGAACTGGGCGATGAATGGACGTATTGGGTGATTCTTTTACGGAAGGATGGTGGTACATATGTTCTGTCAGGTGGGCAGTTTGGTGGAGGTGGATCTGATTTTTGAGCCTCTGTTAACTCTGTCATGATATCCCATTGAACAGGAGCAAGAATGAGGGTGGGAGAGATGATGGATTTGCCGGATGGTGGTTGATGAGTGGATTCATGTTGCAGAGAGAGAGCGTCTGCCTTTATATTCTTTGATCCAGGTTGGTAGGTGATTGTGAAATTAAACCGTGTAAAGAATAACTCCCACCTTGCTTGCCTTGGGTTGAGTCTTTTCGCGGATCGTAGATATTCCAGATTTCTGTGGTCAGTTAGTACCAGGAAAGGATGTTTGGCACCCTCCAACCAATGTCGCCATTCTTCAAAGGCTGCCTGCATGGCTAAAAGTTCACGGATCCCGACATCATAGTTCTGTTCTGTTGTGGTGAGCTTGCGTGAGAAATAAGCACAAGGGAACATTTTGGGAGGGGTGCCCTGACGTTGAGAGAGAACAGCACCGATGCCAGTGTTGGATGCATCCACCTCTATGATGAACTCGTACTCGGGATCAGGATGGTGCAATATAGGAGCACTGGTAAAACGTTTTTTCAGGTCATGAAAAGACTGTACGGCTGCTGGTGACCAGAGTAGTTTTTGTCCTCCTTTCTTGGTCATGGATGTCAAAGGACCTGCGATTGTACTGAAGCCTCTAATAAAGCGTCTGTAAAAGTAAGCAAACCCCAGAAATCGTTGCAGCTCCTTGATCGAACACGGGTTGTGGCCATTTCAACACTGCTTGCACCTTCTTGTCATTCATGGCAACTCCCTCTGGGCTGATTTCGCAACCAAGAAATGACATGGAAGTTCGGTGAAACTCACATTTCTCTGCCTTGGCATATAATTGATGAGATATTAAGCGTTGTAGGACCATGCAAACGTGTTTGACGTGATCCCTGAGGGAGTCTGAGTAGATGAGAATGTCATCAATGTATACGATGACCCATCTGTTTAGCATGTCTCGGAAGGTATCATTAATGAATACCTGGAACACAGAGGGACTATTGGCCAGCCCGAAAGGCATAACCAAATATTCATAGTGCCCTGTAGCAGTAGAGAAAGCCGTCTTCCATTCGTCCCCCTCTTGAATTCGAATGAGATTGTAGGCGTTTTGGAGATCAAGTTTTGTGAAATATTTAGCTGTGCGAAGTTGTTCGAGGGCTGCTGGGACTAGAGGTAAAGGGTAGCGATCTTTGACAGTGATGTCGTTTAGCCCTCTGTAGTCGATGCACGGGCGAAGCCCTCCATCCTTCTTACTGACAAAGAAGAAGCCGGCTGAGGCTGGAGAAGTGGACGGTCGAATAAATCCCTTTGCCAATTCCTCCTCGATGTATGTCCTCATGGTTTCTGATTCAGGTTGTGATAGAGGGAAGATGCGGCCTTTAGGGTGTGTAGAATCTAGAATGAGTTCGATACTACAATCACTGGAGCGATGAAGTGGAAGTTGAGATGCCTTGATCTTGCTGAAAGCTTCCTTAAGATCTATATATTCTGGTGGAAGATTTGGAGCAGAATTGGGTTCCAGAAGTACAGTAGCGGCTTAAACAGGCATGGAAGTAGCAGATTGTAGACAATTTCGTTGACAGTTGTCAGACCAATGGGTAATTTGTCTATCAATCCAGGAAATTTGTGGATTGTGTGCTTGTAGCCAGGGAATTCATGGTTGAGGCTTGATTCGTGAAAATGACTTGCTTCTGTGAGAAAAAAAAACACACACAAAATCTCTTCTTTTGTGTTCCACGGAAGAAAGAAAGTCATACAGGTTTGGAACGACATTATGGTGAGTAAATGACAGAATTTTAATTTGTGGGTGAACTATCCCTTTAATTCCGAATCATGTGCTTGTGTGTTAAATCAAGCAAATCTAAGGCCAATATTTGTCTGAAGTAAATTGTCACATTCTTTAGACTGCGGAGGGAGACTAACAGGGCTTCGGGGTACCTTCACATCACCTGGCTATCCCTCCCATTACCCACCTCAGATTGAGTGTGTCTGGAACATTGAGGTACAATAGATTTGTTCTCAATGTCACTTACATTTTCCTTCATCATTGGTCTGTTTCTTACATTAGTTCCTCACAATATTGTAAGTTTTTAAATGTTCTTCTGTTTCATAGGTTCCACCAGGAAAGCATATCAAGATTAAGTTTGACAAGTTCTCTATACATAGCTCTGAAAAGGACACCATCAGCTGTTCCACAGACTACTTGGAGTTAAATTACAGGTAAGACAAAAGTCTCTTCAATGTAAAGGCATTATTTACACAGATCTGTTGCTTCAAAATAATCATCATTTACTTGATTAAATGTTACTAACTATTAAATATATAGAATTTAGGGCTGGGCGATATATCGCATGACATTGTTAGGCGCATCTCGTCAGTAAAGACGGTTCCTTGATTAGTAGTAAATCGCCATCACCTGCTTTCAGATGGAGCGGCATTTACAACACAGAGCCGTAGTTAACTGACAAGCTGAGCCATATCGCATTAATTATCGCGGACGTATCGCCTGTGATAATTAATGCGATATGGCTCAGCTTGTCAGTTAACTACGGCTCTGTGTTGTAAATGCCGCTCCATCTGAAAGCAGGTGATGGCGATTGCGATATATCGCATAATGTAATGCGATATATCGCCAGCCCTAATAGAATTAGATCATTTATGCACTACTAAGAAGTTACTAATAGAACTATTATTTTAAATTGTAATGATACTCCACAAAATTACATTTTTACTGTATTTTTGATCAAATAAATGAAGACTTGGTGGGTATAATAAGAGCCTTCTTTCAAAAATAATAACAAATCTTACCGACCCCAAACTTTTAAATGTTAATGCACACTCTATTATTTTCCTTTATTTTACAAGAATATGTGGGGAGAAGCCACCTAAAACAGTGTACACTATCAAATCAAACCAAGTAACAGTCAAATTTAAGTCTGACCTGTCCTACGTGAGTGAGGGCTTTTCTGCAGAGTTTGAGGCCTTTGAACCCACTAATCGTGAGTAGAATCATATTGTTTTCTGCTGATTTTAAAGCACAATGTTCTAAGCCAGTCCATCATGACAAAAACACCTCAATCACCTTTCCACAGCCTGTCCGGGGAGGTTCCAGTGTGACAGTGATCTGTGTGTGTCTACTAACCTAGAGTGTGATGGCTACAATGACTGTGGAGATATGAGTGATGAGAGGGGCTGCAGTAAGTTTATTCCACTTGTACTCAGTCTTTCTATAGTTGTTTTCACAAAGAGAAGCTCTTGAAATACTATAATAATGTGTCATTTGGGATTTTCCATTACTTTCTTTACCCATGCATGCAGTCTGTAATGTGACTCAAATCAAATGCAAGAACGGCTTCTGCAAGCCCAGTTTCTGGCTCTGTGATGGGGTGAATGATTGCGGAGATGGCACTGATGAGGAAGACTGTGGTAAGGATGAAACCAGCTCTCAAAGTCATGAAATCATGAGCAAGAGTAATGGAGATGATTTCAGGTTGTTTTTTCGATTTTGTCTACAGGGAATTGTAAAGCGCAAGAGTTCAAATGTCGAAATGGCCGCTGCATTTCAACACAGAAGCAGTGTAATGGCTACAACGACTGTGGAGATGGTTCAGATGAATCTCAGTGTGCGAAATGTAAGAACTTACATTCAATAATGGCAATTTCTTTGCCTGTTGTCGCATAGACTGTAAAAAAGAAAGATGACATGTCTCCACTTCCTTGCACTGTAGAAAAATGAAGCCACTGTAGTTGAAATAGTCGTTGACATTTTGCGCTGATTACGTCATTCGGAGCCCGAGACTGCGCAGTACAGAGGTATCAAGGTCCCGCCCATAGTCCCGCTCCCGCTCCCGCAGACTCAATCACAAACACACAGCTGTCAATCATGACGTTAGACTAAACTAAAACCACATTTTTTTGTAAAGCGAACACTTGAGCATACCTCAGCGTGATAAGAACTACTTAAAATGACAGAAACCATCTTTGGGAAATTTTTTTTTAAAATGTAATTGGATTTTTTTGTTTGGTTCGCGTCCCATTCGATTACATGGAGAGGGCGGAGTTTATGACCTAGACTGCAGCCAGCCACTAGGGGGCGATCAAAATGCTTTGGCTTCAGTTTTCAGGATGTTTGTGGCACACTTGCCCTGTCATCTTTTCTGTTTTTGGCCTCAATTTGAGTGCATAATAAATGATATTATTATGTATGTATACCTCTATTGCTTACGTATGATTTCACAATTAGTTTCTTATCAGCAGCACAATTTACCTTGGAGGTTGACTATACCTGCTGTCAACATAAGCAGTCACACCATTGGATTTAATTACTTCTCTTTTATATCTAGCCATAGTTATTCGCTGCTCTGATCACTCTTATAAGTGCAAGAATAACCAATGCATTAGCAAGCTGAACCCTATGTGTGATGGAGAAACTGACTGTGAGGATGGTTCGGATGAAGCAGAGTGTAGTAAGTTCAAAATTATTCTTTCTTTCCTCTGAGAAATCATGAGGGATTTGTTGTTCACAAAAGTGACATTGAAGACTTTTATAATGTTACAAAATCTGTTCATCAAAGAATCCTGAAAAAAAGTATCACGGTTTCCACAAAAATACTGTATGAGGCAGCACAACTAAAACTTGAACTCCGACATGTTTATTATGTTTAATATTTTCTATATTTTGTTTAAAATGAATTGAATATCAATTCAAAAGATTACAGTATGTCAAAATTGACCATTTTAATTGTTGGAAGGTTAAGACCTCTGTTATGTATTTCTGATACTGTATGTTTAAAACCATCCCCACCATTTTTCATGCGATGGTACATTTTTGATAGGTAATAGTTTTGAATGATAATAGTAACAATGTTAATAGTTCTTAATATTTATAGTTCTCCCTACAACATCAAAAAAACATGCCATTAATATTATGTGTATTTATATTTGTTAAATTTGCTGATTCACTGTAGAATGCGGGACTAAGCCCTACAAGTCCAGTCGTATTGTGGGTGGAAAGGACTCGAATGAGGGAGAATGGCCCTGGCAGGTCAGCCTCCACATGAAGACACAAGGTCATGTGTGCGGGGCGTCTGTCATCAGTAACCGCTGGCTTGTCACTGCTGCTCACTGCGTGCAGGACACAGAAAAGTTCAAGTGAGTTCTCATCTCGTTTGGTCCTCTCCATCTCTCCTGCACTGATCCTGACTGATTGTTTGTTCTTTTGCTAGGTATTCTCAGCCTGACCAGTGGGAAGTCTACCTAGGCCTAATTAACCAGGGTGAGACTAATAAGGCAACCCTAAAAAGTGTGAAGCGCATAATTTCTCACCCTCAGTACGATCCCATGAGCTACGACAATGACATCGCTCTAATGGAGTTGGAGAGCCCTGTGACTCTAAGCCAGAACATCTGGCCTGTCTGCTTACCTGACGCCACACATGACTTCCCAGCAGGCAAATCTGTATGGATCACTGGCTGGGGCAAGATGAGAGAGGAAGTTGGTAAGTCGTGTAACAACATAATATTTTTTTAATGTTTTTGAAAGAAGTCTGAAACAATTTTAAAGTATTAATTTTTCCAGGACATTTACAGTAATGTCATGCTTGATTCTAAAATTAACTTTTTGAATGTCATTTTAAAACTAAAGAACTATGGAATGACACAAATGGATGTGTGGGAGTATTGCAATCTTATTTTAGATCCCTCACAGTACTTTTATATTACAAAAAAAGAAAAGAAAAAAAAAAAGATATAGACATACATTTATACTTAATACTTTATACTACAGAATTAATTTCAAGCATTTAAAAATTAATTTTTCATTGATGTTCTATGAAAAAATGAATTGTAATATGGCACCAACACAAAAAATAATTGTACACTTTTTTTAGGAAATTAAAATTAAAAGTCTGAATATAACAATAGATAAATGAACATATAAAATGGTTTTATTTTACAGAGCAAATAAGTGAATCATTGCTGAATCTTAGAAGTGCATTTGAACCAAAATCTTTAGTCTGACACGACTGCCAGACAGACCGTTTTTTTGTTGTTGTTTTTGCACATAACACAAATTTAGTCAAGTGTGTCTAAACTCTAAAACAAAACTGGTAAAACTGGTAGTGTTGCTATATTTGTCCAAACCATATAATGAGAGAACGTACCTACATACTGAATGTCATTGAGTACAAAGTATGATGTAATAAGAGTTATTATGATGTAAATTATGATGTAAAAATGAGTTAGTAAGCTAAGAAAGTGTCTTCTCCCTGCTCTAGATGATGTTGCATCAGTGTTGCAGAAGGCAGAGGTGCGCATTATTAACAGCGCTGTGTGCAGCAAGCTGATGGATGATGGGACAACACCACGCATGATCTGTGCAGGTGTATTGAGTGGAGGTGTAGATGCCTGTCAGGTAAAATGAAAGTTTTTGATTGTTGTTTTCACATTCAGATACATGTCATGAACTTGTTTCTCAATATTGTACAAAATATTTCTCTTTCCCCTGCCAGGGTGACTCAGGTGGGCCAATGACTTCCACTGAGAGCAATGGGCGCATGTTCCTTGCTGGAGTGGTGAGTTGGGGAGATGGCTGCGGTCGCAAGAACAGGCCTGGTGTCTACACACGGGTCACAGAATACCGCAGCTGGATCAAGCAGATGACAGGGGTTTAGTGTCACAACGGTGACAAGAAATGGACTAAAGCCTAACAACCTGTATTGAAAGTTATTGAGGAAAAATTAAGGCATTCATATTGGTCAAGTCATGTTTCCGGAGCCATAAAGATTCTTATAATCAGCCCACATGATGTCCACAAGAAAGTTTTCTTTGATGAAGATCTGTTTTGTTTTTTCATAATAAGGAGCTCTCACAGTTTCTTAATCTACCTTTGTGTTTCTGTATGTGTTTACACTCTTAAAAGAGTTTTGTCTATATGGACTATGCTGTTAGCTCAAATGAACTGTTTCTCTTTCTGTGGAGGAAAAGTATTCTTGCTGCCTTGCTAAGTCATTAAAACTTGAGTGCTTCTCAGAGATTTTTGTAATGTAATTGATGGCGTAACATGTCAATGGACGGTGCTTTGTTTTTATATGTATTACATTGTAGCTTTATAATCTCTTTTCATACAAAACAGTCTTCATAATCAGATCTGTGCACAAATGTATTTTATGGCTAAATAATAGGAAACAATTTTGGAGTATTCATTTATTCTAGACAGTTAATGTCCTTCTTGAATGTCATTTTAATTGTCTGTGTGTGTGTGTGACAATTGATTTGTTTTTTTCAATTTTATTTACATAATGACCTTTGTTTTACTGTTGTGTGTATCTGTAATATTTTGTTATAATGTCATATTTTTATTTTTGTTAATGCCCTCCTTGGGGGATTGGCGTTCCCATAATGTGCCTTGATGCTTTAGTAGGTTCTTTAATAAAAATTAAAAGTGAAATTCTAATCTGCTTATTTTTCATGTTGTGAATTCAGGACTTGGTGTTACATTTAAAGAAAGACGTTTAGAAAAACAATACAATTGCATCATAAATATATAATATATATATATATTAATTTTGCATTTCCTTTAACATTCTCGCATTGCGCGCACACACACACACACACACACGGTCCGTACATTTAATTGATTGGTGTGCAAATTTTATTGTTTATATTTTTATTTATGCCGCAATATGTGGATTTTTTCCGTGTGTGTGTGTGTGTGTTCCACCCATAGACTGTAAAATTGATATTTAAAAACCTTTAGCAGATGAACGGAAGTTTAGACGACAGACCGGAAATGTGCACCAATGTTATTATTCCTACCGCCCTTGTGATGAGCAAGCTAACGTATACATTCCTGATTTCCACCAACACTCATGGTAAGATGCCTTAAACATTTCCCTGATATACATAAATAGATAAATTAAAACGATACGTTTTGTTAATTACACTATAATAGATGTCAAGCCTAAAAAGGCCTATTAGCTTCTTGTATTAGCTAGTAGCAAAATTAACGTTAGCAATATCAAGATAGTGTAATGATTAACTTACATGTGCCATAGATACTTACGTACAAGTTGTCAATAAACCTTCATGGGAAATTATAGTTTTGTAATACACAAGCTGACTTGGTAAAGTACCTTGGCAGGGTGATCAATATGATTTTGTTGTCATTTATCTCATTAAGTTAACGTTACCACAAATTGTATATAACCTTAATACAGTCGTGTGAAATGTAGATTTAATTAGTATAAATAAAATGGTGAGTTAATTAATAAATACAAAAGCATAGTGCATTTCAGATGTCTTTAGAGTTTGCAGGTGTTTAGACTGTTTCCTTTGTTCATAATGTCTAATTTTGTAAACCTGCAGATACCGTTTTTGCTGCTGTGAAGGGTTAGGTAAAGATGGATGCATTGGATCACATGTTAACAGACCCACTGGAGTCTGGAATGGACCAGGATGGTCGTGTGATGGAAGAGTGCATGTTGGGAAACTGTAGAGTTCGGGTTCCTGAAGATTTGCTGGAGGATGTGAGTTATCAGCCAACGTTTCAGTGATAGTTCCACCATTTTCATGCAATTTTGAAAACATGAGAGTAAAAATTGAACCATCTCTTTATCTTGTGGGCATGTGTGTCTATGTGAGAGCAGCCAGAGATTTTCTTTTCGGTGATGAGTGAGAGCACATGGACAGATGTTCTCACAGATGCTCAACGGACACATCTTCGTCAACTCCTGCCTCAGTTCTCCGAGAATAACAACTCAGAGCAGAACAGCATCATCAGCGACCTTTTCAACGACCAGAATTTCTTCTTCGGAAACCCCTTGCACATTGCCCAGAAGCTCTTCAGAGGTTATCTTTCTTCCCTTTTATTTTCAATCCTAGTATTTTTCATTTATAAAATAAAACTTCATGCATATTAGTTTGTTTATCTCTCCATAGATGGTTACTTTAACCCAGAGGTTGTCAAGTACAGACAACTTTGTGCCAAACCTCAGAAAAAAAGGCACATCTACTCCCTTCAACAGTACTACCACAAATTACTCAAGCAGATCCTGGTCTCCAGAAAGGTACAGTTAATCACAGAAGAGCTAATTTAGTCTCTGTGTCATGATCAATGTTTATCTCACCATATACACTGCCATTCAAAAGTTTTTTTTTAAGGAAATTAATTTCTTTTATTTAACAGGGATGCATTAAATTGATCAAAAGTGACAGTAAAGACATTTATAATGTTACAAAAGAGTTACATTTTTCCTCTGTATATTAAGCAGCACAACTGTTTTCAACATTGATATTAATCTGAAACGTTTCGAGAGCATCAAATTATATATTATATTGATTTCTGAAGGATCATGTGACACTGAAGACTGGAGTAATGACTCCTTAATAAATCAGCTTTTCTATGACAGAAAAAAATATATTTTAAAATATATTAAAATATAAAACAGTTATTTTAAATTGTATTCATATTTCACAATATTGCTGTTTTACTGTATTTTTGATCAAATAAAAGCAGCGTTGGTGAGCACAAGAGACTCTTTTAAAAAACAATGAAAAATAGTACCCCAAACTTTTGAACAGTAGTGTAAACAATGCAGTATCCTTGCTGTTTCTTGAAAGTCCAATGCTAGATTTGTACTTGCACCATATAGAAAACTAGCACAACTGAAGTCATGTGATCCTCGACTGGTCGACACAGACCTGACACAGGTAGTTGCGGAAGAAATCGAATAGTTGGTGCAACCTTTGCTGTAACTCTATGCAACGTACTAATGTGTTTTTCTCTTGTAATGTAGGATTTGCTGGATTTGGCTGTCCGCAGTGGACCCGAGCTTGCGGTAAAACGGCGGTACCCTGTCCCTTCTCATAAGGAGATGCTGGAGCAGAGGGTGAGACGTCGAGTGGCTCACATACTGAAGGACGTGAAAACAGAGTGTGGGGACAGTAATGTGTCATCTGATGAAGATGGTGGGTGTGATGCAGTGTGTGAACTTTTTCAGCACCATTGTGTGTTCATGTATTGATGATTAATATGATGGTTTTATGTTCATGTAAACAGATACAGCCTCTTGGTTGCCTGTTCCTCCATCGCCCTCCTCCCCAACTCCAACCGTCTCTCTCAGGGTCCTACCCAGCCTTTCTACTCAGGACATGAAAACCAGAGGTCAGTTAAAGCTGTTTTAAAGCTCCCCAGAAATGAAGATATGAGAAACTAAAGCTGATTTTCCATGTAGACAAGCCTGAGCTGGGTGAGAAGGAACTAAGAACCATGCTGCAGAGACACAGAGAAAAAAGAAAACGTCAGCCAGTAAGTTGCCTGAGGGGGTCATTTATTGTTTTTACTGTCCCTCTTCTGAGGTCCAGTTATAATGTTAGTAATGTTTTGTTTCTTATAATATTTTATTGTAACCTTTTCCATCATCTCTCTGGCTCTAAACGGTTCATTTCTTTCCCTTACTGTACCTTTAAGAAACTTGTGATGTCACCAAGTTTCAAAAGTGCAGAACAAGCCATTTCTGCAGCTAAGTTACAATAAAGGGTCATTTTTAAATGGGACGATTTAGATATACTGCATGACTTAAAGACTTAAAGATACAGCATGGTTTTTATATTATATCAAGCTCTTTTTTCAAGTGGTGAGAGAAGACTGGATTCTTTTATATGACCTTTTTTCAAGCATACGTGAAGTTACGTTGTGAAAAAGTAAAAATAAATAATGAAAATGAGATTAAATTAACTAACTTCGGCATCAATTTTAATAAAAAAAGATTAAAAAAAGTAATACATTACTACAACACTATACTGAGTAGGGAAAACATATAATTATACATAATATAATAATACATATAATTATTTACACATTTAAATCATACATTTTTCACAGTATAAGTTTGGTCTTTATACGTGTAAATATATAGCTGCCTTTTCACTTTTAGAATGGGGGTTCCGACCCGCACGAGGATGGTCATATATTATGTGTCCGGGACATCTAAAAGATTGAAAGCCATTGCACTAGAAGACAAGATTGGTATGAGTAATGATTTTATTTATTGATGTCATTTTTAGGATCACCCTGACCTTATGATATCCGACCTCCATCTTGGTGATATCATGTCACGAGTCAACATCGGCAGAAAAGGATCCGTTACAAGTGAGAATAATAAGCTCAGTTTATTCTCTTCAATATAAGATGCATGAATTGCAGCAGGTGGGAATCTATGTCTGTTTTGGCCTGTAGCCGTCTTTGACCTGGCCCTACCTAAGAAGAAGATAAAGGAGGAGAGGAAGAAGAAAAAGATGCGCCCTATTAAAATGGAATCGGAGGAGGTCTGTGATGTTCCGATGTCAGCTTCCATGAACTCCGGCCTTAATGATACCCCCACAGTTCCTACACAATCCGTTAAAGAAGAGTAGGTCTTTGTTCTGTACATAAAATACTTTATCCAAATGACCAGGATTTAAATACCTTGCACTTTTCTGTTTCATTTGTACCAAAGGCCCATAGACGAGTCCCAGACAAGCCCTGACAGAGTGGAAGAGATAGCAATGAGCTTTTTTCATTTGCTTGAGGACATCCTCAGACTGGAAAGTCTAGCAACATCCTCTGCGGTACATACAGCACCTATAAATACATACAGTATTGGTCAAAAGTTTGGACACAAACTTAGTAATGACTGCTGAAAATTCAGCTATAATCACAGGAATAAATTATATTTTAATATATCTTAAAATAGAAAAGTTTTTTAATGAATGATTAAATGATTTTTTTTCCTGTATTTTTAATCAAATTAATGCAGCCTTGGTGAAGTGAAGAGATTTCTTTCAAAAACAATTTAAAAATCTTACCGTCCCTAACTTCTGAAGGGTTGTGTATGTGGTATGGGAATTATGCAGTGAAACAATTAAAAATCAAAACTATATTATATATTACATTCACCAAGCTTCTGATATGCACAATCTTCTACATGAGGTGCATCCTGGGAAGCTCTCAAACAGTACTGAGGGACTTTCCATGTATGTTGGACAGTTTTTGACCTCTTGTTCTTACTACCTCATTGAGCTCATGCAGAACTGTAGTATAGTTTATAAATAAGTGAACACACAGGAATAATTTACATTTGTTTCAGCATTTCCTTTAGGTCAAAAGGTTTTGTGATCATGAGAAATATACATGCAGTCAGGACTTTCCAAACTTTGCTGCAACATGAGATGGCAGAAATAGCTGAAGGGTGTTTAATAGTATTTCACTGTCTTCCTCTTATGGTTGCTCTCAGTTGGAGGAGAAAGTCCAACAGTGGCAGTCATCTCCAGCCAGCGCACTCAACCCCTGGTTCTCTATGGCCCCCTGCTGGTCAGAGTTGGTTGTACCTGCTCTACAGTTTCTCACTGGAGAGAGCAAAGGTATGCCTGAATCTATGATTTATTTATTTTTTTAAATGAAAAATTAATGCAGCTATTAATTCATGACTTATACATTCAATGATGCATGTTGATAATTTGGTTTATGCTTCATATCTCTGTTTCCAGCTGGTGTGATGGTTCTGCCTACTGGCTTCATACCTTTTGTGGAATTCAAGGAACTCTCCCAGCAATGGAAATGGATATGTACGATGATCCCCCCCATTTTCCTCTACTTGTGTATTTCTTTAGATGGAAATATTGGCTCTTCAATTATTAAAGATTATATATAATGTTTGGGTTGGTAAAGTAAAAAAAATGTCACATGATCCTTCAGAAATAGTTTTAAAATGCTGATTCAGTGCTCAAGAAACATTTCTTAATATTATCAATGTTGAAACTGCTTAATTTTTGTGGAAATTATTTTTTCAGGATTGTTTGATGAATAGAAAGTTCAACAATTTTGATTAATGATGCTTTATGCTTGTTGCTTAAAGTTTACCCAAAAATGAAAATGTTGTCATCAATTATTCACCCTCAAGTTGTTCCAAACATGTATGAGTTTCTTTCTTCTGTAGAACACAAAAAAATATATTTTGGAGATTGTTTGTAACCAGAAGGTTGACAGAACCCATTGACTTCCATAGTATATTTTTTTCCTACTATGGAAGTCAATGGCTACCATCAACTACCTGGTTACCAACATTCTTTAAAATATCTTCTTTTGTGTTCTACAGATGAAAGAAACTCATTCATGTTTGGAACAACTTGAGGGTGAATAATTGACAACATTTTCATTTTTGGGAGAACTATCTCTTTAATAAAAGTGATAATGCCTTAAAAAAATCTTACTGAGCCCTCCAAACTTTTAAACGATAGTGTAAACTACAATTCTCTTGAAAAAAAAAAAAAATGATTAGAATATTAGTTTTGTAAAGACCGCCAGTTGTGTGCATTTCTTCACACTGATCTGTGCAGGTCCAAGTCAAGATGGAGACAAAGATCTAAGTGCCCTGTGCCAGTTATGGCTGGAGTCAAAGGATCATGTGATTGTCAAGGTAGTAAACGTCTTTCATGCTTTTCCATGATGATGTAAGGGCACACTCTCTGATTCCTGGTTCTATGTTTGTTTTACAGCTGGAGGGTGAGGAAACTGCAGAACTCACTCCTCCAACACCCAGAGTGTGAGTTTGACAGTGGATTACAGTGTTTACTTAACACAAGCATCATGTTCAAACAGCAGTTCCTTTGTTTTTTTAGTTGAGACCGATGCACACATGCTTGTCATTTCATGCGTTCTTTTCTCTCTATTAGGTGGACTGACTATGTGGTGAGGCCTAGTACAGGAGAGGAAAGGCATGTTTTTCAAGAGCAGGTTAGTGCCTGGATCACACCTACCATGAGGAGGTGTCCTGGCAACGCATAATTTTTACATTGTTGCGCTACTTATGGAATGTAGTCGGTTACTTTTCTTGTTGTCATTGAAATATTTGTGTGTATTAGGAGCAGCAACGTTATGATCAGCCACATAAAGCCTTTACTTACCGAATGCATGGCTTTGAATCTGTGGTGGGACCAGTCAAGGGAGTTTTTGACAAGGAGACGTCACTCAATAAAGCACGAGAGCATTCTTTGCTGCGCTCCGACCGGCCGGCCTATGTCACCATACTATCTCTTGGTAACCACTGGATGCTCTTTCATTTGCAGTTCTGTTAGGGATGTTACATAGTTTAGTAAATGAGAGCCTGGTTTTCTTCACCATTTCTGGTGTCAGTTCACCCAAAAAAGAATTTGGATAATTTCAAGCTTTTTCATTCAGTCAGTAGAAGCTCAAATAGGTTTGAAACGGCATGAAGGTGATTATTCCTATTCCCTGTTTTCATCAACACAGTGAGAGATGCTGCGGCCAGGCTTCCTAACGGAGAAGGGACCAGAGCTGAGATTTGTGAGTTACTGAAGGACTCCCAGTTCCTTGCCCCCGATGTCACCAGTGCTCAGGTTAGACACGTGTTTCATGCTGTCGTGTTTATCGTTATAACACATTAGTCACTGTTACACTCACACATTTTCTCCATTTTTAGGTGAACACTGTGGTGAGTGGTGCCCTTGACCGCCTGCACTATGAGAAAGACCCTTGTGTGAAATACGACATCGGCCGAAAGCTGTGGATCTACCTCCACAGGGACCGGAGCCAGGAGGAGTTTGGTAAGCAACCCTGTGACCCTTGCAGTTATGCATGTGCATTACATAAAAAAGTCAAAAGGTTTCATTGCCACAGGCAAAATGTGGGACAGTATGTGTGTGTACTTATGAATGGCAGACAAGTAGAACAGGTTTAGTACTCAGAGAATAGCAGGTAGTGTCAGGTTTCCAGATTCTGCTATTGGCCAAAACAGTGTAATATCAGTATTAATAATATACTATTGTTTAATTTTTTAATTTACTTAAAAACATAAACTTAAAAATGTGTTGTTTTTTACATGTTGCCTTGGCAACTTACTGAAATAAAGTTACATTTTTTTATTTATCTAATATTTATATTTTATTATATTTCAGCTTAGTTCAATTACCAAAAATTTTTTTTATATATATATATCATTTGTTTTAGTTTACAAATGAGAACACTGCATCAAACAAGGAGTTGGCCATTTCTCTCTTAACAGTCCCCAGCGGAGAGATATAACCCTGTACACCAGATGCTTCCAGACCTTTTCCAGATTCACAAATAACTATGCAAATGAAGTGAAAAACTGGCATGCTGGCTTTGATTAAAAAAATAATAAACAGATCCAGACACTAACTGTAATCATCTTTCTTGAACCAGAGCGAATACACCAGGCCCAGGCCGCAGCTGCTAAAGCCAAGAAAGCTCTGCAGCAGAAGCCCAAACCAGCACCAAAACCTGTATGTGCTTCCACACTCACTCGTGTCATTGTTGTCGGACTCAAATGTAAAGCATCACTGTTTGTCCATGCTGATTTGCATAACCTGTTGCATACGTTTATGTTTTTGTGTATGTTTGTGTGTACTGTAGAAGGCAGGTGGTAAGGAGCCAGGCAGTAAGAATGGTGTTGCAGAGGCTGGCCAGAGCTCAGGCAGTGAAGGAGTAGCCATTGCATCCACCAGCTTGTCTCAAACTCCTTCCACCCCCACACCGAGCACCCCTGGAACCCCTAAATCGCCCCTCCCTCCCACAGCAGCTACTCTAACCAAAGTATGCGCCCCAGAACCCGTCAAAACCAGTCCCAGGTCAGTGGTTGGTAAACAAAATTCTGTTATATGTAGTTCAGCAAAAAATGTTGTATGTCTTTGCGCAACTCGTATGACGTATTCCGTGGAAGACAATTCCAAATAATGTTTATGCCAATGAGATTCTTAGAATCTTTTCTTTTCTGTTGAAGTCATTCAGGTTTGGAACAACCTGACAGTGAGGAAATGACAGAGTTGTCAGTTTTGGTTGAACTGTTACAAAATACTTTTCTACTTTGTCGAAACCATTGCTCCAACATATGGGGCTCAGCAGTGCTTCGGGTGAACTGATTTTTAGTCCTGGCTCGCGATCTCTTTCCTCCCATCACTTCCTATCCCAAAAATATAATGTACTTTTTTTTTTTTTTACTAAAGTTGCTGTCACATTTAGCATTGTTCTGCAAGTTTTCGTGTGCAAAATCCAGTCATTTGAATTGGAATCCACACAATCTGTAATTTTGTGTGAGGGCGAAAGATTTTCTCATGCAGGTTTTGCAACAGGTTCAAGTTGGTCATGTGGATTCATCACGTTGACCAACAGAAAGATGCCTGGTTTGAAAGTGACTTCTGTGTGAGCTGTGCTTTATGCATTGCTTCACTATTGACAAAAGAAAATTGACCTTTTTACCTGTGAAATTTGGCTGGAATTTTGCTAATGTGATCACACCTTAATGCAAAACAAGGCTGATATTCAGCTGTATCATCAATCACATGCTATATTCTTTATCATTTGGCTTTCACGATCACAATTGTACTTTTTTTCCCCGCAGTGTCCTGTTGGTGTCTCCTCCCTCCATGTCTCAGTTAGGAACGTTGCTGTCCGCGAGTCAGCCAGGTTCACAGGTTTCCCAGCAGGCCTCTCCGCAGCCTGCCACTCGGGTAGTGGCACACTCTGCTGCCACTGGCTCTCTGCCTCAGGTGCGAGTGGTCACTACACAGCCCGGTCTTCCGACGTCCTCTGCAAGCCAGGCGGCCACATTAGTGCACCAGAGCCCTCACCACATCAGGGTGCCGGTCACCGTGGCGCATGGAAAGAACATCACGCAGGTGCACTACAGCATCTCTAGCAATAATGTTTGTGTGTTCAGTGTAAGACAGTGGGTCCAACACAATCCAGTCAAATGCATGGGTCACATTCTTGTTTGTCTTTCTTTGAACAGGCAGTGGTGACTCTACCACTAAGAAACCAGTCTGCAGGAAGTCCCATTCAGGTGCAGGCTTCACGGGGTCAGGCCAGTCTTACTGTTCCAGGTCTTGCATCTGGTGTCACAGTAACCAAACCTCAGACGAGCTCCCCCGCCAGCCCGGCACACAAACCAACATCACCTGCTGTTTTGCAGGGTGTCAGCAGCCAGAATATCATCAAACAGGTACAAACCCACTCGAATGCATTAGACTCTGTTTACACCTAATATAAGGTGAGGATGTTGAGACAAATAAACATTATCATGAACAATGATATACGCCCATTACATGCCCTAGAGGTGTTTCGGCAGAGCACATTCAGAGGTAGGGCGATTCCACCAAAATGTAAAACTGAATGGCATCGTAAGTCGTTCCTGCGTGCTGATGTGCAATAACTAATAACTGAGTCTGATTTATATTTATTTATTTATTCTTATATTTTTTTCCTATGTTCTTAGTATTATTAAAATAGGGGATGTATGCTTTAGTTAATTTTGTTTGTGTATTTGTTTTTAGTATTATCATTATAGGGTATATCATGTTTCAGTTAATATATTATAGGGTATGAAATGCTTTAGTGAAAGTTTTGTTTTATGATTGTAGTTAGGTGGATAGATTGATGTTGTCTGTGTGCGAGGACTGTGGTTGCTGCTATTGTATCAAAACTAATTTCCTGAGAAGGATTAATAAAGTAGCCATCTATCTAAACTGAGGATGCACAATATATCAGTATATTGTTTATTGGTCGTTGTAAATGTTTTTTATATATATATATCTTATCAGATGTTGAATATCTACATCATAATTTCCCTTATTTTTACATTTAGATTACATTTGCTGTCCTTTAATGTTCATTTAAAGTTAATCATTAAAAACACTAATCATTTTTTTATACTGTACATTATAATGTTGTGATGCCTAAATTCACTTTGAATTTACTCAGCATTTAAAATTTTAAATTTGATTTAGTAAAAATACGACACATTTAAAAATTATTAATTTCCAGGATTGGTTGCTTTGCTTTTAAAAAAAAAAAAACATGTTCTGGAACTGCAAATACCAATACATGTTTGGTACCAGTTTTGTAACCAAAATAATATTAATGTTTTTTTTGTTTTTTTACAAATATATCTTGGTCATTGTACATTTTCCTTAAAACACAGTATGACAAACCAAGTATATTGTCTGTTCTATTTCCCTGTCAAATCTCACTCACTTTTGTTTTAACCAGGTTGCGATCACTGGTCAGTTAGGTGTAAAGACCCAGAGTGGGGCCGGGATCCCTCTTACCGCCACTAACCTACGCATTCAGGGGAAGGATGTGCTCCGCTTGCCCCCCTCCTCAATTACGACTGACGCCAAAGGTCAGACGGTACTTCGCATCACTCCGGACATGATGGCCACCCTTACTAAATCTCCCATGGCCACTGTCAAACTCACCCCAGAAATGCTGAGCAGTGCCACAAGCTCAGGCAGCAAGAGCATCTCTGCCACGCTACATGTGTCTCCATCCCAGCCTTCACCCCCTACCTCGATCACCACTGCATCCGCAACAACTGAGAACTTGGCTGCCAAAGTGCCTACCACGGGCACCGCCACCCTAGTAAAGGTTCACCCTGAGCTGAAGGCCGCCTGTGACACGGCCATCCGCCTCATGCCGGCACTGGCCGTCACTATGACTGACCCCAAGGCCCGTACATTCTCAACCGTCACCTCGTCTGACTCTAAAGCAGGAACCACTATTCGAATAGTGCCAAACCTTGGTGTGATTCCTCAGAAACACGGTCAGACTGTCTCAATTAGCACAACCACCACAAGTACAAAGCCTGTCACGGTATCATCAGGGGCGGCAACTGTTGCCATAGCCACCAGTGGAGTGGGAGGGGCCAAAAGTGTGACACTGGGCCCTGCAACCACAGGCTCTACGCTTTCTCTGGGCACTGCTGCCGCCACAGTCAGACAGGTGCCAGTTACTGCTACCGTAGTAGCCACACAAGCTGTAAGTTTATCTTTTAGGACGAGATTCTGTTCATCAGGACCTTTCAAAACCAGTGATAACTAAACAAAATAACATGTAACTTACTAGGGGTTCTGACAAAATGTTAATTGCTGCAGTCTATTTAAAAAATACTCAATTCATTTGAATTTATTTTTAAAATCAGGTTGAATGAATGATTCAATGATTCACACATAAAGACTTGACTTGTTTCATTACTGGATGAATCAGCGTTTTTGAACAAATTTCTTGAATGAATAATTCAACGACAAATAAAATATTAAATGTCACTTGTCGCCACCTACTGGCGTAATGATGTAATTGTAATTGCTAAAGAAAAAGACAGACCACAAACTTTTATACCGTAGTGTGCATTGCATACTGAACCATGATGTAAAAGCTGTTAAAAAAAAGTGGTTATGCTGATTTCTAGTAGAACGTTTTTTGACCAAATTGCTCATATCCTTTCCTTTGTAGAAAAATGCAATCCCATAATGCATTGCGACAAGCTTAGTGGATAAAAATCCAAGATGTTTTTAAAAAAACAAAAAACAAATGTTGATTATAAATATACTTTATTGAATTGATCATGAAAAGTATTAATAAAAAAACTGTTACATCTGTAAGGCTTATTAGAGTAGCACATCATTAGTGTAGTGGTTTCAGTTAGGATGCTTCCTATCAATGCAGTAGACAGGGCTTTGGAGCAGAGCCACTGTTTGTTATGCATAATTGCCTGTTATTATGACGTTTGAAACTCTAATCTTTGCTCTTTTCAGGGGAAGCTTCCCACGAGGATCACGGTGCCTCTATCTGTCCTCAGCCAACCTTTGAAAAATAAGAGTGTGGTCACTACTCCCATACTTAAAGGGAACATAAGCACCAAGTGAGCATTCCGTTTCATCATCTAATATTGCTATAGTAAACAAACAGGCTGGACAAACTGATACGGAACTATCAATAGTTCCCTATCAGGTTTTTAAGGTCCCAATCATTTGAAATCTTGATTTTCTTCTGTTTTTAGTATCAGCAATCTGGGGAGGAACATTATCTTGACTACCATGCCGGCAGGCACCAAGTTGATTGCTGGGAATAAGCCGGTCAGCTTTGTGACTGCTCAACAACTGCAGCAGCTACAGCAGCAGGGACAGGCCACACAGGTTGACTCATCTGACTCCCAAACAAACTAAAACTGGTCTTACAAGCCAAACCATGCATGTGTGTTAAATGTAATCAAGTATGTTTCTCTACCCAAGGTTCGAATCCAGACCGTACCGGCTCAGCAGTTACAGCGCACAGCCGCCAGCTCTCCGAAATCCACAGTGTCTACGGTGGTGGTCTCTACTGCACCCTCGCCAAAAACAAACCCAGACCCTCAATGAGACATACCACAGCTCTAGCCTCTGAGATTCATAGACCTCGAAACAAAAAGAGCATGTGCACAAAGTTTTGCTCAACTTTCCCATGAAAGTTGCATATGGGCAAAGCGGTGTCGGATTCTAAGCACTGGTCTTGTCCTGACTCCGCTTTTTCTGTCATTTTGTTTTGATTTTTGCAAGTTGAAAAGGAGGTATGATTTGGATGCTGATATAACATCGGTGTGAACTGGGAAGCAATTGCGCATGGCTTGTATCAGTCTGACCTTGGTTAAAGTGAATGGCCTTTCTCTAGACGATGTTGACATGTACACAGAGGCAACTTTGTTTATTTGTGCTTTTTATATCTTAAGTTCTCCTAAAGAAATGTAATTTAACAAGTACTGTTGATATTCAGTAGCCACTGTTTGTATTGGGATAAATAAATGATTGTGCTACACAAATCAAATCAAAACAGCTGTTACCTTCATTCATCCGGATGCCGTTGTCTACTGCAATCTAGGGATTAACCTTGAACTTGAATTGTGTATATGAAAAACAAATCATTTGCCTGCTTTTTGCCACTTCATTTCCATGATGTGGCAAGTAACATGAATCAAGCTGACCATGCAGTGCAAGTGACAAACAATTATATGCTTGCATATTCCTCATTTGAATTTCATTATAAAACATTTTAATGTGCATACATCTATTATAGGTATTTAGGAGTGAATGACATTCATGCATGCGTTTGACATTCATCATGATCTGTTTTTCCTCTGGTTTGTCAGAAATCCTTCTGACACCTGTGATAACCACATTATTTACAAGTCCCTTTTTAATGAGATATTTTCGGCATGAGCACATGAAAATCTTTTGCAGATAAATTATGCAAACATAAATTCATACAATCCTATTGGAAGACAGCTTGCTAGCAGAGAAAAAGGCAAAAATTTTGAATTCAGTGCATTCAATCTTAGCAGTCATCACAGGCTCCAACTATTCTTCATCTGATTCCTGGAGCAAAGCCTTCTGGGAGCTAGAGTCTGAGGCAGGACACTTTCTGAGCCCCATCTCCATGTCGCCTATCTGCCTACCATCAAACCATTTTGAAGACCTGGAATGATCATGGGCACAATGTAAGTAAAATAAAGACAGTGGAAATGTTTTTGTTCGTCCAAAATGACATTGTCCACTCACCAAAAAACTCCACAGTAGCACATGCCTACAATCAATAGAGCCACAGTGTAATGCCAGCAGAAGCACATGGTGATGAACATGATGTTGTCGTGCTTTTCCAGATTCCAAGGTGATCCACTCAGAGGATACAGTACAAACCCGATCTGAAACATAACGAATATTTTCATATTGTAATTTAGATTTTTCCCAGAATAATATGAAGTGGTTCATTTTCTTCACCTATGAGTTTGAGATGTTGTCTTTACCTGATAGAACCATGTTCCTTGTAGGATGGCCAAACTGGACCTGAAAAGTTCCAGCAATGCGTTATCTCGCTTAAACACCTCCAACATTGTGCTGGCGGATCCACCAAACACGGCAATCAGAAGCAGAGAGTGAATGTGCTGGTCCAGAGCAGCACGATTGTGGACATGGAAATAGAAAAGGAAACCTGGAAGAGAAACGCCATGACATTTCAGCAGGTCCTATGGTGGGATATCACTGCATATTTACTTAACTCATTTAGCGTGATACCTTCCACAAAGAGAGCCATGGAAAGGGAGAGACGGTCAAGACCAACTGGCACATGGCGAGAAGTCATGCTGAGAACGTCTGCGATGCCAGAGATGCCGAAGAACAAGTACATGGTGCTGTGCTGCCAATTCATCAGCTTCACCCAGCCATCCTGATGATACAGATGTGCATGAGGACCATCAGGCACAAACTGCTCTGCCATGATCCCTGGGGAGAGATTTTAGTGTAAAACACCAGAAATTTTTGTAAAC